>NC_142156.1:35052926-35353396 GCF_024610735.1 Ursus americanus | reverse complement strand
TCAGCCCACAGCGGAGCTCGCCACATAGTGGGCAGATCTGGCCTGCGGGGTTCCTGGGCCCCAACCCTAACCCTAGTTCATCTGTGGAGGGGACCCTCCCCAGGAGCCTAGAGCCGCAGCCGCGGGGATTTGGGACACCTGAGCCCTACAGCAGGCCTCAGTCTGCCACCCCGCAGGAAACTGTGTGCCTTGGGAGGCCATAGAGCATTCAGGGCGGGAGAACCAGGAGGGCCCTCCTGAGCCACCAGCGAACGTCGGCGGCTCCCACACCCCAAACCTAAGGCCCACACTCACCCTCCCCACACCCTCACCTCAGCCCGTGTAGCTAGCCATACAGCCAGCAGATCGGACCGGCAGGGCTCCTGGGGCTTAAACCTAGCCCTAGGTCGGCCATGGGTGTGGGGGCCTCCCCAGGAGCCTTTCACCGCAGCCCCGGGAAATTGGGATACCTGTTCCCCACCACAGGACTCAGCTTGCCACCCGACAGGAAACTGTGCCCCTTGGGGCTCTACAGAGCCTACAGGGCACGAGAACTTGGGGAGGCACCCAGAGCCTGTCCCCATCCTTTGGTAGCCCCCCATGTCCCAACCCTGAGGCCCATGCTCACCCTCCCCCATGGCCTCCTCTCAGCCCTCCACAGAGCTTGCCGCACAGCCTGCAGATTGTCCCTGCCGGGCTTCTGGACCCTAACCCTTACCCTAGGTTGGCCACAGAGGGGCCCCTCCCCAGGGTCCTGGCACCCCACTCCAGGGGATTGGGGACACCCAAGCCACACTGTAGGACTCAGCCTGCAGCCCACAGTAAACTGTACCATTTTGGGGCACAACAGAGCATTCAGGGCAAGAGAATTGGGGCACCCCCTGAGAGCCCCTTCTGGTGAACCCCGACCTTTGGGGGCCCTTCCGGATGAAACCCCAAGGCTCACACTCACCCGCTCTTGTGCCCTCATCTCAGTCGGCCTGGGAGTTCTCTGAGCACTGGGAAGTTCGGACCTGCTGCCTATTGAGGCCTAACCTAACACTGGGTCTTCTGCTGAGGGTCCCTCCCCGTTTGCCTGCCTCCAAGGCACCAGGCATTGGGCTCACCTCTGCACGACTAGAGGACTCAGCCTGCCCCACAGCAGGAAACTGTCCATTTGGGGCTGCAGCAAGGATTCATAGGAAAATCGGAGGGCCATCCTCAGCCCATCGCAGGCAACCCCCACTTTCAGAGATGTCCCCGGATCCAATTAGTAGCTTCACACTGACCTTTAAACTTGCTCTCCACGGAGATCTTTTGAAATTATCCACACTTCCAACCGATGGCATCATCCAGCATCAGTGCCTTACCCAGCTTTAGGTCTTGAGATGGATTAAAATGGGAAGTCATTTCACTGATGATGACGTGCTGGTGACCAAAAGATACATGCATAAATGCTTCGTATCACTTGGCTTCAGGAAAATGCAAATCTAAACCTCTATAGATGCCATATCACATGAGGCCAAATATCTAAAATTAAGAAGACATGAAACTATACATGTTGGAAAGGATGTGGAGAAACGGGAACCCTCTTACACCCCTGTGAGAATGCAGTCCGGTACAGCCACTCTTGAAAATGGTACGGAGTTTCCTCAAGAAGTTATAAATAAAGTTACCCTATGTCCCAGCAATTGCACTACTGGGTATTGACCCCAAAGAGACAGAGATAGTGAAGACGGGACACATGCACCCCAGTGTTCATAGCAGCAATAACCATAATAGACAAACTGTGGAAGCAGTGCAGATGACCAAGGATAGATGAATGGATAAAGAAAATGTGGATCATATATATAATAGAATTTTACTCAGGCATCAGAAAGGATGAATACTTACCATCACGCTGACCTGGGTGGAGCTGGAGGGTATTATGCTGAGTGAAATAAGTCAATGAAAGAAAGACAATGATCATATGCTTTCACTCCAATGTGGAATATCAGAAACAAGGAAGAAGACCATAGGGGAAGGAAGGGAAAATAGAATGGGAAGTCATCAGAGAGGGAGAAAACCCATGATGGACTCTTAACTATCGCAAGAAACTGATGTGTTGGGGGAGGGGTAACTGGGTGAGTAGCATTAAGGAGGTCACACGATACAATGAGCACTGGGTGTTACACATGACTGAAAATTTATTGAAGACTACATCTGAAACTAATGATGTACTGTAAGTTGGCTAATTGAATTTAAATTAAAGAACAAAAGACCTCGAATAAACAATCCTAAACATTTGTATGGAACCACTAAAGATTCCGAACAGCCAGTGCAATGTGGAAAAGAAAAACAATGCTGGAGGACTCAGAATTTCAGATTTCAGTTTATACTACAAAGCTGCAGTCATCCTAACAAGACGGTATGGCACAAAAATAGACACAGCGACCAAAGGAACAGGATACACGTTCAGACAGAAACCCAAAATTATGTGGTCCATGAATCGTCCACAAAGCAAGCAACGATATCAAAAGGGAAAATGACAGTCTCTACAATGAATGGTGTTGGGAAAACTAGAGAGCTACGCACAAAAGAATGAAATTAGACTGCTTTCTTACACAATACAGACAAACACAAAAGAGTTTCAAGACCTCAATATGAGACCTGAATCCATAAAAATCCTACAGGCGGGAAGACAGTAATTTCTTCACATGGACCATACCAACGTTTTTCTAGACTGTGTCCTGAGGCAACGGAAATGAAAGCAAAAATAAACTATTGGGAATACAGCAAAATAAAAAGTTTCCACATGGCAGAAGAACAATGAAAACGTAAAAATAATAAGACAACCTACTCAAAGAGAGAATATATTTGCAAAGATCATATGCAATAAAGGGATAGTGTCCAAAACATATAGAACTGATACTACTCGACCCCCAAAAAGCAAATAATCCAGTTAAAAAATAGAGAGAAGACATGGACAGACATTTCTCTAAAGAAGAAATGCAAATGGCCAACAGTCCCGTGAAAAGATGTTCACCATCACGCATCATCAGGAAAATGTAAATCCAAAGGACAATGAGGTAATACCTCAAACCTGTCAGAATGGCTAACATCAAAAGCACAACAAAGAGCAGGTGTTGGGAGGATGTGGATAAAGGGGAAGCCTCGCAAACTGTGGGTGGGAATGCAAACTGTGGTGGCCACCGTGGAAAACAGTATAAAGGTTCCTCAAAAAATTAAATATAGAACTACCCTACGATCCAACAATCACACTACTCGTATTTACCCAAAAAATAGGAAAACAGTAACATAAAAGGATACGTGCACCCCTATGTTTTTTGCACCATTATTTACAATATCACAATATGGAAGCAACCCAAGTGTCTGTAGAAAAATTGACAAATGAGATTATAGATGTGTGTATTCACACACACACACACACACACACACACACACACACGTACACACACACAATGGAGTATTACTCGGCTTGAAAAAGAATGAAACCTTGCCATTTGCCGCCATAGGATGGAGCTAGAGAGTATTATCCTAACTAAAATCAGTCAGTCAGAGAAAGACAATTCCCATAAGATGTCACTCTAATGGGGAATTTAAGAAAGAAACAAAAACAAATAACTAAAAGAGAAAAAGGAGACACACCAAAATGCAAACTCTTAACAATAGAGAACAAACGGATGGTTACCAGAGAGGTGGTGGATAGAGGGATGAGTGAAATAGATGAAGGGGATTAAGAGGAAGCTTTTCTTGATGACCACTGAGTAATATATAGAATTACTGAATCACTCTATTGTACACCTGAAACGAATGTAACACTGTATGTTAGCTCTAGTGGAATTAAAATAAATTTTTAAAAAAGATTTTTCTTTCCGGAAACTCTTTGAAAAAGCTTTTCCTGTGCACTGTGCATAAGCCCTACTTGGGAGGATTCACTCTACAATAATTATTCACTCCATGCCTCCAATTCAGATTTCACTGAGTTCTTACCATGGATCACAGCCCACGGGAGCCATGGTCCTTTTCAGTCCAGGCTCAGCACCTATGCATTCAAGATTGGAATTAGAGACACATGTCACTTCACAGTCCAGAAAGCTATTATTGTTTCTGTATCAGTGTGAGAGAGTCACAGACTTTGGGACAGGTTTCAGAGCAGGTTTATTATGGATCCTGGATCTCTACTTCAATGTTCATTGCCTGGATCCATTTGGCTAATAGGTTCCCTGTGGATGGGCTTGCTTCCAAGCACATACATGGAAGATGCAACGGTGGGTGGGCTTGGTGGGGGACAGGAAGAAGACCAAAAACAGACAAGGGTCCGACCCCTCCCCTGATCCAGGAACTGCTACGGGAGAGGGTACGGGAGGTAGAATCCATGCGAAACTCCAAGGTCACCAGCTGAACACAGGAGGCATAGGACAAGGGATCTGGAGATGCAAGGGTTGAAGGCTGCTCAGAGCTACCTCTGGAAGGGAGGGAAGGAATGAGAAGGAGACACTGCCTCCCCCTGGCCCATGCCAGCTGCCCACCGCTCTGACATGCATCAGTCTATGAGCTGACACAGCCTGGGCTCAGGATGGGCTGGCTCGGGTCCCTCAATCCTCAGTGGAACAGCTGGCCCCAGGGCTCAGAGACATGCTGAGGGAGATGAGGGGGAACGCTGCCCCACCCAAGTGATCCCCTCCTTGAGCAGACAAGCCTTCAGAACTGCTAAAAAAAACCCACTAACGGGGTTTAAAGACATGCCATGGATGAACAAAGGCATAGAGATATGTAAAATAACATTCATTTTTAAGTTCAGAGCTGCCATCTCAGGAAGTGGGGAGAGCTTCCCTGAAAAAGACAGAGGGGAGGGCAGGCCATGCTGAAAAGGGAGACATGGCTCTCCTGATTGGGGACCTGCAGCCCCCTTCCAGGGCAGGGCATCATCCTCGCATCACACGAGATCCATGGAAGTGTTCCATCAGGGCAAGATGTTTGTCTCAAGAAGGCTACCCTGGCATCGGACTGCACAGGGCAACAGGGACGAGGGCCAGATGGAGGACGGACAATACCCCGGAGGCCATGGGGCAAGAGCAGAGGCACATGACCTTGAAGATGATGATGAAAAGCAGGAGGTGGCAGCATGGAGCCAGCCGGAAAGTACCATGGGAGCAGTGCCCACAGCTACACTGACTGGGTGCCTTCTGTGCCCCGTGTGGCTGACTTCAGTCGGCTCCAGTCTAGTCCTGAACACAAGTCTAGGAAGTGTGCACCACCCCCGGCCTCCTCTCCCCTTGCAGGTGCTAGGAATCACGGTCACAGACCCTGGTCAGCTTTCGTGGAAACCAAGCAGTGGCTCCCCCGCACACTGCATTCTGGTGGTGGTCCAGTGCGACCCTCGTGCCTGGCCAGACACTGATGTCTACCTGTCTGCACACAAATCCACAGACAGGAGGGTGTCCCTGAATTCCACAGCACCTCATGAGACAGATCCACAGAACCCAACACCCAGTGGGTCACTCAGGACCTCATCTATGGTCATGGAGCTCACCATACCCTATTTCTATCACTTCCCACAGAAAGCCTGGTTCTGATCCCCCACAATACCATACATCCTGGCTGCTGACCTGGGGTCATGCCATGACCCCACATGGCACCTTTCTTTAAGAGAAGGCTGTGCCAACACCTCCAGAAAATATTTCTAATGAAGTACAAGTCCATCAGGACTACGGTGTGAATGGTAGCACACAGCCTGCATGGTGGTAGTCAGTAATTCTAACAAGGGTTAACACCACCCCCCGTCTCACAAAACCTTCCTCCGTCCCCACGGAACTCATGGTCTGCCCTCAGAAAACCCTTCAGGAAACAAACCTTTCATCTGAATGCTCTCTTCACCTTCTGCTTCAAATCTTGTCCAACCACAATGATATGAAACTAGAAATCAGTCTCAAGAAAAAAATGGGACAGTCAAAAATAGGTGGAAATTGGGGGGCCTGGGTGGCTCAGTCGTTAAGGATCTGCCTTCAGATCAGGTCGTGATCACAGGATGCTGGGATCTAGCCCCGAATCAGGCTCCTTGCTCAGTGGGAAGCCCGCTTCTCCCTCTCCCACCTCCCTGCTTCCGTTCCCTCTCTCACTGTCTCACTATCTGTCAGATACTAAAATAATCTTTAAAAAATATGTGGAGATTTAACAACATGCTACTGAACAACCAACAGTCAAAGAAAAAAATCAAAAAATTTTAGAAGTACCTTGACACTGATGAAAAAGACAACCTACAAAAACTTATGGGATGCAGCAAAAGTAGCTTTATGGGGGACATTCATAGAAATTCAAGTCTTCATCAATCCATGAGAATGCTCTCCAATAAACAACCTGATTTATGTGGTAAAGAATTAGAAAAAAACAACAACAACAAACAAAGCCCCAAATTAGTAGAAATAAGGAAATAACAAAAAGGAGTGCATAAATAAATCCAACAGAGATTAAAAATACAAAAAAAAATAACAATGAAAATGAGAGCTGCCTTTTTTGGAAAGATAAACAAAACTGACAAACTTAGCCAGACTCACCAAGAAAGACAGAGGACTTGAATAAAATCAGAAAAATAAGATAATGGATTCCTGTCTCATATCAAAATCAAAAGAACTCTTCAACATTGGATACAACAACTTCTTGCAAGCCACGTCTCTAAAGGCAAAGGAAATAAAACCAAAAATGAACTATTGGCACTTCATCAGGATAAAAAGATTCTGCAGGGCAAAGCAAACGATCAACAAAACAAAAAGGCAACCTATGGAATCGAAGAAGATATCTGCAAATGATATTACAGATAAAGGGCTGGTATCCAAGATCTATAAAGAACTCCTCAAACTCGACACCCAAAAAATGGGCAGAAGACACAAAGAGATACTTCTCCAGAGAAGACATACAAATGGCCAACAGACACATGAAAAAATGCTCCACATCACTTGTCATCAGGCAAATACAAATCAAAATGACAATGAGATACCACCTTACACCAGTTAGAATGGTTAAAATTAACAAGGCAGGGGGCACCAGGGTGGCACAGCGGTTAAGCGTCTGCCTTCGGCTCAGGGCGTGATCCTGGCATTATGGGATCGAGCCCCACTTCGGGCTCCTCCGTTATGAGCCTGCTTCTTCCTCTCCCACTCCCCCTGCTTGTGTTCCCTCTCTCGCTGGCTGTCTCTATCTCTGTGGAATAAATAAATAAAATCTTGAAAAAAAAAATAACAAGACCAGAAATAAAAAAAAGTCAGAGAGGATGTGGAGAAAGGGGAGCCCTCTTACACTACTCGAGAGAATTCAAGCTGGTACAACCACTTTTGAAAACAATATGGACGTTCCTCAAGACGTTAAACACAGAGCTATCCTACGACCCACCAATTGCAGTACGGGGTATTTACCCCATAGACACAGAGTAATGAAAAGAAGGGGCACCTGTATCCCAATGTTCATAGCAGCAATGTCCATAATAGCCAAACTGTGGAAGGAGCCAAGATGTTCTTCAGCAGATGAATTGACAAAGAAGATGTGGTTCATCTATACAATGGAATATTATTCAGTCATCAAAAAGGATGAATACCCCCCATTTGCATCAACGTGGATGGACCAGGAGGGGATTATGCTAAGTGAAATTAAGTCAAGCAGAGAAAGACAATTATCATATGGTTTCACTCCGATGTGGAATGGAAGGAATAGCATGGAGGACATTAGAAGGAAGGGAAAAGTGAAGGGGGGGAATGAGAGGGGGAGATGAACCATGAGAGACTACTGACACTGGGAAACAAACTGAAGGTTGCAGAAAGGGAGGGGAAGGCGAATGGGTTATCCTGGTGATGGGTATTAAGTAGGGTACGTGTTGGGGTGCCTGGGTGGCACAGCGGTTAAGCGTCTGCCTTCGGCTCAGGGCGTGATCCTGGCATTATGGGATCGAGCCCCACTTCAGGCTCCTCCGTTATGAGCCTGCTTCTTCCTCTCCCACTCCCCCTGCTTGTGTTCCCTCTCTCGCTGGCTGTCTCTATCTCTGTGGAATAAATAAATAAAATCTTGAAAAAAAATAACAAGACCAGAAATAAAAAAAAGTCAGAGAGGATGTGGGGAAAGGGGAGCCCTCTTACACTACTCGAGAGAATTCAAGCTGGTACAACCACTTTTGAAAACAATATGGACGTTCCTCAAGACGTTAAACACAGAGCTATCCTACGACCCACCAATTGCAGTACTGGGTATTTACCCCATAGACACAGAGTAATGAAAAGAAGGGGCACCTGTATCCCAATGTTCATAGCAGCAATGTCTATAATAGCCAAACTGTGGAAGGAGCCAAGATGTTCTTCAGCAGATGAATTGACAAAGAAGATGTGGTTCATCTATACAATGGAATATTATTCAGTCATCAAAAAGGATGAATACCCCCCATTTGCATCAACGTGGATGGACCAGGAGGGGATTATGCTAAGTGAAATTAAGTCAAGCAGAGAAAGACAATTATCATATGGTTTCACTCCGATGTGGAATGGAAGGAATAGCATGGAGGACATTAGAAGGAAGGGAAAAGTGAAGGGGGGAATGAGAGGGGGAGATGAACCATGAGAGACTACTGACACTGGGAAACAAACTGAAGGTTGCAGAAAGGGAGGGGAAGGCGAATGGGTTATCCTGGTGATGGGTATTAAGTAGGGTACGTGTTGGGGTGCCTGGGTGGCACAGCGGTTAAGCGTCTGCCTTCGGCTCAGGGCGTGATCCCGGCGTTATGGGATCGAGCCCCACAACAGGCTCCTCCGCTGTGAGCCAGCTTCTTCCTCTCCCACTCCCTCTGATTGTGTTCCCTCTCTCGCTGGCAGTCTCTATATCTGTCAAATAAATAAGTAAATTCTTAAAAAAAAAAAAAAAGGAGGGCACGTGCCATAATGAGCACTAGGTGTTATATGCAAACAATGAATCATGGAACACTACATCAAAAACAAATGAAGTATTCTAGGGTGACTAACATCATTTTAAAAAAAGAGAGATATGAAATCCATACAGGAAAACTGTCACTATTTGCAAATGACATGAAATCCCGAAAGATTCCACAAAAAAAAAAAACCTGTTAGAATAAAAGAATTCAAGAAAGCTGCAGGATATAAAGTCAATATACAGAGACCTCTTGTCTTTATTTTTTTCAGATTTTATTTATTTATTTGGCAGGAAGAGAAAAAGCACGAGCAAGGGGAGTGTCAGAAAGAGGGAGAAGCAGACCCTCGCTAAGTGGGGAGCCCAACACGGGGCTTGATCCCAGAACTCTGGGTTCTTGACCTGAACTGAAGGCAGACACTTCAACTATGGGGCCACCCAGATGACCCAACTTCATGCATTTCTGTATACTGATGACACACTTTCGCAAAGAGAAATTTAAAAAGCAATGCCATTAACAATTGCATAAAAAAAAATCTAGGAATAAAAGTAACCAAAAATGAGAAAGACATAGTACACTCAACACATGGCAGAAAAGAAATGAAAAACATGTGTGTCGAGGGGGGCAGAATGTATGGGTCAAAGATTTGGAAGGCAACACAAACAAATGGACGCTTACGCCATGCTCCTTAACTGGAGGGGTTAATTATGTGAACATGTACATCGTACCCAAAGCAATCGACAGATGTGATGAAATGCCTATCTGAATTCCAGTGGCATTATTCGAGCAAATAGAAAACAGTCCTCACACTTGTATGGAATCACAAAAGACCCCAAATAACCAAAGCAACCTGGAGAAAGAAAGGTGCAGTCAACACACTCCTGGATTTCAAGCTAGATTACAAAGCTGTTGTCATCAAAACAGGATGGTACTGGCATAAACACAGACACCAGGTCACTGGAACAGAACAGAAAGCTCAGAAACTTACCCACACGTAGATGATCCTAACTTACGACACAGCAGCAGAAGATATGCCATGAGGGAAGGACTGTCTCTTCAGTGAGCGGTAACAGGCAAACTGGACACTAAATGCAGAAGAATATAACTGGGTCACTTTCTTACACCACACACAAAAGTTTTAATGGATGAACGATTTGAACATAAGAGCTGAATCCATAAACCTCCAAGAAGACACAGGTACTAAGTCTCTCGACATTGGTTTTGGCAAAGAGTCTTCAGATCGGACACCAAATGCAAAGGCAACAAAAGCAAAAATAAACAAGTGGAACAACTTCAAACTGAAATCTTCCACACGGCAAAAGAAACCATCAAAAACGTAAATGGCCACTGACCAAATAAGAAAAAAATATCTGCGAATCATATGTGTGAGAAGAGGCTAATATCCAAAATACACACAACACTCACACAAATCAAAAGAAAACAAAAAAAAAAGTGTAAAAAATTGGGGCGAATATGTGAACAGATACTTTCCAAAGATGGCACACAGGTGCCAACAGACAGAAAAAGTTGTTTGACATCACTCATCATCGTCAGGGAAACATCAGTCAAACCCACAATCAGCTATCCCCTCACAACTGTTGGAACAGCAATTGTCCCAGAGACAGACACCAGGTGGGGTCAAGAGTGTGCAGACGAGGAGAGACTCTGCACTGTTGGTGGGAATGGAAATTGGTGCAGCCACTCTGACAAACGGTATGGATGTTCCTGAAAAAATAAATGCAACTACCACATGACCCAGTAATGGCTCTACTGAGTATTGATTTGTAGAACAATAAAATACTGCCTCAAAAAGACAGATGCACTCCCACGTTCACTGCAGCATTATTCACAAGAACCAGACATGGAAACACAGACGTTGGGGGCCTTATGCCAAGTAACTCAGACACAGAAAGACCAATACCTATGCTGTCATGTACATTCCACGTGTAATAAACAAATACTGAACGCATAGATACTAAGAGCAGATTGGTAGGTGCCAGATTCGGGGATGGGGTGGTAGAAATGGGTGAAGGTGGACAAATTCTCAGTGTTTTAGTGAGAAAATCTGACAGTCATGAAATGTTCTGTCCAGCATGGAGACTAAAACTAACCCCGCAGCATGGGGTATAGGTTTCCCTGCTCTTTGAAAGTACAGGGCTTCTTAGAAACCTTGCACAGCAGAAATGGTGTCAAGAAGGAATGGCCATTAATTTACACGGAACAATTAGAGTGCTCAGACTCCAAAATTCCTTCTCTTGGGCTTTTCTCAAGCCTCAGGACACAAGTTTCAAAGGGAGGCCCAGCATAAATGAATATAAAGCACAGCAGAGGCTCACAGACACCATTCAAAGTACTGGTGGCTGGATGCAGAGAGCGGTTCGCAGCAGAAGGAGCTGGTTGGGGTGCACGCCGCCTCTGTCGTGCTTCTCCCCAAAACAGATGCTGAACGCGATTTTCACTGTTCACCTTTTTTGATAAGAGGAAAATCCTCTTTAGGTCTCTTCCTCTTACTGAAACTGGGTAATAACGTAGTTCTTTCAAGAAAGCCCAGTGTCTTACTGTGAACGTTTAAAAAGTGGGGGATACTTGTACTTGAGCACTGCTGAGGGAGCATTGTGAAAGGTTCTCCCAGACACAAACCTCAGCAGATCCACCGGGAATGGCACCTTGCTCAGCATGCAGACACGGACTACCTCCTACCCCCAGAAACCCTCTCCTTCCACTCGATCAGGACAACCCACAACAGCTGGGAGTTACCCCAATTCCTCCGTTCTCCTGCTCCTAATAGCTAACCCATCAGCAAATCCTGTGAGCTCCATCTTCAAATGGACCCAAAATAAGTCTAACCACTCCATCCAAGGCCACCTGTCCGGTCCACAGTGCCTGAGTTCCTGGAAAAGCTTCGTCATTGACCTGCCTTGCCATCTTCAACCCTCTATCATCTGTTCTCAACCCTGTAGCCAGGATTGCTCAGTGAAACAGGGTCTCATGGGGTTATAGCCCTGGAATGGCTTTCTGTCACACTCTGTCACCTCTCTGAGCTCATGTCCTAAGCTGTCTCCTGTGGCCACAGGGCCTTCTGGCTGCTCCTGGACATACCTGGAATTCTCCTGCCCCAGAGCCTTTGCACATGCTTTCCCTTCTGTTAAGAATGTGCTTGATGTGTTCTCACTCACCTTCGGAGAAGTCTGAATTGGAGTGATAGGGACATGAGATGAGGATGTGTGTTGGGTGAGGCTGGTGGCCCAGAAGAAGATTCTCTGCCAGCTCTCTGCCTGTGCCTCACTTGTCCTCAGCCAGGAATTTGCACACAGACCTCACCTGTCACAACTCTCACCCAGGAGATCCCCAGCCACCCCTGGAGCCCACCCTGCCCACACCCTGCTGCAGAATGCATTCAGCTGTCCTCTGGGACCCTGTAAGCTTTACCCAGACCTGGAACTCCACCGTCTCCTTCAAACCTCCCGGATTCTCCCTCTTCTTCCAAAATCACACTGGCGCAAGGCTTTCATGAGAAAGCTATAACGCTAACTAATGAAAGGTTCACACCTACTTTCACCTTCTTTTGTCTTTCTCTCCACCTTCTTTCCTACCTTTGCAAACTGCAACATATCAGTGGAACATGAACATGCTCTGACACCGGAATCTTTCATTGCAGCTTTCGGGGGACTTCTTATGTGATAAGCAACTAGTGTATCCTACAACAGGGTGCTTTACAACTCTCATCTATAGAATAGTACAGCCCAAATCACTACAATTTTACCTCACTCTTAATGAAGCAGAACACTTTTTCCTTTCTTCTTTTATTTAAATTCCAGTTAGTTCACATGCCATGGAATATTCGCTTCAGGGGTAAGATTTAGTGATTCCTCACCTGCATACAGTACCCGGTGCTCATCACAAGTGCCCTCCTTAATACCCCTCACCCATTTAACTCTTCCCCCCACGCCCCTGTCCTGCAGCAACATTCAGTTCATTCTCCAAGGTTGAGTCTATTTCCTTGTTTGCCTCTCTCATCACCCCTCCACTCTGTTCATCTGTTTTCTTTCTGAAATTCCACAAGCGTGAGAGCATAGGATATTTTTCTTTCCTCACTGATTTTGCTTAGCTTAATACACTCTAGATCCATCCACATCCCTGCAAATGGTAAGATTTCATTCTTTTTGAAGCTGGGTCATGTTCCATTATATATATGTATACAACATCTGCTTTATCCATTCATCAGTGCATGGACTTTGGGATTCTCTCCATAGTTTGGCTACTGTGGACATTGCTGATATAAATATCATGGTGCATGGACCCCCTTCGAATCTGCATTTTTGTATCCTTTGGGTAAATACCTAGGACAGCAATTGCTGGATCATGTGGTTGTTCAATGTTTAACTTTTTGAGGAACCCCCACACTGTTTCCCAGACTGTCTGCACCACTTTGCATTCCCACCAACAGGATGGGAGGGTTCCCCTTTAAGCAGAACATTATCTGCCGGCAATTTCATAAGAGGAAACAAAACCTCTGGGAGATGCACCCAGGGTCAGGCAAGCAGTTGCAGAATTCACCCCAAGGCTCCTGACGCCAAGCCCCTTGAAGCCACCAGCATGCCACTATCCAAAAGAATTCCCAGACTCTCCTTCTGACTCCACCACCAAAGAAACTACAGAGAGAATATGGCACCTCAAAATATCGAGATAATACATTTAGTAAAACTAGAAAGTCAAGCTCAACTTTTAAACAGGAACAGGCCGCTTTGGATAATTTTCAATTATCCCTCCACCCTAATTTTAACTCTTCTGATGAATAAACTAATCAATGATGAAACATCACCTTTTTCAAATGACATCATCCAAGTCTGTATCAGATGAATAAAGCCACCTAACTCTAGATGCTGGCCACTCAACCATATCTTAGGCCTAATTGAATAAACATTGTTACATGAAGGAACAAATTAGATGTAACAAACAGGCACAGAGTGAATCTCACCTTCCTTTTCTAATTAAAGAGGGTTCTTAGGAAACAGATGGTGAACATACATTTGTAAGCAATAAATGGACAGAGAAATTGTGATCCCCTGCAAAGCTCTAACTCCAGGGAAACTAAGTAATTCTTGCACCAAACCCAGAATGCTGACAGCTACTTCAATTTTACTTTGTGGCTCAACTAGAGAAAAGAGAAAAGCCCAGGAGGTTTTGGGATAATGAGAAGTTTTACCTCCAGCCCTGACATAGTTAGGACATTTTGCCAAACATACCTGTGCTTTCTCTGAACACTGGCGTCCTGTGACAAGCTGCCTCGCTGACTCAGATGCTGACGTTCAAAACCTCGTGTGTCTTGGAGTCAGAGCAGAGAAGTGCTGTCAGCTGTGGAGAAGAAGGCACCTCTGACCTAAAGCCTGCACACCTGCTTCGGTTTCTGGGCGAACGGGCAACACATACTTGTTGTTTAGCAGTAATTATCTTCATTTTCATAGACCAATGACCTTGCCTTATCTGGAAAGCGGACTTACTCTCCTAAAGAAACCCTCAATTCGTCTATTCCCAATGCAACTAGAGTAGGGTCTGGTTTACGTCCGCCTCCGGGCCCCCACCTGGAGGATTTTCCTGCATGATTCTAACAGCCAATTACCACTAACCTGGGGGCACACGGGGCATAATGCTGAAATTATGGGACGGCTCTGGGGCTTGCTACTGCCACACCTGTGCCTGCGGGACCAGGGCACACCCTGCTGAACTCGGAGTACTGCTCAAGATGCATCACCTGCACTGGCAGAGAACTGGGGAACACATCACTGAAGGTGGGGACTCTGTGAGGTCCTTACCCGCAGTCTTCCCGGGGAACAGGGGAAACCCTGAAATTCTGCAACCCCTCCCACAAAAGCTCAGGTGAGTGGGCGCCCTGGAGTTCACGGGTATGGGGAAGAAGGCCAGTTGAGTTCATGGGGCAGAAGAGACTTTAAACGGGAAAAGAAAACTCACCTGAGTCCCCACAATGAACCCCCTCCAAGTGCCCTTCCAGAACCCTGCCTCTCACCTGGAGCGCACCCTACCCCCGGACCCCCTGCCCTGGTGCATGCTGTTCACTCACCAGCTGGGACCTCCGCAGGGCAACTCTCTCTCTCCCAGTGCCCCATCTTCTGCCCCAGGTCTGCACCCCACTGCAACTCTGGAACAGCCCACAGAGACGTAGCTCCACCTCCAAGCGGTGATTTGTCAGGGACGGTGGTTCCCCACCCCTGGGATGCCAGGAAAATGGCCCTCAAGCCCCTGGAACCCTGAAAGTGCAGGGCATGGGTGGGGTACTGGGCCGGGCTCCCCACACACACCTGGTCCTTCCAGGGACCCCTCTAGCTGCAGACCACCCTCAGAGTCCTGCCCCTTCCCTTTCTGCACCAGCCCTCCCTGCTGGGGTGTGCCTGGTTCTGGGCAAGGTCAGTGGCTCTCAGACCCTCCAAGGCTTGGGCTTTAGGAAATGCATTGATTTCATGCATTATCAGTATGTACATGTCAGTATGACTTTAATCTTATGGGAGACAAAGAGGTTCTTTATTTTTTCTTATCTTTATGTTGGCATTTTTGGTTATTGTTTTCTTCTCGAAGCAGATGTACAACATGTGCTTGGGGCAGAAAGAGGGCCCAAGCTTTGAGTTTTTGCCCAATAATTTTGAGCTGGGTAAAATGTTAAAGGATAGCTTCCATGGGAGCCCAGGATCGGGGCCCACAGATCATATAAGATAAAAATTACTTTCATCATTATAATTACTCCTAAATGGAGGAATTTGAGACAAAAGCACCTTTCATAAGAGCACCAAGAAATCAAAATGATGCCCATAGAAGGCTACCTGCTCCATGGTCAGCACAGGTAACAGAAGTGTTCACAATCTCTGGACTCCTGCCATTCTCCTGCCCAAATCTCTGAAGCACACAGACCACTTAAAATCAGAATTGTAGAACTGCTAGACACCTTAGAGATGTCTGGCACCATTCCCTTGGATTGCAGAATAAAACACAGTAGCTCGTTGTCACAAACTAATTTCAACATGAAGTGCCCCCTGGATGCACTAAGTTCTTTCTCTGCAAATGTTGACTAATGTAAGTCACAGTCATACCATTTAAACACTAGGATGGCTGGGAAGTCATCGTAGGTAAGGGAATATTTTACCCATGTTTATAAGCATTGGCTCACGTTGTAGAAGAGGCTGAGCTGAGTGTTTTTAAATACTATTTCAGACCTGTTTTACAGCACCCTCTGAACGTACCAGAGCCTGAATCGACTAAAAAAGATAGTTGGTTTCAGTAACTTTAATACCAGAAAAATATTATACTGTCTGTATTCCTAAGGATCTTTGAGTATCTTACCCAGAGGTCTTCCACTGAGATAATGATCTTAATGATCACCGTGGGCAGAGGCGAAAAGGCCCGCTGAATTCGTTCCAGTTGTCCACATGACAAGAAAATCCTGATACTTGATAGGTTTCCAGATCGAGAAGACCAGAGATAAGAGGGAAATAGTACCCTGTATGGAACAACAAGGGATTTGGAGTCAGTTTGGGGATCCCACTTAGGTTTCTGACACTAAAATCCTCTGTGACTCATATCATCTGAGTCCCTGTCTAACCACCTGAACATGTGCCTAAAAATATCTACACCCTAGTTGAGAAGTTTAAGAGGCAGAATGCTACAAGGAGCCAGTATGATGTCTCTCAAGAACATGTGCTCAGGAAGCCATAATTGCTATTGGGTCTATTTCTTATCCAGAAGAAAGAACACATGTTGAATCCATATTTCTAATAGATGACTTACCAGATGATTTTCAAACCTGAAGGAAGGCCAAGAAGTCGCTCTTGTGTCATATTTCACTCAGAAATCATGTTGTTGGACTGGTGAGTATGATACAATAGCAACGTCATCACTACGAGTGGGGAGCTTCTAATTTCCATGCTGCCATGTGGACCCCCTTAGCTCAGAGCCACCAGAAAGGGCAGCTGGGGAGGGGGCACCGCCATTACTATGAGTGGGGAGCTTCCCATTTCCATATGGCCATGTTGACCCCCTTAGCTCAGGGCCACCAGAAAGGACAGCTGAGGGGGACCACAGGCCAAGGCTGCCAGGTGTGGCTGGGGCAGGCAGAACTCTGACTTAAGGCTCAACTCCTGTCTAGGTTATTATAATGCTCTTCACAAAGAAAGTGCCATAGTGTGTGAGCCCTCATGTAGAAAACGTTCAGAATTTCCACTGAGATTCCCTCTCTGACCTTTAGGATATGTAGCAAAGTTCCATTTAATTTTAAACATTGAAGGACTTCCTGGTTTTCTTTTTGCTATGGCTGTGGCTCAATTCCCCTGTGGTCTAAGAATAGAATCTAGTTAATTTCAGGTTTTAACATTTGTAGACTTGATTCGTGGCCCCACCTATCATCTATTTGGGTAAAGAGTCTATGACCACTTGAAAATAATGTATTCTGCACTTATTATGGAATGTTCCCTGTATGTCAATTAGGTCACATTTGTTACCAATGTTTTGTCTGCTTTTCCTGTCAGATATTGAGAAAGGTATATTAAAATCTTCAAACAATACTACTCTATTCAACGTGGCATCAGAGAATCTACCAGTGTTAGAAGGCAAGAGAAACAAAAACTATAAGAATTGAGGGGATAATTGTGACTATTCAAAGATAATACGATTGTGTACATAGAAAATCCAAAACAGTCTATAAATACCCTATTAGAATTAAAAATGCAATTTATAAATTTGAGATGGATTGTAGCTTCCCATTGGACAGTTTCTGAAAGAAACCGTAGAACCTGTCAATCTTGGGGTAGGACATAGGGTGCACTAACCATTTAAAAGAATTCAGCGGGACTTCATAAAAATGTGACATTTCTCCTTATCTTATGAACATAAGAAAATGAAAAAGTGAACCGCAGGCTGGGAAGTAAAGATTTGCAATACACACAGTGACAAAGACTTGTCAATAAAGAATTCCTGCTCATCAACCTTAGAAAGTCTATTTACAAACGAATACTTCACAATAGATTGACTGATGGCCAATAACAACAGGAAAGGGTGCTCTACAGTATTATTTTCAGGAACAGCAAGGCCTTTCCTAAAATGAAAACATACACACAAACCAGTATTCCCTAGATGGATGACACTCCTTATTTCTGAGGACAGCTTGAAGAACAGACTAGCATCAAAGTAAAGTGATGGAATTCCTGACACTCAGAGGATGGACAATTGACCTCAAACTAAAGTACAATTTCTAGGCATCATTCGGTCCTGTGAAGGCAGACAACTACCACACCACTTCCTACACCACACAGGTTGCTTCTCAACCCCTACCATAAAAGAAGAAGATGAGAAACAGATAGGACTAGTAGGAAATAGCAAAAATCACATGTGGGGATTATCCTGAAACACACTGATCACATAACTAGTGTAAGGAAGTGTAAGGAACTGACAAGGACAGAGACTCAAGAGGTACTTCTTTGGGAAATGCTGTCTGAAATCGTCACATGTTGGTACCTGCTAATGAGGGCTCTGAGCATACCCTAGGGTTTGCTCACAAGGGTCTGCAACACCATCGCTGAGGACTGAAACTCTTCAAGACCTCAAAGCTTGCCTGATTGACTATTGGACTAAGAGATTCTCATGTTCTGAAAACAGATACCAACTAATTGAAAGGTTCACCTGGGCTCTCCGGAGGCCCTACAGGAAGCTGAACCATTCATTGAAAATCAATTACACACACACACACACACACACACACACACACACACACACACACACACCTACCTGTCATTTCAGCAATTACTTAAACATTCAAGGTTCTTCCTACCTTTTCTTTTTCACATTGATATTTATACTCACATGAAATGTCATCATTTCTAGTGAACACTGATGTCAAAATAGAGATCCTTTGACACAATATTCACAAAATGGAACTTCCCTGCTGTCATTTTCAATATAGCATTTTTTAAAGTTCATACATATTTTAGGTGTTTGGTAACTTATACAGGAGAAGATCAGCATTGAAAAACTCTGAATACTGACAATGAGTTTTAAGCCTAGAGAACAAAAATTGTCCAATTTCATAGATAATAAGGAACCAAAGGGAAAGCATGGAAGCTGTAGTCGAATACTTTTACACATATGCATCCTCTATTATTCTACTACTGAGGGGCATGTTTTATTACCACTATGCATGCATCAATTGTCTTCCACGTGCACCTCCACAGGTATAATGAATTACTACAGTAGAATGAAATGTCTGGGAACTACTTGGCGGCATCTATAATGAACAATTCAATTTCGATCTTATATTTGGTGAACTTCCACTGTCTGTCCCTTTAGACAATGGACCCTAAACAGAAGGGGGAATGAACCACGAAAGTCTATGGACTCTGGGAAACAAACTGAGGGCTGCAGAGGGGAGAGGGGTGGGGGATTGGGATGAGCCAGTGATGGGTATTAAGGAAGGTACATATTGCATGGAGCACTGGGTGTTATATGCAAACAACGAATCACGGAACACTACATCAAAAACTAAGGAAATACTGTATAGTGACTAACATATCATCATAAAAAATTATTATTAGAAAAAAATTAGAGGTAAAAGAAAACAATACATCTTTTCTGTGTCAAGAACAATCACAATTGAGAAAAAACTAACTTCCAATCCCTAAAGCAAAACACAGACCAAGTTCCATTTCACTCCCCTTTATTCACATTCTCTGTGGGTTCTAAGCTATTTCCCTACTTCCTTTCCTGCTGAGCAGGGAGTCCGGGCTCGATTCCAGAACCTGGGATCATAACCTGAGCCAAAGGCACATGCTTAACTGGCTGAGTCAGCCAGGAGCCCCAGCCATGTTTTTCTTAAGCAAAAGGACACTTTCTCACGATGCCTTCACATGACTTCACATGGTACCAGAGACCAGCATTTGCCTCTAGGAGGTTGCAGATGAAGGCAATTGCAAACTCTCACAGTGGTTTATCAAATACAATGATCTGCCTGGTGACAGTGAAACTCTTATGAGCCCACGAGAGGGTGCTTTGACACTCAGCTGTGGCTGGGCTGGCACAGAGAACCAAATCCATTTCCCTGCCTGATGTCTGTGAGGAACAGATGCCACCACTGTGAATGAGACCCTGCCACTGAGCTGTCCAGAGATGGCCATCCTCACGGAGGATGAGGATAAAGGACAATGCCTGAGGAGAACTCATCTGTCTCTTTTATCTTTTCATATTTTTGACAGTGGACAAATCACTGCCTAGGAGTCCCCAACTACCTTAGTCTCATCTGTGAATGACCAAGAGGTTTTACAAAACACTTAAGATTTTGACCTCACAAATGCCCACAACCACTTACCATAGGGATTCAACATTAAGTAAAGATACTGTTCATTGGAAGAGAGGTCCTGCCCACTGTTGTTTCTCACTTATATGCTCATCTTCCTTACCTCATGGTAACATAACCACCTTGATTCCTGCTTCCGTCTTCAGGAAGGCTGATGTGACTTGAAGGGCATTACCCTGACATCGTTCTTTCTTAGCAATAAGATGTGGACATTTCCCTAGTCCTACACACCCAAAGTGAATCGGAATCAGGATTGAGGAGGAGGATGAGAGTTGCAGGTGTTTTCCTGTACAGGGTGCTTTATTACCAATAAGAATTGGTCAGAGTCCTCGAAATTCCAGAACCTTTTCATTAATGCTTCCTCCTCGTGAAAGATGATGTACATTGTTCTTTCCCTGTATAGTGTGGTGACTCAGAGAAAAGTGCTTAGCCCTTTCGTCAGACTTCCACGACCACTTTGGGGCTGGCTTCCATATTCACAAAGGATGATGTTAGGGCTAAGAGGGTTCCTGTACACTGTTATTTCTTACAGATAAGTGTATGGCATTTTTGTTACATTGCCAGAGCCACTTAGCACCGGGCTTGCTGGCCTCCTGGGGAATAACCCTAACCCTAGGTAGGCCCCTGAGGGGCCCCTCCCAAGGAGCCTGGCACCGCAATGCCGGGGATTTGGGGCCCCTGAGCCCCAGTGCTGGACTCACTCTGCCACCCCGCAAGCACCCAGGGCGCTAGGGCCGTTGCCAGTCATTCAAGAAGGGAGAACGGGCAGGGCCCTCCGATCCCCCTGCGACCTTCAAAGGCCCCCCGTGCAAAAACTCTGGCTCCCATGCTCCTGCTCCCCAGCCCCCTAAACTCGGCCCACCCCTACTCTCGCTGCAGACCTGGCGGATCAGGCCTGCTGGCTTCCTGGGGGCTAACCCTATGCCTAGGTCGCCCCTGAGGGGCCCCTCCCATGTGGCCTGGCACCGCATGCCAGGGATTGGGGACCCCCAAGTCCCAGCGCCAGAGGCACCCTGCCGCCCTGCCGCCACATGGGGCACTAGGGGCGTCACCAGTCGGTCAGGGCGACAGAACGGGCAGGACCCTCCAAGCCACCTACGACCATCGAAGGCACCCCGAGCCAAAGTCAAAATGCTCTGGCCCACGCCCCCGCTCGCCAGCTACCTCACCTCGACCAACACCTCCATTCACCGCACATGGGCAGAACGAGCCTGCCAGCCTCCTGGGGGCTAACCCTAACCCTAGGTCGGCCCCCGAGGGGCCCGACCCAAGGGGCCTGAGGCCGCAACGCCGGGTATTAGGGACCCCCGATCCCCAGCGCTGGACTCACCCTGCCGCCCCGCCACCACCCGGGCTGCTAGGGGTGCCGCTGATCATTCAGGGCAGGAGAATGGGCAGGGCCCTTCAGCCCACAGCGACCTTCGAAGGCCCCCCCATCGAAAAGTCTTGATCCCACGCTCCTGCTCCTCAGCGCCCTAACCTCGGCCGGCCCCTCGCTCGCCACAGAGCCGGCGGATGAGGCCTGCCCTCCTCCTGGGGGCTACCCATAACCCTAGGTTGTCCCCTGAGGGGCCCCTCCGAAGGGGCCTGGCACCGCAATGCCTGGGATTGGGGACCCCTGAGCCCCAGCGCCGGACTCACCCTTCCGTCCTACTGCCACCTGGGCTGCTAGGGGCACCGCCGTTCCTTCAGGGAGGGAGAACCAGCAGGGCCCTCCGAGCGACCGGTGACTTTTGAAGGTCCCCCGCACCTAAACGCTTGGGCCTACGCTCCCGCTGGCCAGTGCCCTTGCCTCGGTCCTCCCCTCCGCTCACCACACAGCTGTCGGATCAGGCCTGTGGGCCTTCTGGGGGCTAACCCTAAACTTAGGTCGGCCCCCTAGTGGCCCCTCCCAAGGGGCCTGGCGCCACAAGGACGGGGAAAGGGGACTCCCGAGCCCCAGCGCCGGACTCACCATGCCCCCCGCCGCCACCCAGGCCACTAGGGGCACCGCCGGTCATTCAGGGCGGGAGAACGGGCAGGGCCCTCCGAGCCCCCAGCGACCTTCGAAGGCCCCCCACACCAAAGCACTAGGGCCCATGCTCCCGCTCGTCATCGCCCTTACCTCGGCCTGGCCCTCCACTCGCTGCACAGCCGGCGGATCAGGCATCCTAGCCTCCTGGCGGCTAACCCTAACCCTAGGTAGGGCCCCTAGGGGCCCATCCCAAAGGGACTGGCGCTACATCGCCGGGGATTGGGGACCCCCGAGCTGCAGCGCCGGACTCACCCTGCCGCCCTGCCGCCATTCGGGCCACTAGGGGTGCAGCCGGTCATTCAGGGCGGGAGAACATGCAGGGCCCTCCTAGCCTCCGGCGACATTCGAAGGCCCCCTGCGCCAAAACGTTTGGGGCCACGCTCCTGGGTCTGCCAGCCTCCTGGGGGCTAACCCTAACCCTAGGTTGGCCCCCAAGGTTCCCCTCCCCAGGGGCCTGGTGGCACAACGCCGGGGATTGGGAACCCCCGACCCCCAGCGCCGGACTCACCCTGCAGCCCCGCCGCCACCCGGGCCGCAACAGGTGCGCCGGTCATTCAGGGAGGGAGAACAGGCAGGGACCTCCGAGGACCCTGCAGCCTTCATAGGCCCCCCGTGCCAAAACGCTTGGGCCCACGCTCCCGCTCACCAGCGCCCTCACCTCGGCCTGCCCATCTGCTCGACGCGCAGCTGGCGTTTCAGGCCTGCTGGCCTCCTGAGGTATAACCCTAACCCTAGGTCAGCCCCCGAGGCGTTCCTCCCAAGGGGCTTGGCGCTGCAACGCCGGAAACTGGTGACCCCCCGAGCCGCAGCGCCGGACTCACATTGCCACCCCACCGCCACCCGGGCCTCTAGGGCCGCTGCCAGTCAGTCAGGGCAGGAGAACGGGCAGGGCCCTCCGAGCCACGGCGACCATCAAAGGCCCCCTGCGCAAAACGCTTGGGCCCATGCTCCTGCTCACCAGTGCCCTCGCCACGGCCCGCCCCTCAGCTCGCTGCAAAGCCAGCGTACAGGCCTGCCGGATTCCTGGGAGCTAACCCTAACCCTAGGTCGGCCCCTGAGGGGCCTCTCCCAAGGAGCCTGGCACCGCAAGCCAGGGATTCCGGACCCCCAAGCCTCAGCGCCGGACTCACCCTGCCGCTCCGCCACCACCCAGGCCACTAGGAGCGCTGTAGGTCATTCAGGTCAGAACAACGGACAGGGCCCTCTGAGCCACTGGCGACCTTTGAAGGCCCCCCGTGGCAAAAAGCTTGGGCCCATGCTCCCGCTCGCCAGCGCCCTCACCTCGGCCGCCTCACCACTCGCCACACACTGGCGGATTGGGCCTGCCGGCCTCCTGGGGGCTAACACTAACCCTAGGTCGGCCCCCGTGGGGCCCCTACCTAGGGGCCTGGCCCCGCAACGCCAGGGATTGGGGACCCCAGAGCCCCAGCCAGGACTCATCTTGTCGTCCCGCCGCCACCCAGGCTGCTAGGGGAGCCGCCGTTCATTCAGTGTGGGAGAACAGGCAGGGCCCTCCGAGCCCAAGGTGACATTCGAAAGTGCCCCGCCCCAAAATGCTCCCACGGTCCCCCTCGCCAGCGCCCTCACCTCAGCACTCTGATCCGCTCACCGCACAGCTGGCGTTTCGGGATTGCCAGCCTCCTGAGGTCTAACCCTAACCCTAGGACAGCCCCCGAGGCGTACATCCCAAGGGGCCTGGCGCCGCACGCCGGAGATTGGTGACCCCCGAGCTGCAGCGCCAGACTCACCTTGCCGCCCCACTGCCACCCGGGCCACTAGGGGCGTCGCCAGTCATTCAGTGTGGGAGAATGGGCAGGGCCCTCTGAGCCCCCGGAGACCTTTGAAGGCCCCCCGCGACAAAACGCTTCGGCCCACGCTATCGCTTGCCAGCGCCCTTACCTCGGCCCGCCCCTCCACTCCCCGCACAGCTGGCGGATCAGGCCTGCCAGCCTCCTGGGGGCTAAACCTAACCGTAGGTCGGCCCCCAAGGGGCCCCTCCGATGGGGCCTGGTGCCACAACGCCTGGGATTGCTGACACCCCAGCCCCAGCACCTGACTCACCCTGCTGCCCTGCCGCCAACTGGGCCGCTAGGGGCGCCGCTGGTCATTCAGGGCCGGAGAACGGGCAGGGCCCTCCGAGCCCGTGGCGAACTTCGAAGGCCCCCCATCCAAAACACTTGAGCCCATGCTCCCGCTCCTCAGCGCCCTCACCTCGGCCCGCCCCTGCGCTCGCCGCAGAGCCAGCGGATGAGGCCTGCCCTCCTCCTGGGGGCTACCCAGAACCCTAGGTTGGCCCCTGAGGGGCCCCTCCGAAGGGGCCTGGCACCGCAATGCCTGGGATTGGGGACCCCCGAGCCCCAGCGCCAGACTCACTGTGTTGCCCCACCGCCACCCGGGCCACTAGGAGCACCGTTGGTCATTCAGGGAGGGAGAACGGGTAGATCCCTCTGAGCCCCTGGTGACCTTCGAAGGCCCCCCGCGCCAAAACGCTTGGGCCCATGCTCCTGCTCGCCTGCGCCCTCACCTCGGTCAGCCCCTCTGCTCCCTGTAGAGCCAGTGGATCGGGACTGCAGGCCTCCTGGGTGGTACCCTAACTGTAGGAGGGCCCCCGAGGGGCCCATCCCAGGTTCCTATTGCCGCAACACAGGGGATGGGGACTCCCGAGCCCCAGCGCCGGACTCACCCTCCCGCCCTACTGCCACCTGGGCTGCTAGGGGTGCCTCCGTTCATTCAGGGAGGGAGAACGGGCAGGGCCCTCCAAGCAACCGGCGAACTTCAAAGGCCCTCCGCACCAAAACGCTTGGGCCCACGCTCCCGCTGGCCAGCGCCCTTACCTCGGCCCTCCCCTCCGCTAGCCGAAAAGCTGGCGGATCTGGCCTGCGGGCCTTCTGGGGGCTAACCCTAAACCTAGGTCGGCCCCCTAGCGGCCCCTCCCAAGGGTCCTGGCGCCACAACGACGGGGAAAGGGGACTCCCGAGCCCCAGCGCCGGACTCACCATGCCCCCTGCCGCCACCCGGGCCACTAGGGCACCGCCGGTCATTCAGGGCGGGAGAACGGGCAGGGGCCTCCGAGCCTGCAGCGACCTTCGAAGGCCCCCTGCACCAAAGCACTAGGGCCCATGCTCCCGCTCGCCATCGCCCTTACCTCGCCTGCCCCTCCACTCGCTGCACAGCCAGCGGATCAGGCATCCTAGCCTCCTGGCGGCTAACCCTAACCCTAGGTAGGGCCCCTAGGGGCCCATCCCAAAGGGCCTGGCGCTGCAACCCCAGGGATTTGGGACCCCCGAGCCCCAGCGCCAGACTCTCCCTCCTGCCCTACTTCTAAACGGGCCGCGAGGGGCGCCGTCGGTCATTCAGGGCAGGAGAACAGGCAGGGCCCTCCGAGCCCCCAGCGACCTTCGAAGGCCCCCCACACCAAAGCACTAGGGCCCATGCTCCCGCTCGCCATCGCCCTTACCTCGGCCTGCCCTTCTGCTCGCTGCACAGCCGGCGGATCAGGCATCCTAGCCTCCTGGCGGCTAACCCTAACCCTAGGTAGACCCCTAGGGGCCCATCCCAACGGGCCTGGCGCTGCAACCCCGGGGATTGGGGACCCCCGCGCCCCAGCGCCAGACTCTCCCTGCCACCCTGCTGCTAAATGGGCCCCGAGGGGCGCTGTCGGTCATTCAGGGCAGGAGAACAGGCAGGGCCCTCCGAGCCCCTGGCAACCTTTGAAGGCCCCTCATGCCAAAATGCATGGGCCCACCTTTCCGCTCGCCAGTGCCCTCATCTCATCCCACCCCTCCGCTCGTGCACAGCCGGAGGATCGGGCCTGCCGGCCTCCTGGGGGCTAACCCTAACCCTAGGTCAGACCCGAGGGGCCCCTGCCAAGGGGCCTGGCGCCACAACGCCGGGGATTGGAGACCCCCAAGCCCCAGCGCTGGATGCACCTTGCCGCCACGCCCCACACGGGCCGCTAGGGGCGCCGACGTTCCTTCAGGGTAGGAGAACTGGCAGGTCCATCCAATCCCCCGGCGACCTTCCAAGGCCCCCCGTGCCACAATGCTTGGGCCCACACTCCAGCTCTCCGGCGCCCTCACCTCGGCCTGGCCCTACGCTACCGCACAGGTGGCGGATCATGCCTGCCGGACTCCTAGGTGCTAACACTAACCCTAGGACGGCCCCAGGGGGGCCCCTCCCAAGGGGCCTTGCACTGCAACGCATGGCATTGGGGACCCCCAAACCACACTGCCAGACTCACCCTGCCACTCCGCCACCTCCCGGGCCGCTAGGGGCGCCGCCGGTCATTCAGGGAGAGAGAACGGGCAGGGCCCTCCGAGCCTCTAGTGATGTTCAACAGGCCCCTGAGCCAAAACGCTGGATACCATACTCCTGCTCGCCAGCGCCCTCACCTCATCTCACTCCTCCGCTCGCCGCACAGCTGACGCATCAGTCCTTCTGGCCTACTGGGGTCTAACCCTAACCCTAAACCATAATCCCTAACCTTAAATCCTAAAACTTAACCCCTAATCCTAATCCTAACCCTAAACCCAAACCCTTACCGTAACCCTAACCCTACCCTAAACCTAACCCTAAACCCTAATCCTTAAACCCTAAAACCTAATATTAACACTAAACCCTAAACCCTAACCCCTAAACCTAATCCTGAAACCCTAAACACTAAACCCTAACTTTAACCACTAACCCCAAACACCAAACCCTAACCCTAAACCCTAACCCTACCCCAACCCCTACCATACCCCTAACCCTACCCCTAACCCTACCCCTTCAGCTAACCCTACCCCTAACCCGTAACCTAACCCTAAACCTAATCCTAACCCGTACCCTAACCTGTACTCAAACCCTAACTCTAACCTGTAGCCGAAACCTACACCTAACCTGTACCTAACCCTAACTGTAACCCTAACACATACTCTAACCCTTACCCTAACCTGTACCCTAAACCTAACCCTAAACTGTACCCTAACCCGTACCTTAAACCGTACCCTAAACCTAACCGTAACCCTAACAAGTACCCTAACCCATATCCTAACCTTAACACTAAACCCTAAACACTGACCCTAACCCATACCCTAACTCGTACCATAACCCGTACCCGAACCCTACCCGTACTCTAACCCTAACCTGTACCCTAACCGTAACCCTAAACCCTAAACCGTAAAAGTACCCTAACCCTAACCAGTACCGTTACCTTAACCTTAACCCATACCTTAACCCGTACCCTAACCCATACCCTAACCCGTACCCTATCCCTAACCCGGACCCTAACCCATACCCAAACCCATAATTAACCCTAACATGTACGCTAACCCGTACCCTAACCCATACCCTAACCCTAAACCGTACCCAATCCCTATCCCTAACCCGTTCCCTAACCCGTACCCTAACCCTAACCCTAAACCATAACCTAACCTGTATCATAACCCTAAACTGTACCCTAACCCTAACCCGTACCCTAATCCTAACCCGTACCCTAAACCGTACCCAAATCCGTACGCCAACACTAACCCTAAACCGTACCCTAACCCGTACACTAAACCGTACCCTAATGCGTACCCTAACCCGTACCCTAACCCTAACCTGTACTCTAAACCTAACCCGTACTCCAACTCTAACCCTAACCGTAACCCCAAACCCTAAACCCTAACCCGGACCCTAAACTCTAATCTGTACCCTAACCCATAACCTCTAACCTGTAACCCCTAAACCCAACCCTAACGCGTACCCTCTCCTTCCCCTAACCCTAACCCCTACCCTCACACATAACCTAACAGTAACCATTACCTAACCTTAACCCGTACCCTAATCCGTACCCTAACACCGGGGATTGGGTACACCTGAGCCCCACCACGGGACTCAGCCTGCCACCCCTCAGGAAACCATGCCCCTTGGGGTGCCACAGAGCATCCCATGCAGGAGAACTGGTAGGGCCCCCCTAGGCCCCCAGCGATCCTCGGCGGCCCCCTATACCCCAACCCTGAGGCCCACGCTCATCCCGCCCCACGCCTTCCCTTCAGCTTGCCACCGAGCTCGTCGCAGAGCCGGCAGATCAGGCCTGCCGGGTTCCTGGGGCCTAGACCTGACTGTAGGTCAGCTGGGTAGGGCCCCTCCCCTGGGGCCCGGTGCTGCAGCCCCAGGGACTGGGGACACCTGAGCCCCACTGCATGACAAAGCCTGCCAGCCCGCAGGAAACCATGCCCCTTGGGAGGCTGTAGAGCATTCAGGGCGGGAGAAACAGGAGGGCCCCCAGAGCCCCCAGCTAACTTCGGCGATTCCTAAACCCAACCTTGAAGCCCATGCTCACCCCACCCCGCACCCTCACCTCAGCCCGCGGCGGAGCTCGCCACATAGTGGGCAGATCTGGCCTGCGGGGTTCCTGGGCCCCAACCCTAACCCTAGTTCATCTGTGGAGGGTCCCCTCCCCAGGAGCCTGGAGCCACAGCCGCGGGGATTCAGGACACCTGAGCCCCACAGCAGGACTCAGTCTGCCACCCCGCAGGAAACTGTGTGCCTTGGGAGGCCATAGAGCATTCAGGGCGGGAGAACCAGGAGGGCCCTCCTGAGCCACCAGCGAAACTTCGGCGGCCTCCCGCAACCCAACCCTGAGGCCCACGCTTACACTCCCCACACCCTCACCTCAGCCCGTGTAGCTCGCCATACAGCCAGCAGATCGGGACTGTGGGTCTCCTGGGGCCTAACCCTAGCCCTAGGTCGGCCGCGGGTGTGGGGGCCTCCCCAGGAGCCTTACACCACAGCCCCGGGGAATTGGGATACCTGTGCCCCACCACAGGACTCAGCTTGCCACCCGACAGGAAACCGTGCCCCTTGGGGCTCTACAGAGCCCACAGGGCACGAGAACTTGGGGAGGCCCCCGGAACCCATCTCCATTCTTTGGCAGCCCCCCGTGCCCCAACCCGGAGGCCCATGCTCACCCTCCCCCATGGCCTCCTCTCAGCCCTCCACAGAGCTTGCCGCACAGCCTGCAGATTGTCCCTGCCGGGCTTCTGGACCCTAACCCTTACCCTAGGTTGGCCACAGAGGGGCCCCTCCCCAGGGTCCTGGCACCCCACTCCGGGGGATTGGGGACACCCAAGCCACACCGTAGGACTCAGCCTTCAGCTCACAGTAAACTGTACCATTTTGGGTCACAACAGAGCATTAAGGGCAAGAGAATTGGGGCACCCCCTGAGAGCCCCTGCTGGTGAACCCTGACCTTTGTGGGCCCTTCTGGATGAAACCCCAAGGCTCACACTCACACGCCCTTGTGCCCTCATCTCACTCGGCCTGGGAGTTCTCTGAGCACTGGGCAGTTCGGACCTGGTGTCTCTTGAGGCCTAACCTAACCCTGGGTCTTCTGCTGAGGTTCCCTCCCCATTTGCCTGCCTCCAAGGCAGTAGGCATTGGGCTCACTTCTGCACGACTAGAGGACTCAGCCTGCCCCACAGCAGGAAACTGTCCATTTGGGGCTGCAGCAAGGATTCATAGCAGGAAAAACGGAGGGCCCCCCTCAGCTCATCCCAGGCAACCCCCACTTTCAGAGATCTCCCCGGATCCAATTAGTAGCTTCACACTGACCTTTAAACTTGCTCTCCACGGAGATCTTTTGAAATTATCCACACTTCCAACCGATGGCATCATCCAGCTTCAGTGCCTTACCCAGCTTTAGGTCTTGAGATGGATTAAAATGGGAAGTCATTTCACTGATGACGACACACTGGTGACCAAAAGATACATGCATAAATGCTTCATATCACTTGGCTTCAGGGAAATTCAAATCTAAACCCCTATAGATGCCATATCACATGAGGCCGAATATCTAAAAATAAGAAGACATGATACTATACATGTTGGAGAGGATGTGGAGAAACGGGAAGCCTCTTACACCCCTGTACGAATGAAGTCCGGTACAGCCACTCTTGAAAATGGTACGGAGTTTCCTCAAGAAGTTATAAATAAAGCTACTCTATGTCCCAGCAATTGCACTACTGGGTATTGACCCCAAAGAGACACAGGTAGTGAAGACGGGACACATGCACCCCAGTGTTCATAGCAGCAATATCCATAATAGACAAACTGTGGAAGGAGTGCAGATGACCATGGATAGATGAATGGATAAAGAAGATGTGGATCATATATATAATGGAATTTTACCCAGCCATCAGAAAAGATGAATACTTACCATCACACCGACATGGGTGGAGCTGGAGGGTATTATGCTGAGTGGAATAAGTCAATGGAAGAAAGACAATGATCATATGCTTTCACTCCTATGTGGAATATCAGAAACAAGGAAGAAGACCATAGGGGAAGGAAGGGAAAATAGAATGGGAAGTCATCAGAGAGGAGAAAACCCATGATGGACTCTTAACTATCACAAGAAACTGATGATTGTTGGAGGAGAAGTTGGGGGTGTAACTGGGTGAGTAGCATTAAGGAGGTCACACGATACAATGAGCACTGGGTGTTATACACGACTGAAAATTTATTGAAGACTACATCTGAAACTAATGATGTACTGTAAGTTGGCTAATTGAATTTAAATTAAAGAACAAAAGTCCTAGAATAAACAATCCTAAACATTTGTATGGAACCACTAAAGATTCCGAACAGCCAGTGCAATGTGGAAAAGAAAAACAAAGCTGGAGGACTCACAATTTCAGATTTCAGGTTATACTACAAAGCTGCAGTCATCCTAACAAGACAGTACGGCACAAAAATAGACACAGCGACCAAAGGAACAGGATATAAGTTCAGACAGAAACCCAAAATTATGTGGTCCATGAATCTTCCACAAAGCAAGCAACGATATCAAAGGGAAAAGGACAGTCTCTACAACAAATGGTGTTGGGAAAACTAGACAGCTACGCACAAAAGAATGAAATTAGACTGCTTTATTACACAATACAGACAAACACAAAACAGTTTCAAGACCTCAATATGAGACCTGAATCCATAAAAATCCTACAGGAAGGAAGACAGTAACTTCTTGACATGGACCATACCAACGTTTTTCTAGACTGTGTCCTGAGGCAAAGGAATAGAAAGCAAAAATAAACTGTTGGGAATACAGCAAAATAAAAAGTTTCCACACAGCAGAAGAACAATGAAAACGTAAAAATAATAAGACAACCTACTCAAAGGGAGAAGATATTTGCAAAGATCATATGCAATAAAGGGATAGTGTCCAAAACATATACAACTGATACTACTCGACGCCCAAAAAACAAATAATCCAGTTAAAAAATAGGCAGAAGACATGGACAGACATTTCTCCAAAGAAGAAATACAAATGGCCAACAGTCCCATGAAAAGATGTTCACCATCACCCATCATCAGGAAAATGTAAATCCGAAGGACAATGAGGTAATACCTCAAACCTGTCAGAATGGCTAACATCAAAAGCACAAGAAAGCGCAGGTGTTGGGAGGATGTGGATAAAGGGGAATTCCGGCGAACTGTGGGTGGGATTGCAAACTGTGGTGGGCGCCGTGAAAAACAGTATGAAGGTTCCTCAAAAAATTAAATATAGAACTACCCTACGATCCAAAATCACACTACTCGTATTTACCCAAAAATAGGAAAACAGTAATGTAAAAGGATATGTGCACCCCTATGTTTCTTAAACCATTATTTACAATATCACAATATGGAAGCAACCCAAGTGTCTGTAGAAAAATTGACAAATGAGATGAGAGATGAGAGTATTCACACTCACACACACACACACACACACACACACACACACACACAATGGAGTATTACTGGGCTTGAAAAATAATGAAACCTTGCCATTTGCAGCCATATGGATGGAGCTAGAGAGTATTATCCTAACTAAAATCAGTCAGTCAGAGAAAGACAAATCCCATATGATGTCACTCTAATGGGGAATTTAAGAAACAAACAAAAATAAATAACTAAAAGAGAAAAAGGAGACACAGCAAAATACAAATTCTTAACAATAGAGAACAAAGAGATGGTTACCAGAGAGGAGGTGGATAGAGGGATGAGTGAAATAGATGAAGGGGATTAAGAGGACGCTTTTCTTGATGATCACTGAGTAATATATAGAATTACTGAATCACTCTATTGTACAACTGAAACGAATGTAACACTGTATGTTAGCGCTACTGGAATTAAATAAATTTTTTAAAAAGATTGTTCTTTCAGGAACCTCTTTGAAAAAGCTTTTCCTGTGCAATGTGCATAAGCCCTACTTGGGAGGATTCACTCTACAATAATTATTCACTCCATGCCTCAAATTCAGATTTCACTGAGTTCTTACCGTGGAACCCAGCCCACGGGAGCCATGGTCCTTTTCTGTCCAGGCTCAGCACCTATGCATTCAAGATTGGAAGTAGAGACACATGTCACTTCACAGTCCAGAAAACTATTATTGTTTCTGTTTCAGTGTGAGAGTCACAGACTTTGGGATAGGTCTCAGAGCAGGTTTACTATGGATCCTGGATCTCTACTTCAATGTTCATTGCCTGGATCCATTTGGCTAATAGGTTCCCTGTGGATGGGCTTGCTTCCAAGCACATACATGGAAGATGCAAAGGTGGGTGGGCTTGGTGGGGGACAGGAAGAAGACCAAAAACAGACAAGGGTCCCACCCCTCCCCTGATCCAGGAACTGCTACGGGAGAGGGTACGGGTGGGAGAATCCATGCGAAACTCCAAGGTCACCAGCTGAACACAGGAGGCACAGGTCAAGGGATCTGGAGATGCAGGGGTTGAAGGCTGCTCTGAGCTACCTCTGGGAGGAAGGGAGGGATGGAATGAGAAGGAGACACTGCCTGCCCCTGGCCCATGCCAGCTGCCCACCCCTCCGACACACATCAGTCGACACAGCTGACACAGCCTGGGCTCAGGATGGGCTGGCTCGGGTCCCTAAATCCTCAGTGGGACAGCTGGCCCCAGGGCTCAGAGACATGCTGAGGGAGATGAGAGGGAAAGCTGCCCCGCCAAGGTCGTCCCCTCCTTGAGCAGACAGCCCTTCAGAACTGCTAAAAAAAAACCCACTAATGGCGTTGAAACACATGCCATGGATGAACTAAGGCATAGAGATATGTAAAATAACATTCATTTTTAAGTTCAGAGCTGCCATCTCAGGAAGTGGGGAGAGTTTCCCTGAAGAAGACTGACGGGAGGGCAGGCCATGCTGAAAAGGGAGACATGGCTCTCCTAATAGGGGACCTGCAGCCCCCTTCCAGGGCAGCGCATCATCTTCACATCACACGAGATCCATGGAAGTGTTCCATCAGGGCAAGATGTTTGTCTCGAGAAGGCTACCCTGGCATCAGACTGCACAGGGCAACAGGGACGAGGGCCACATGGAGGACGGACAATACCCCGGAGGCCATGGGGCAAGAGCTGAGGCACATGACCTTGAAGATGATGATGAAAAGCAGGAGGTGGCAGCATGGAGCCGGCCCGAAAGTACCATGGCAGCAGTGCCCACAGCTACACTGACTGGGTGCCTTCTGTGCCTGCTGTGGCTGACTTCAGTGGGCTCCAGACTAGTCCTGACCACAAGTCTAGGAAATGTGCACCACCCCCGGCCTCCTCTCCCCTTGCAGCTGCTAGGAATCATGGTCACAGACCCTGGTCAGCTTTTGTGGAAACCAAGCAGTGGCTCCCCCGCACGCTGCACCTCTGGTGGTGGTCCAGTGCGACCCTCGTGCCTGGCCAGACACTGATGTCTACCTGTCTCCACACAAATCCACAGACAGGAGGGTGGCCCTGAATTCCACAGCACCTGATGAGACAGATCCACAGAACCCAACACCCAGTGGGTCACTCGGGACCTCACCTATGTTCATGGAGCTCACCATACCCTATTTCTGTCACTTCCCACAGAAAGCCTGTTTCTGATCCCCCACAATACCATACATCCTGGTTGCTGACCTGGTGTCATGCCATGAACCTATATGGCACCTTTCTTTAAGTGAAGGCTATGCCTACACCTCATAGAAAATATTTCTAATGAAGTACAAGTCCATCAGGACTATGGTGTGAATGGGAGCACACAGCTTTCATGGTAGTAGTCAGTAATTCTAACAAGGGTTAACCCCACCCCCCGTCTCACAAAACTTTCCTCCATCCCCACTGAACTCATGGTCTGCCCTCAGAAAACCCTCCAGGAAACAAACCTTTCATCTGAGCGCTCTCTTCACCTTCTGCTTCAAATCTTGTCCAATCACAATGATATGAAACTAGAAATCAGTCTCAAGAAAAAAAAAGGGACAGTCAAAAATAGGTGGAGATTTTTGGGGCCTGAGTGGCACAGTCGTTAAGGATCTGCTTTCAGCTCAGGTATTGATCCCAGGATCCTGGGATCTAGCCCCATATCAGGCTCCTTGCTCAGTGGGAAGCCCACTTCTCCCTCTCCCACCCCCCTGCTTGCGTTCCCTCTCTCACTGTCTCACTCTCTGTCAGATACTTAAATAATCTTAAAAAAATATGTGGAGTTTTAACAACATGCTACTGAAAAACCAACAGTCAAAGAAGAAATCAAAAAAATTTTAGAAGTACCTTGACAGTGAAGAAAAAGACAACCTACAAAAACTTATGGGATGCAGCAAAAGTAGCTCTACTGGGGGACATTCATAGAAATTCAAGTCTTCATCAATCCATGAGAATGCTCTCCAATAAACAACCTGATTTATGTGGTAAAGAAGTAGAAAAAAAAACAAAGCCCCAAATTAGTAGAAATAAGGAAATAACAAAAACGAATGCATAAATAAATCCAACGGAGAGTAAAAAGACAAAAAAAATTAAAGTGAGAGCGGCCTTTTTTGGAAAGATAAACAAAACTGACAAACTTAGCTAGACTCACTGAGAAAGACAGAGGACTCCAATACAATCAGGAAAATAAGATAATGGATTCCTGTCTCTTATCAAAATCAAAGGAACTCTTCAACCTTGGACACAACAACTTCTTGCAAGCCACGTCTCTAAAGGCAAAGGAAATAAAAGCAAAAATGAACTATTGGCACTTCATCATGATAAAAAGCTTCTGCTTGGCAAAGCAAATGATCAAAAAACAAAATGGCAACCTATGGAATTGAAGAAGATATCTGCAAAAGATATTACAGATAAAGGGTTGGTTTCCAAGATCTATAAAGAACTCCTCAAATTTGAAACCCAAAAAATGGGCAGGAGACACAAAGACATACTTCTCAGAGAAGACATACAAATGGCCAACAGACACATGAAAAAATGCTCCACATCACTTGCCATCAGGCAAATACAAATCAAAATGACAATGAGATACCACCTTACACCAGTTAGAATGGTTAAAATTAACAAGGCAGGGGGCACCTGGGTGGCACAGCGGTTAAGCATCTGCTTTCGGCTCAGGGCGTGATCCTGGCATTATGGGATCGAGCCCCACATCAGGCTCCTCCGCTATGAGCCTGCTTCTTCCTCTCCCACTGCCCCTGCTTGTGTTCCCTCTCTCGCTGGCTGTCTCTATCTCTGTGGAATAAATAAATAAGGGCGCCTGGGTGGCACAGCGGTTAAGCGTCTGCCTTCAGCTCAGGGCGTGATCCCGGCGTTATGGGATCGAGCCCCACATCAGGCTCCTCTGCTATGAGCTTGCTTCTTCCTCTCCCACTCCCCCTGCTTGTATTCCCTCTCTCGCTGGCTGTCTCTCTCTCTGTCGAATAAATAAATAAAATCTTAAAAATAAATAAATAAATAAATAAATAAATAAATAAATAAATAAAATCTTGAAAAAAAATTAACAAGAAAGAAATAAAAGTCAGAGAGGATGTGAAGAAAGGGGAGCCCTCTTACACTACTCGTGAGAATTAAAGCTGGTATAGCCACTTTTGAAAACAATATGGAGGATCCTCAAGACGTTAAACACAGAGCCATCCTATGACCCACCAATTGCACTACTGGGTATTTACCCCATAGACACAGAGTAATGAAAAGAAGGGGCACCTGTATCCCAATGTTCATAGCAGCAATGTCCATAATAGCCAAACTGTGGAAGGAGCCAAGATGTCCTTCAGCAGATGAATTGACAAAGAAGATGTGGTTCATCTATACAATGGAATATTACTCAGTTATCAGAAAGGATGAATTCCCACCATTTGCACCAACGTGGATGGATCAGGAGGGGATTATGCTAAGTGAAATTAAGTCAAGCAGAGAAAGACAATTATCATATGGTTGCACTCTTATGTGGAATGGAAGGAATAGCATGGAGGACATTAGAAGAAGGAAGGGAATAGTGAAGGGGGGGAATGAGAGGGGGAGATGAACCATGAGAGACTACTGACACTGGGAAACAAACTGAAAGATGCAGAAAGGGAGGGGAAGGGGAATGGGTTATCCTGGTGATGGGTATTAAGGAGGGCACGTGTTGGGGCGCCTGGGTGGCACAGCGGTTAAGTGTCTGCCTTTGGCTCAGGGCGTGATCCCGGCATTATGGGATCGAGCCCCACAACAGGCTCCTCCACTGTGAGCGTGCTTCTTCCTATCCCACTCCCCCTGCTTGTGTTCCCTCTCTCGCTGGCTGTCTCTATCTCTGTCGAATAAATAAATAAATTCTTTTTTAAAAAAAAAAGGAGGGCACGTGTCATAATGAGCACCAGGCGTTATATGCAAACAATGAATCATGGAACACTACATCAAAAACAAATGAAGTACTGTAGGGTGACTAACATCATTTTAAAAAAAGAGAAAGATATGAAATCCATACAGGAAAACTGTCACTATTTGCAAAGGACATGAAATCCCGAAAGAGTCCACAAAACAAAACAAAACAAAACAAAAAAAAAAAAACTGTTAGTATAAACATATTCAAGAAAGCTGCTTGATATAAAGTCGATATACAGACACCTGTTGTCTTTTTTTTCAGATTTTATTTATTTATTTGAGAGGAAGAGACAAAGCATGAGCAGGGGGAGTGTCAGAAAGAGGGAGAAGCAGACCCTCACTAAGCGGGGAGCCCAACACGGGGCTCAATCCCAAAACTCTGGGTTCATGACCTGAGCTGAAGGCAGACGCTTCACCTATGGGGCCACCCAGATGACCCAACTTCTTGCATTTCTGTATACTGATGACACACATTTGCAAAGAGAAATTTAAAAAGCAATGCCATTTACAATTGCATAAAAAAAAATCTAGGAATAAATGTAACCAAAAATGAGAAAGACATAGTACACTCAACACATGGCAGAAAAGAAATGAAAAACATGTGTGTCGAGGGGGGGCAGGATGTATGGGTCAAAGATTTGGAAGGCAACACAAACAAATGGAAGCTTAACCATACTCCTTAACTGGAAGAGTTAATTGTGTGAACATGTCCATCGTACCCAAAGCAATCGACAGATGTGATGAAATCACTATCTGAATTCCAGCGGCATTATTCGAGCAAATAGAAAACAGTCCACAAACTTGTATGGAATCACAAAAGACCCCAAATACCCAAAGGAACCTGGAGAAAGAAAGGTGCAGTCAACACACTCCTGGATTTCAAGCTAGATTACAAAGCTGTTGTCATCAAAACAGGATGGTACAGGCATAAACACAGACACCAGGTCAGTGGAACAGAACAAAAAGCTCAGAAACTTACCCACACGTAGATGATCCTAACTTACGACACAGCAGCAGAAGATATGCCATGAGGGAAGGACTGTCTCTTCAGTGAGCGGTAACAGGCAAACTGGACACTAAATGCAGAAGAATATAACTGGGCCACTTTCTGACACCACACACAAAATTTTGAATGGATGAATGATTTGAACAAAAGAGCTGAATCCATAAACCTCCAAGAAGACACAGGTACTAAGTCTCTCGACATTGGTTTTGGCAAAGAGTCTTCAGATCGGACACCAATAGCAAAGGCAACAAAAGCAAAAATAAACAAGTGGAACAACTTCAAACTGAAATCTTCCACACGGCAAAAGAAACCAGCAAAAACTTAAAAGGCCACAGACCCAATAAGAAAAAATTTCTGCGAATCATATGTGTGAGAAGAGGCTAATATCCAAAATACACACAACAATCATACAAATCAAAACAGAAAAAAAATTGTATAAAAAATGTGGGGAATATGTAAATAGATACTTTCTAAAGATGGCACACAAGTGCCAACAGACAGAGAAAGTTGTTCGACATCACTCATCATCGTCAGGGAAACATCAGTCAAACCCACAATCGGCTATCCCCTCACAACTGTTGGAACAGCAATTCTCCCAGAGACAGACACCAGGTGGCGTCAAGGGTGTGCAGACGAGGAGACACTGTGCACTGTTGGTGGGAATGGAAATTGGTGCAGCCACTGTGACAAAGGGTATGGAGGTTCCTGAAAAAATAAATGCAACTACCACATGACCCACTAATGGCTCTAGTGAGTATTGATTTGGAGAACAGAAAAATACTGCCTCAAAAAGACAGATGCACTCCCACGTTCACTGCAGCATTATTCACAAGAACCAGACATGGAAACACAGACCTTGGGGGCCTTATGCCAAGTAACTCAGACACAGAAAGACCAATACCAGATGCTCTCATGTACATTCCACGTAGAATAAACAAATACTGAACGCATAGATACTGAGAGCAGATTGGTAGGTGCCAGATTCGGGGATGGGGTGGTAGAAACGGGTGAAGGTGGTCAAAGTCTCAATGTTTGAGTGAGAAAATCTGACAGTCATGAAATGTTCTGTCCAGCATGGAGACTAAAACTAACCCTGCAGCATGGGGTATAGTTTTCCCTGCTCTTTGAAAGTACAGGGCTTCTGAGAAACATGCACAGCAGAAATGGTGTCAAGAAGGAATGGCCATTAATTTACACAGAAAATTAGACAGTGTGCTCAGACTCCAAAATTCCTTCTCTTTGGCTTTTCTTAGGCCTCAGGACACAAGTTTCTAACGGAGGCCCAGCATAAATGAAGATAAAGCACAGCAGAGGCTCACAGACACCATTCAAAGTGCTGGTGCCTGGATGCGAAGAGCGGTTCCCAGGGGAAGGAGCTGGTTGGGGTGCACGCCGCCTCTGTCGTGCTTCTCCCCAAAACAATGCTGAACGCGATTCTCACTGTTCACCTTTTTTCATAAGAGGGAAATCCTCTTCATGTGTCTTCCTCTTACTGAAGCTGGGTAATAACGTAGTTCTTTCAAGAATGCCCAGTGTCTTACTGTGAACGTTTAAAAAGTGGGGGATACTTGTACTTGAGCATTGCTGAGGGAGGAGATGTGAAAGGTTCTCCCAGACACAAACCTCAGCAGATCCACCGGGAAAGGCACCTTCTTCAGCATGAGGAACACAGACTACCTCCTACCCCCGGAGAAACCCACTCCTTCCCCTCGATCAGGACAACCCACAACAGCTGGGAGTTACCCCAATTCCTCTGTTCTCCTGCTCCTAATAGCTAACCCATCAGCAAATCCTGTGAGCTCCATCTTCAAAATGGACCCAGAATAGGTCTAACCACTCCATCCAAGGCCACCTGTCTGGTCCACAGTGCCTGAGTTCCTGGAAAAGCTTCATCATTGACCTGCCTTGTCATCTTCAACCCTCTGTCATCTGTTCTCAACCCTGTAGCCAGGATGGCCCAGTGAAACAGGGTCTCACTGGGTTGTAGCCCTGGAATGGCTTTCTGTCACCCTCTGACACCTCTCTGAGTTCATGTCCTAAGCTGTCTCCTGTGGCCACAGGGCCTTCTTGCTGCTCCTGGACCTACCTGGAATTCTCCTGCCCTAGAACCTTTACACATGCTTTCCCTTCTGTTCAGAATGCTCTTGATGTATTCTCACTCACCTTCTGAGAAGTCTGAATTGGAGTGACAGGGACAGAAGATGAGGCTGTGTGTTTTGGGTGAGGCTGGTGGCCCAGAAGAAGGTTCTCTGCCAGCTCTCGGCCTGTGCCTCACTTGTCCTCAGCCAGGAACTTGCACACGGCCCTCACCTGTCACACCTCTTACCCAGGAGACCCACAGCAGCCCCTGGAGCCCACCCTGCCCACACCCTGCTGCAGAATGCATTCAGCTGTCCTCTGGGACCCCTGTCAGCTTTACCCAGAGCTGGAACTCCCCCGTCTCCTGCAAAGCTCCAGGATTCCTTCTCTTCTTCCAAAATCACACTGGCGCAAGGCTTTCATGAGAAAGCTATAACGCTAACTAATGAAAGGTTCACACCTACTGTCCCCTTCTGTTGCCTTTTTTCTCCACCTTCTTTCCTACCTGTGCAAACTGTAACATATCAGTGGAAATTGAACATGGTCTGAGATGTGAATCTTTCATTGAAGCTTTCTGAGGACTCCTTATTTTAAGAAACAACTGTATCCTACAACAGGGTGTTTTACAACTCTCATCTATAGAATAGTACAGCCCAATTCACTACAATTTTACCTCACTCTTCATGAAGCAGAACACTTTTTCCTTTCTTCTCTTACTTAAATTCCAGTTAGTCCACAGGCCATGGAATTTGAACTTCAGGGGTAGGATTTAGTGATTCCTCACCTGCATACAGTACCCGGTGCTCATCACAAGTGCCCTCCTTAATACCCCTCACCCATTTAACTCTTCCCCCCATGCCCCTGTCCTGCAGCAACACTCAGTTTGTTCTCTAAGGTTGAGTCTATTTCCTTGTTTGCCTCTCTCATCACCCCTCCACTCTGTTCATCTGTTTTCTTTCTGAAATTCCACAAGCGTGAGAGCATAGGATATTTGTCTTTCCTCACTGATTTTGCTTAGCTTAATACACTCTAGATCCATCCACATCCTTGCAAATGGTAAGATTCCATTCTTTTTGAAGCTGGGTCATGTTCCATTATATATATGTATCCCACATCTGCTTTATCCATTCATCAGTGCATGGACTTTGGGATTCTCTCCATAGTTTGGCTACTGTGGACATTGCTGCTATAAACATCATGGTGCATGTACCCACTTCGAATCCGCATTTTTGTATCCTCTGGGTAATACCTAGGAGAGCAATTGCGAGATCATGTGGTTGTTCAATGTATAACTTTTTGTGGAACCCCCACACTGTTTCCCAGACTGGCTCACCACTTTGCATTCCCACCAACAGGATGGGAGGGTTCCCTTTTATGCAGAACATTATCTGCTGGCAATTTCATAAGAGGCAACAAAACCTCTGGGAGATGCACTCAGGGTCAGGCAAGCAGTTGCAGACTACACCCCAAGGCTCCTGACGCCAAGCCCCTTGAAGACACCAGCATGCCACTATCCAAAAGAATTCCCAGACTCTCCTTCTGACTCCACCACCAAAGAAACTACAGAGAGAATATGGCACCTCAAAATATCGAGGTAATACATTTAGTAAAACTAAAAATTCAAGCTCAACTTTTAAACAGGAACAGGCCGCTTTTATAATATTCAATTTTCCCTCCACCCTAATTTTAACTCTTCTGACGAATAAACTAATCAATGATGAAACATCACCTTTGTCAAATGACATCATCCAAGTCTGTATCAGATGAATAAAGCCACCTAACTCTAGATGCTGGCCACTCAACCATATCTTAGGCCCAATTGAATAAACACTGTTAGATGAAGCAACAAATTAGATGTTACAAACAGGCACAGAGTGAATCTCACCTTCCCTTTGTAATAAAAGAGTGTTCCTAGGAAACAGATGGTCAAAATACATTTGTAAGCAATAAATGGACAGAGAAATTGTGATCCCCTGCAAAGTTCTACCTGCAGGGAAACTAAGTAATTCTTGCACCAAACCCAGAATGCTGACAGCTACTTCAATTTTACTTTGTGGCTCAACTAGAGAAAAGAGAAAAGCCCAGGAGGTTTTGGGATAATGAGAGGTTTTACCTCCAGCCCTGACATAGTTAGGACATTTTGCCAAACATACCTGTGCTTTCTCTGAACACTGGCGTCCTGTGACAAGCTGCCTCGCTGACTCTGATGCTAATTTTCAAAACCTCGGGTGTCTTGGAGCCAGAGCAGAGAAGTGCTGTCAGCTGGGGAGAAGTAGGCACCACTGACCTAAAGCTTGCACACCTGCTTCGGTTTCTGGGCAAAGGGGCAACACATACTTGTTGTTTAGCAGTAATTATCTTCATTCTCAACAGACCATTGACCTTGCCTTTTCTGGAAAGCAGACTTACTCTTCTAAAGAAACCCTCAATTTGTCTATTCCCAATGCAACTAGAGTGGGGTCTGGTTTATGCAAACCTCCAGGCCCCCACCTGGAGGATTTTCCTGCATGATTCTAATAGCCAATTACGACTACCCCGGGGGCACAGGGGGCATAATGCTGAAGTTGGGGGACGGCTCTGGGGCTTGCTACTGCCACACCTGTGCCTGGGGGACCAGGGCACACCCTGCTGAACTCAGGGTACTGCTCAAGAGGCATCACCTGCACTGTGTCAGAGAACTGAAGGTGGGGATTGCGTGAGATCCTTTCCCACACTCTTCCAGGGGAACAGGGGAAAACCTGAAATTCTGCAACCCATCCCACGAAAACTCAGGTGAGTGGGCGCCCTGGAGTTCATGGGTATGGAGAATAAGGCCAGTTGAGGACATGGGGCAGAAGAGACTTTAAAGGGAAAAAGAAAACTCACATGAGTCCCCACAATGAACCCTCTCCACGTGCCCTTCCAGAACCCTGCCTCCCACCTGGGGCGCACCCTCCCCCCGGACTCCCACCCCAGTGCATGCTGCTCACTCACCAGCAGGGATCTCCACAGGGCAACTCTCTCACTCTCAGTGCCCCTTCTTCTGCCCCAGGTCTAAAACCCACTGCAAATATGGGACCGCCCAAAGAGAAGTAGCTCCACCCCCAAGTGGTGAATGGTCTGGGAGGGTGGTGCCTGAGCCCCTTGGATGCTGGGCAACCCGCCCTCAAGCCCCTGGAACCCTGAAAGTGCAGGGGGCTCAAGAGGCACCTCCTCTACCCAACACCAGGCACAGGCATGGGTGGGCTCGTGGGCTGGGGCCCCCCCCACACCTGGCCCCTTCCAGGGACCCCTCTAGCTGCAGACCACCCTCAGAGTCCTGCCCCTTCCCTTTCTGCACCAGCCCTCCCTGCTGGGGTGTGCCTGGTTCTGGGCAAGGTCAGTGGCTCTCAGACCCTCCAAGGCTTGGGCTTTAGGAAATGCAATGATTTCATGCATTTTCAGTATGTACATGTCAGTATGACTTTAATCTTATGGGAGCCAAAGAGGTTCTTAATTTTTTCTTATCTTTATGTTGGCATTTTTGGTTATTGTTTTCCTCACGAAGCAGATGTATAACATGTGCTTGGGGCAGAAATAGGGCCCATGCTTTCAGGTTTTGCCCAGTCATTTTGAGCCGGGTAAAATGTTAATGGATAGCTTCCCTGGGAGCCCAGGATCAGGGCCCACAGATGATATAAGATAAAACTTCCTTTTATCATTATAATTACTCCTAAATGGAGGAATGTGAGACAAAAGCACCTTTCACAAGAGTACCAAGAAATCAAAATGATGTCCACAGAAGGCTGCCAGCTCCATGGTCAGCACAGGTAACAGAAGTGTTCACAGTCTCTGGACTCCTGCTCTTCTCCTGCCCAAATCTCTGAAGCACACAGACCACTTAAAATCAGAATTGTAGAACTGCTAGACACCTTAGAGATGTCTGGCACCATTCCCTTAGACTGCAGAATAAAACACAGTAGCTCGTTGTCACAAACTAATTTCAACATGAAGTGCCCCCTGGATGCCCTAAGTTCTTTCTCTGAAAATGTTGACTAATGTAAGTCACAGTCATTCCATTTAAAAACTACGATGGCTTGGAAGTCATCGTAGGTAAGGGAATATTTTAGCCATGTTTATAAGCATTGGCTCAGTTTGTAGAAGAGGCTGAGCTGAGTGTTTTTAAATACTATTTCAGGTACAAGAGAGGAGTTAAGATGGCGGAGGAGTAGGGGACCCCTTTTTCAGCAGGTCCCCTGAGTTGAGCTGGAATGGTACCAGACCAGCCTAAACAACCACAGAATCAGCCTGAGAGGCAGGAAGATACATCTCGATCTCTACAAATGAACATCTCCAGTGCTGAGTATTGAGGTATGAACCTGGGAGCCTTGAAACCTGGCACAGGTATCAGAAGATAAACGGAAGGGGGGGAGCCGCCGTGTTCTGGCGCCCAGAAGCAGCAGCCACCTGCACCAGGGAGCGGGCGGACTCATGGATGGCACACGGGAGAGAGCGGACTGAGACTGTTGAGCCCAGAGCGCGCGCCACCAGGCTTCTCCTGGAACACTGGAATCCCGGGGTGCTCACCAGGCATAGACTGAGACCAGGAGACCCGGGAGGCTGAGGGGCGGCTGGCGGCTGGCAGGCCACCTGCACAGGGGAGCTGACTGACTCGCGGTAGGCACCTGTGAAACAGCCGACTGAGACCCTGAACCAGGTGCAGGAGCCACCAGGCTTCTCATGGAACTCTGGAATCCCAGTGTGCTCAGGGGATCCAGACTGAGACCAGGAGCTTCCAGAGCGTGCTCAGGGCTTCTGGAGGCTGGCAGCATTAGAAACACAAAGGACAGAGATGCGCTAGCCCCGGAATTGAGGCCAGGGACACCAGGTGTGGGGCGCACATCCCAGGACGCTACAGGGTTGAGCAGCACCAATAGTAATGGAGTTAAAGTGGCCAGAACAAGGGTGGAGAACGGGCCGCATTCCCTCTGTTCTGTGACAATTCAGCCTCTGCTGCTCTGACTCTCAGAAGAGGCAAGCAGATCACCAGAGAAAGCCGCCAGGGAACAAAAGCCTGGAAATACAGGCCCACAGCGTGCCCACCCCCATTCCCCCTTGCAGGGGACACGGAAACTCTACCCAAACAGGGTTGCCTGAGTATGGGCATGGCAAAATACAAACTCTTAACAATAGAGAACAAATGGATGGTTACCAGAGAGGACGTGGATAGAGGGATGAGTGAAATAGATGAAGCGGATTAAGAGGACACTTTGCTTGATGACCACTGAGTAATATATAGAATTACTGAATAACTCTCTTGTACGCCTGAAATGAATGTAACACTGTATGTTAGCTCTACTGGAATTAAAATAAAATTTTAAAAAAGATTTTTCTTTCAGGAATCTCTTAAAAAGCTTTCCCTGTGCACTGTGCATAAGCCCTACTTGGGAGGATTCACTCTACAATAATTATTTACTCTATGCCTCGAATTCAGATTTCACTTAATTCTTACTGTGGATCCCAGCCCACAGGAGCCATGGTCCTTTTCTGTCCAGGCTCAGCACCTATGCATTCAAGATTGGAAGTAGAGACACATGTCACTTCCAGTACAGAAAGCTATTACTGTTTCTGTTTCAGTGTGAGAGAGTCACAGATTTTGGGGCAGGTTTCAGAGCAGGTTTACTATGGATCCTGGATCTCTACTTCAATGTTCATTACCTGGATCCATTTGGCTAATAGGTTCCCTGTGGATAGGCTTCCTTCCAAGCACATACATGGAAGATGCAAAGGTGGGTGGGCTTGGTGCGGGACAGGAAGAAGTCCAAAAACAGACAAGGGTCCGACCCCTCCCCTGATCCAGGATCTGCTACAGGAGAAGGTACAGGAGGTAGAATCCATGCGAAACTCCAAGGTCACCAGCTGAACACAGGAGGCACAGGTCAAGGGATCTGGAGATTCAGGGTTGAAGGCTGCTCTGAGCTACCTCTGGGAGGAAGGGAGGGAAGGAATGAGGAGACACTGCCTGCCCCTGGCCCATGCCAGCTGCCCAACGCTCCGACACACATCAGTGTACACAACTGACACAGCCTGGGCTCAGGATGGGCTGGCTCGGGTCCCTCAATCCTCAGTGGGACAGCTGGCCCCAGGGCTCAGAGATATGCTGAGGGAGATGAGAGGGAAAGCTGCCCCACCCACGTCATCCCCTCCATGAGCAGACAGCCCTTCAGGACTGCTAAAAAAAAAAAAAAAACCCACCAACGGGGTTGAAAGACATGCCATGGATGAACTAAGGCATAGAGATATGTAAAATAACATTCATTTTTAAGTTCAGAGCTGTCATCTCAGGAAGTGCGGAGAGCTTCCCTGAAGAAGACTGAGGGGAGGGCAGGCCATGCTGAAAAGGGAGACATGGCTCTCCTGATTGGGGACCTGCAGCCCCCTTCCAGGGCAGGGCATCACCCTCGCATCACACGAGATCCATGGAAGTGTTCCATCAGGGCCAGATGTTTGTCTCGAGAAGGCTACCCTGGCATCGGACTGCACAGGGCAACAGGGACGAGGGCCAGATGGAGGACGGATAATACCCCGGAGGCCATTGGGCAAGAGCAGAGGCACATGACCTTGAAGATGATGATGAAAAGCAGGAGGTGGCAGCATGGAGCCGGCCCGAAAGTGCCATGGGAGCAGTGCCCACAGCTAAACTACTGGGTGCCTTCTGTGCCTGGTGTGGCTGACTTCAGTGGGCTCCAGACTAGTCCTGACTACAAGTCTAGGAAATGTGCACCACCCCCGGCCTCCTCTCCCCTTGCAGCTGCTAGGAATCACGGTCACAGACCCTGGTCAGCTTTCGTGGAAACCAAGCAGTGGCTCCCTCACACGCTGCACCTCTGGTGGTGGTCCAGTACGACCCTCATGCCTGGCCAGACACTGATGTCTACCTGTCTCCACACAATTCCACAGACAGGAGGGTGTCCCTGAATTCCACAGCACCTGATGAGACAGATCCACAGAACCCAACACCCAGTGGGTTACTCGGGACCTCACCTATGATCATGGAGCTCACCATACCCTGTTTCTATCACTTCCCACAGAAGGCCTGTTTCTGATCCTCCACAATACCATATATCATGGTTGCTGACCTGGGGTCATGCCATGAACTCACGTGGCACCTTTCTTTTAGATATGGCTATGCCTACACCTCCTAGAAAATATTTCTAATGAAGTACAAGTCCATGAGGACTACTGTGTGAACAGTAGCACACAGCCTGCATGGTAGTAGTCAGTAATTCTAACAAGGTTTAACTCCACCCCCCGTCTCACTTAACCTTCCTCCGAGCCATGGGACTCATGGTCTGCCCTCAGAAAACCCTCCAGGAAACAAACCTTTCACCTGAATGCTCTCCTCACCTTCTGCTTCAAATCTTGTCCAACCACAATGATATGAAACTAGAAATCAGGCTCAAGAAAAAAATGGGACAGTCAAAAATAGGTGGAGATTGGGGGGCCTGGGTGGATCAGTTGTTAAGGATCTGCCTTCAGCTCAGGTCGTGATCCCAGCATCCTGGGATCTAGCCCCGAATCAGGCTCCTTGCTCACTGGGAAGCCCCTTCTCCCTCTCCCAACCCCCTGCTTGCAATCCTTCTCTCCCTGTCTCACTCTCTGTCAGATACTTAAATAATCTTAAAAAAATATGTGGAGATATAACAACATGCTACTGAACAACCAAGAGTCAAAGAAGAAATAAAAAAAATTAGAAGTACTGGGTCACTGATCAAAAAACAATCTACAAAAAATTACGGGATGCAGCAAAAGTAGCTCTATGGGGGAAGTTCATTGAAATCCAAGTCTTCATCAATCCATGAGAATGCTCTCCAATAAACAACCTGATTTATGTGGTAAAGAAGTAGAAAATAAAACAACAAACAAAGCCCCCAATTAGTAGAAATAAGGAAATAACAAAAAGGAATGCATAAATAAATCCAACAGAGACTAAAAAGACAAAAAAAAAACAATGAAAATGAGAGCTGCGTTTTTTGGAAAGATAAACAAAACTGACAAACTTAGCTAGACTCACCAAGAAAGACAGAGGACTCCAATACAATCAGGAAAGAAAGATAATGGAATCCTGTCTCATATCAAAGTCAAAAGAACTCTTCAACCTTGGACACAACAACTTCTTGCAAGCCACGTCTCTAAAGGCAAAGGAATAAAAGCAAAAATGAACTATTGGCACTTCATAAAGATAAAAATCTTCTGCACGGCAAAACAAATGATCAACAAAACAAAAAGGCAACCTATGGAATCGAAGAAGATATCTGGAAATGATATTACAGATAAAGGGCTGGTATCCAAGATCTATAAAGAACTCCTCAAACTCGACACCCAAAAAATGGGCAGAAGACATGAAGAGACACTTCTCCAGAGAAGACATACAAATGGCCAACAGACATATGAAAAAATGCTCCACATCACTTGCCATCAGGCAAATACAAATCAAAACGACAATGAGATACCACCTTACATGGTTAGAATGGTTAGAATGGTTAAAATTAACAAGGCAGGGGGCACCTGGGTGGCACAGAGGTTAACCTCTGACTTCGTCTCAGGGCGTGATCCTGGCATTATGGGATCGAGCCCGACATCAGGCTCCTCCAGTATGAGCCAGTATCTTCCTCTCCCACTCCCCCTGCTTGTGTTCCCTCTCTCGCTGGCTGTCACTATCTCTGTGGAATAAATCAATAAAATCTTGGGAAAAAATTAACAAGACAGGAAATAAAAGAAAGTCAGGATGTGGAGAAAGGGGAGCCCTCTTACACTACTCGTGAGAATTCAAGCTGTTCAGCCACTTCTGAAAACAATATGGAGGTTCCTCAAGACGTTAAACACAGAGCTATCCTACGACCCACCAATTGCACTACTCGGTATTTTCTCCATAGACACAGAGTAATGAAAAGAAGGGGCACCTGTATCCCAATGTTCATAGCAGCAATGTCCATAATATCCAAACTGTGGAAGGAGCCAAGATGTCCTTCAGCAGATGAATGGGCAAAGAAGATGTGGTTCATCTGTACAATGGAATATTACTCAGTCATCAGAAAGGATGAATACCCACTATTTGCACCAACGTGGATGGACCAGGAGGGGATTATGCTAAGTGAAATTAAGTAAAGTAGAGAAAGACAATTATCATATGGTTTCACTCCTATGTGGAATGGAAGGAATAGCATGGAGGACATTAGGAGAAGGAAGGGAAAAGTGAAGGGGGGGAATGAGAGGGGGAGATGAACCATGAGAGACTATTGACACTGGGAAACAAACTGAAGGTTACTAGAAAGGGAGGGGTAGGGGAATGGGTTATCCTGGTGATGAGTATTAAAGAGGGCACGTGTCATAATGAGCACTAGGTGTTATATGCAAACAATGAATCATGGAACACTACATCAAAAACAAATGAAGTACTGTAGGGTGAGTAACATCATTTTAAGAAAAGAGAAAGATATGAAATCCATACAGGAAAACTGTCACTATTTGCAAATGCCATGAAAACCTGAAAGATTCCACAAGAAAAAAAAACTGTTAGAATAAACAAATTCAAGAAAGCTGCAGGATATAAAGTCAATATAGAGACCTGTTGTCTTTATTTTTTTTCAGAATTTATTTATTTATTTGAGAGGAAGAGAAAAACGACGAGCAGGGGGAGTGTCAGAAAGAGGGACAAGCAGACCCTCGCTAAATGGGGAGCCCAACACGGGGCTCGATCCCAGAACTCTGGGTTCATGACCTGAGCTGAAGGCAGACGCTTCACCTATGGGGCCACCCAGATGACCCAACTTCTTGCATTTCTGTATACTGATGACGCATTTTCGCAAAGTGAAATTAAAAAAGCAATGCCATTTAGAATTGCATAAAAAAAAATCTAGGAATAAAAGTAACCAAGAACGAGAAAGACATAGTACACTCAACACATGGCAGAAAAGAAATGAAAAACATGAGTGTCGAGGGGGCAGAATGTATGGGTCAAAGATTTGGAAGGCAACACAAACAAATGGAAGCTTACGCCATGCTCCTTAACTGGAAGAGTTAATTATGTGAACATGTCCATCGTACCCAAAGCAATTGACAGATGTGATGAAATCCCTATCTGAATTCCAGTGGCATTATTCGAGGAAATAGAAAACAGTCCTCCAACTTGTATGGAATCACAAAAGACCCCAAATAACCAAAGAAACATGGAGAAAGAAAGGTGCAGTCAACACACACCTGGATTTCAAGCTAGATTACAAAGCTGTTGTCATCAAAACAGGATGGTACTGGCATAAACACAGACGCCAGGTCAGTGGAACAGAACAGAAAGCTCAGAAACTTACCCACACGTAGATGATCCTAACTTACGACACAGCAGCAGAAGATATGCCATGAGGGAAGGACTGTGTCTTCAGTGAGCGGTAACAGGCAAACTGGACACTAAATGCAGAAGAATATAACTGGGCCACTTTCTGACACCACACACAAAATTTTGAATGGATGAATGATTTGAACATAAGAGCTGAATCCATAAACCTCCAAGAAGACACAGATAATAAGTCTCTCGACATTGGTTTTGGCAAAGAGTCTTCAGATCGGACACCAACGCAAAGCAACAAAAGCAAAAATAAACAAGTGGAACAACTTGAAACTGATCTTCCACTTGGCAAAAGAAACCATCAAAAACTTAAAAGGCCACTGACCCAATAAGAAAAAAATATCTGCGAATCATATGTGTGAGAAGAGGCTAATATCCAAAATACACACAACACTCGTACAAATCAAAACAACAACAAAAAAAACTATATAAAAAATGGGAGGAATATGTGAATAGATACTTTTCAAAGATGGCACACAGGTGCCAACAGATAGAAAAAGTTGTTCGACATCACTCATCATCGTCAGGGAAACATCAGTCAAACCCACAATCGGCTATCCCCTCACAACTGTTGGAACAGCAATTGTCCCAGAGACAGAAACCAGGTGGGATCAAGGGTGTGCAGACGAGGAGACACTGTGCACTGTTGGTGGGAATGGAAATTGGTGCAGCACTATGATAAACGGTATGGAGGTTCCTGAAAAAATAAAAGCACTACCACATGACCCAGTAATGGCTTTACAGAGTATTGATTTGGAGAACACAAAAATACTGCCTCAAAAAGACAGATGCACTCCCACATTCAGTGTAGCATTATTCACAAGAACCAGACATGGAAACACAGACGTTGGGGGCCTTATGCCAAGTAACTCAGACACAGAAAGACCAATACCAGATGCTCTCATGTACATTCCACGTGGAATAAACAAATACTGAACTCATAGATACTGAGAGCAGATTGGTAGGTGCCAGATTCGGGGATGGGGTGGTAGAAACGGGTGAAGGTGGTCAAAGTCTCAATGTTTGAGTGAGAAAATCCTATAGTCATGAAATGTTCTCTCCACCATGGAGACTAAAACTAATCCCGCAGCATGGGGTATAGGTTTCCCTGCTCTTTGAAAGTACAGGGCTTCTGAGAAACCTTGCACAGCAGAAATGGTGTCACGAAGGAATGGCCATTAATTTACACGGAAAATTAGACAGTGTGCTCAGACTCCAAAATTCCTTCTCTTTGGCTTTTCTTAGGCTTCAGGGCACACGTTTCTAACGGAGGCCCAGCATAAATGAAGATAAAGCACAGCAGAGGCTCACAGACACCATTCAAAGTGCTGGTGGCTGGATGCGGAGAGTGGTTCCCAGCGGAAGGAGCTGGTTGGGGTGCACGCCGCCTCTGTCGGGCTTCTCCCCAAAACAGATGCTGAACGCGATTCTCACTGTTCACCTTTTTTCATAAGAGGGAAATCCTCTTCAGGTCTCTTCCTCTTACTGAAGCTGGGTAATAACGTAGTTCTTTCAAGAATGCCCAGTGTCTTACTGTGAACGTTTAAAAAGTGGGGGATACTTGTACTTGAGCATTGCTGAGGGAGGAGATGTGAAAGGTTCTCCCAGACACAAACCTCAGCAGATCCATCAGGAAAGGCACCTTCCTCAGCATGCGGAACACGGACTACCATCTAACCCCCGAGAAACCCTCTCCTTCCCCTCCATCAGGACAACCCACAACAGCTGGGAGTTACCCCAATTTCTCCCTTCTCCTGCTCCTTATAGCTAACACATCAGCAAATCCTGTGAGCTCCATCTTCAAAATGGACCCAGAATAGTTCTAACCACTCCATCCAAGGCCACCTGTCTGGTCCACAGTGCCTGAGTTCCTGGAAAACTTTCGTCATTGACCTGCCTTGCCATCTTAAACCTCTGTCATCTGTTCTCAACACTGTAGCCAGGATGGTCCAGTGAAACAGGGTCTCATGGGGTTATAGCCCTGGAATGGCTTTCTGTCAACCTCTGACACCTCTCTGAGCTCATGTCCTAAGCTGTCTCCTGTGGCCACAGGGCCTTCTTGCTGCTCCTGGACATACCTGGAATTCTCCTGCCCCAGAGCCTTTGCACATGCTTTCCTTTCTGTTTCGAATGCTCTTGATGTGTTCTCACTCACCTTCGGAGAAGTCTGAATTGGAGTGACAGGGACAGAAGATGAGGTTGTGTGTGTTGGGTGAGGCTGGTGGACCAGAAGAAGGTTCTCTGCCAGCTCTCCACCTGTGCCTCCCTTGTCCTCAGCAAGGAACTTGCACACAGCCCTCACCTGTCACAACTCACACCCAGGAGACCCACAGCCACCCCTAAAATCCAACCTGCCCACCCCCTGCTGCAGAATGCATTCAGCTCTCCTATGGGACCCCTGTCAGCTTTACCAAGACCTGGAACTCCCCCGTCTCCTGCAAAGCTCCAGGATTCCTCCTCTTCTTCCAAAATCACACTGGCACAAGGCTTTCATGAGAAAGCTATAACGCTAAGTAATGAAAGGTTCACACCTACTTTCCCCTTCTGTTGCCTTTTTTCTCCACCTTCTTTCTTACCTGTGCAAACTGTAACATATCAGTGGAACATGAACATGCTCTGAGATCTGAATCTTTCATTGCAGCTTTCTGAGGACTCCTTATGTGTTAAGAAACTAGTGTATCCTACAACAGAGTGTTTTACAACTCTCATTTATAGAATAGTACAGCCCAATTCACTACAATTTTACCTCACTCTTCATGAAGCAGAACACTTTTTCCTTTCTTCTCTTACTTAAATTCCAGTTAGTCCACAGGCCATGGAATACTCGCTTCAGGGGTAGGATTTAGTGATTCCTCACCTGCATACAGTACCCGGTGCTCATCACAAGTGCCCTCCTTAATACCCCTCACCCATTTAACTCTTCCCCCCATGCCCCTGTCCTGCAGCAACACTCAGTTTGTTCTCCAAGGTTGAGTCTATTTCCTTGTTTGCCTCTCTCATCACCCCTCAACTCTGTTCATCTGTTTTCTTCCTGAAATTCCACAAGCGTGAGAGCATAGGATATTTGTCTTTCCTCACTGATTTTGCTTAGCTTAATACACTCTAGATCCATCCACATCCTTGCAAATGGTAAGATTCCATTCTTTTTGAAGCTGGGTCATATTCCATTATATATATGTATCCCACATCTGCTTTATCCATTCATCAGTGCATGGACTTTGGGATTCTCTCCATAGTTTGGCTACTGTGGACATTGCTGCTATAAACATCATGGTGCATGGACCCACTTCGAATCCGCATTTTTGTAACCTTTGGGTAAATACCAAGGAGAGCAATAGCTGGATCATGGGGTTGTTCAATGTTTAACTTTTTGAGGAACCCCCACACTGTTTCCCAGACTGGCTGCACCACTTTGTGTTGCCACCAACAGAATGAGAGGGTTCCCCTTTAAGCAGAACATTATCTGCCGGCAATTTCATAAGAGGAAAAAAAACCTCTGGGAGATGCACCCAGGGTCAGGCAAGCAGTTGCAGACTTCACCCCAAGGCTCCTGACGCCAAGCCCCTTGAAGCCACCAGCATGCCACTATCCAAAAGAATTCCCAGACTCTCCTTCTGACTCCACCACCAAAGAAACTACAGAGAGAATATGGCACCTCAAAATATCAAGATAATACATTTAGTAAAACTAGAAAGTCAAGCTCCACTTTTAAACAGGAACAGGCAGCTTTTATAATTTTCAATTTTCCCTCCACCCTAATTTTAACTCTTCTGATGAATAAACTAATCAATGATGAAACATCACCTTTGTCAAATGACATCATCCAAGTCTGTGTCAGATGTAAAAAAGCCACCTAACTCTAGATGCTGGCCAGTCAACCATATCTTAGGCCCAATTGAATAAACACTGTTAAATGAAGGAACAAATTAGATGTTACAAACAGGCACAGAGTGAATCTCACCTTCCCTTTATAATAAAAGAGTGTTCCTAGGAAAGAGATGGTCAAAATACATTTGTAAGCAATAAATGGACAGAGAAATTGTTTTCCCCTGCAAACTTCTACCAGCACGGAAACTAAGTAATTCTTGCACCAAACCCAGAATGCTGGCAGCTACTTCAATTTTACTTTGTGGCTCAACTAGAGAAAAGAGAAAAGCCCAGGAGGTTTTGGGATAATGAGAGGTTTTACCTCCAGCCCTGACATAGTTAGGACATTTTGCCAAACATACCTGTGCTTTCTCTGAACACTGGCGTCCTGTGACAAGCTGCCTCGCTGACTCAGATGCTGAAGTTCAAAACCTCGGGTGTCTTGGAGCCAGAGCAGAGAAGTGTGGTCAGCTGGGGAGAAGAAGGCACCTCTGACCTAAAGCCTGCATACCTGCTTCGGTTTCTGAGCGAAGGGGCAACACATACTTGTTGTTTAGCAGTAATTATCTTCATTCTCAATAGACCAATGACCTTGCCTTTTCTGGAAGGCAGACTTACTCTTCTAAAGAAACCCTCAATTCGTCTATTCCCAATGCAACTAGAGTGGAATATTTATTTCTCTCTTAAATAGAAAACACTGTTATTGTCGACATTGCATGAATGAACTTTTAAAAACATTTTAGAGAGAAAGGAAGAGACATTTATTCAAACCCAAGTCAGGACAGCTGCCTGGGAGACACAATCTTCACCAAGAAGGGAGTGCTCTGGGGAAGGAACATTTGGGGCAGGCTTATATATTTTTTCTGTTTTGTTTTATGTACAGAGTTACACGCCAAATGATGATCTTCTTAGAATCCAGTAAGTGACAGGCTCTTTCTTATGTTTTCAGTATGTACATGTCAGTATGATTTTAATCTTATGGGAGCCAAAGAGGTTCTTTATTTTTTCTTATCTTTATGTTGGCATTTGTGGTTATTGTTTTCCTCATGAAGCAGATGTACAACATGTGCTTGGGGCAGAAACAGGGCCCATGCTTTGAGGTTTTGCCCAGTCATTTTGAGCCGGGTAAAATGTTAAAGGATAGCTTCCCTGGGAGCCCAGGATCAGGGCCCACAGACGATATAAGATAAAAATTCCTTTTATCATTATAATTATTCCTAAATGGAGGAATTTGAGACAAAAGCACCTTTCACAAGAGTACCAAGAAATCAAAATGATGCCCACAGAATGCTACGTGCTCCATGGTCAGCACAGGTAACAGAAGTGTTCACAGTCTCTGGACTCCTGCCCTTCTCTTGCCCAAATCTCTGAAGCACACAGACCACTTAAAATCAGAATTGTAGAACTGCTAGACACCTTAGAGATGTCTGGCACCATTCCCTTGGACTGCAGAATAAAACACAGTAGCTCGTTGTCACAAACTAATTTCAACATGAAGTGCCCCCTGGATGCCCTAAGTTCTTTCTCTGCAAATGTTGACTAATGTAAGTCACAGTCATACCATATAAACACTACGATGCCTGGGAAGTCATCGTAGGTAACTGAATATTTTAGCCATGTTTATAAGCATTGGCTCACTTTGTAGAAGAGGCTGAGCTGAGTGTTTTTAAATACTATTTCAGACCCATTTTACAGCACCCTCTGAACATACCAGAGCATGAATCGACTAAAAAAGATAGATGGTTTCAGTAACTTTAATACCAGAAAAATATTATACTGTCTGTATTTCTAAGGTCTTTGCGTATCTTACCCAGAGGTCCTCCACTGAGATAATGATCTGAATGATCACCATGGGCAGAGGTGCAAAGGCCCGCTGAATTCGTTCCAGTTGTCCACATGACAAGAAAATCCTGATACTTGATAGGTTTCCAGATCGAGAAGACGAGAGATGAGAGGGAAAGCGTACCCTGTATGGAACAACAAGGGATTTGGAGTCAATTTGGGGATCCCACTTAGGTTTCTGACACTAAAATCCTCTGTGACTCATATCATCTGAGTCCCTTTCTAACCGTCTGAAAATGTGCCTAAAATTATCTACACCCTAGTTTGAAGTTTAAGAGGCAGAATGCTACAAAGAGCCAGTATGATGTCTCTCAAGAACAGGTGCTCAGGAAGCCATAATTGCTATTGGGGATATTTCTTTTCCAGAAGAAAGAACACATGTTGAATCCATATTTCTAATAGATGACTCACCAGATTATTTTCAAACCTGAAGGAAGGCCAAGAAGTCGCTCTTGTGTCATATTTCACTCAGAAATCATGTTGTTGGACTGGTGAGGACGATGTGATAGCAACGTCATCACTAAGAGTGGGGAGCTTCTAATTTCCATAGGGCCATGTTGAACCCCTTAGCTCAGAACCACCAGAAAGGGCAGCTGGGGTGGGGGCACCGTCATCACTATGAGTGGAGAGCTTCCCTTTTCCATATGGCCATGTTGACTCCCTTAGCTCAGGGCCACCAGAAAGGACAGCTGAGGGGGACCACAGGCCAAGGCTGCCAGGTGTGGCTGGGGCAGGCAGAACTCTGACTTAAGGCTCAACTCCTGTCTAGGTTATTATAATGCTCTTCACAAAGAAAGTGCCATTGTGTGTGAGCCCTCATGTAGAAAAGGTTCAGAATTTCCATTGAGATTCCCTCTCTGACCTTTAGGATATGTAGCAAAGTTCCATTTAATTTTTAAACATTGAAGGACTTCCTGATTTTCTTTTCGCTACGACTGTGGCTCAATTTTTCTGTGGTCTAAGAATAGAATCTAGTTAATTTCAGGGTTTAACATTATTAGACTTGATTCGTGGCATCACCTATCATCTATTTGGGTAAAGAGTCTATGACCACTTGAAAATAATGTATTCTGCACTTATTATGGAATGTTCCCTATATGTCAATTAGGTCACATTTGTTACCAATGTTTTGTCTGCATTTCTGTCAGATATTGAGTAAGGTATATTAAAATCTTCAAACAAAGCTGCTCTATTCAAGGTTGCATCGGAGAATCAGACAGTGTTAGAAGGCAAGAGAAACAAAAAGTATAAGATTTGAGGGGATAATTCTGACTATTCACAGATAATACGATTGTGTACATAGAAAATCCAAAACAGTCTATAAATACCCTGTTAGAATTAAAAATGTAATTTATAAATTTGAGATGGATTGTAGCTTCCCATTGGACAGTTTCTGAAAGAAAGCGTAGAACCTGTCAATCTTGGGGTAGGACATAGGGTGCACTAACCATTTAAAAGAATTCAGTGGGACTTCATACAAATGTGACATTTCTCCTTATCTTATGACCATAAGAAAATGAAAAAGTGAACCGCAGTCTGGGAAGTAAAGATTTGCAATACACACACTGACAAAGACTTGTCAATAAAGAATTCCTGCTCATCAACCTTAGAAAGTCTATTTACAAACGAATACTTCACAAAAGATTGACTGATGGCCAATAACAACAGGAAAGGGTGATCTACAGTATTATTTTCAGGAACAGCAAGGCCTTTCCTAAAATGAAAACATACACACAAACCAGTATTCCCTAGATGGATGACGTCCTTATTTCTGAGGACAGCTTGAAGAACAGACTAGCATCAAAGTAAAGTGATGGAATTCCTGACACTCAGAGGATGGACAATTGACCTCAAACTACAGTACAATTTCTAGGCATCATTCAGTCCTCTGAAGGCAGACAACTACCACACCCCTTTCTACACCACACAGGTTGCTTCCCAACCCCTACCATAAAAAAAGAAGATGAGAAACAGATAGGACTAGTAGGAAATAGCAAAAATCACATGTGGGGATTATCCTGAAACACACTGATCACATAAGTAGTGTAAGGAAGTGTAGGGAACTGACAAGGACAGAGACTCAAGAGGTACTTCTTTGGGAAATGCTGTCTGAAATCGTCACATGTTGGTACCAGTTAATGAGGGCTCTGAGCATACATAGGGTTTGCTGACAAGGGTCTGCAACACCATCGCTGAGGACTGAAACTCTTCAAGACCTCAAAGCTTGCCTGATTGATTATTGGACTAAGAGATTCCCATGTTCTGAAAACAGATACCAACTAATTGAAAGGTTCACCTGGGCTCTCTCGGAGGCCCTACAAGAAGCTGAACCATTCACTGAAAATGAATTACACACACACACACCACACACACACACACACACACACACACACACCTGTCATTTCAGCAATTACTTAAACATTCAAGGTTCTTCCTACCTTTTCTTTTTCACATTGATATTTATACTCACATGAAATGTCATCATTTCTAGTGAACACTGATGTCAAAATAGAGATCCATTGACACAATATTCACAAAATGGAACTTCCCTGCTGTCATTTTCAATATAGGGTTTTTTAAAGTTCATACATATTTTAGGCGTTTGGTAACTTATACAGGAGAAGATCAGCATTGAAAAACTCTGAATACTGACAATGAGTTTTAAGCCTAGAGAACAAAAATTCTCCAATTTCATAGATAATAAGGAATCAAAGGGAAAGCATGGAAGCTGTAGTCGAATAATTTTACACATATGCATCCTCTCTTATTCTATTCTATTCTGAGGGGCATGTTTTATTACCACTATGCATGCATCAATTGTCTTCCACGTGCACCTGCACAGGTATAATGAATTACTACAGTAGAATGAAATGTCTGGGAACTACTTGGCGGCATATATAATGAACAATTAAATTTTGATCTTATATTTGGTGAACTTCCACTGTCTGTCCCTTTAGACAATGGACCCTAAACAGAAGGGGGAATGAACCACGAGAGACTATGGACTCTGGGAAACAAACTGAGGGCTGCAGAGGGGAGAGGGGTGGGGGATTGGGATGAGCCAGTGATGGGTATTAAGGAAGGTACATATTGCATGGAGCACTGGGTGTTATATGCAAATAATGAATCACGGAACACTACATCAAAAACTAAGGAAATACTGTTTAGTGACTAACATATCATAATAAAAAATTATTATTAGAAAAAAATTAAAGGTAAAAAAAAACCAATACCGCTTTTCTGTTTCAGGAACAATCACAATTCAGAAAAAACTAACTTCCAATCCCTAAAGCAAAACACAGACCAAGTTCCATTTCACTCCCCTTTATTCACATTCTCTGTGGGTTCTAAGCTATTTCCCTACCTCCTTTCCTGCTGAGCAGGGAGCCCGGGTTCGATCTCAGAGCCCTGGGATCATAACCTGAGCCAAAGGCACATGCTTAACTGGATGAGTCAGCCAGGAGCCCCAGCCATGTTTTTCTTAAGCAAAAGGACACTTTCTCACAATGCCTTCACATGACTTCACATGGTACCAGAGACCTGCATTTGCTTCTAGGAGGTTGCAGATGAAGGCAATTGCAAACTCTCACAGTGGTTTATCAAATACAATGACATGCCTGGTGACAGTGAAACTCTTATGAGCCCACGAGAGGGTGCTTTGACACTCAGCTGTGGCTGGGCTGGCACAGAGAACCAAATCCATTTCCCTGCCTGATGTCTGTGAGGAACAGATGCTCCCACTGTGAATGAGACCCTGCCACTGAGCTGTCCAGAGATGGCCATCCTCATGGAGAATGAGGATAAAGGACAATGCCTGAGGAGACCTCATCTGTCTCTTTTATCTTTTCATATTTTTGACAGTGGACAAATCACTGCCTAGGAGTCCCCAACTACCTTAGTCTCATCTGTGAATGACCAAGACGTTTTACAAAACACTTCAGATTTTGACCTCACAAATGCCCACAACCACTTACCATAGGGATTCAACATTAAGCAAAGATACTGTTCGTTGGAAGAGAGGTCCTGCCCACTGTTGTTTCTCACTTATATGCTCATCTTCCTTACCTCATGGTAACATAACCACCTTGATTCCTGCTTCCGTCTTCAGGAAGGCTGAGGTGACTTGAAGGGCATTACCCTGACATCGTTCTTTCTTAGCAATAAGACGTGGACATTTCCCTAGTCCTACACACCCAAAGTTGAATTGGAATCAGGATTGAGGAGGCTGATGAGAGTTGAAGGTGTTTTCCTGTACAAGGTGGTTTATTACCAATAAGGATGGGTCAGAGTCCTCGAAATTCCAGAATCTTTTCATTAATGCTTCCTACTCGTGAAAGATGATGTACATTGTTCTTTCCCTGTATAGTGTGGTGACTCAGAGAAAAGTGCTTAGCCCTTTCGTCAGACTTCCACGACCACTTTGGGGCTGGCTTCCATATTCACAAAGGATGATGTTAGGGCTAAGAGGGTTCCTGTACACTGTTATTTCTTACAGATAAGTGTATGGCATTTTTGTTACATTGCCAGAACCACTTAGCGCTGGGCTTGCCAGCCTCCTGGGGACGAACTCTATTCCTAGGTCGGCCCCCGAGGGGCCCCTCTCAAGTGGCCTGGCACGGCATGCCAGGGATTGGGGACCCCCAAGTCCCAGCGCCGGACGCACCCTGCCGCCCCGCCGCCACATGAGGCGCTAGGGGTGTCGCCAGTCCTTCAGGGCAACAGAACGGGCAGGACCCTCCGAGCCACCTACGAACTTCAAAGACACCACGAGCCAAAGCCAAAATGCTCTGGCCCATGCTCCCGCTCACCAGCTGCCTCACCTCGACCCACACCTCCATTCACCGCACATGGGCGGAACGAGCCTGCCAGCCTCCTGGGGGTTAACCCTAACCCTAGGACGGCCCCCGAGGGGCCCGCCCAAGGGGCCTGGTGCCGCAATGCTGGGTATTAGGGATCCCCGAGCCTCAGCGCTGGACTCACCCTGCCACCCCGCCGCCACCCGGGCCGCTAGGGGTGCTGCTGGTCATTCAGGGTGGGAGAACGGGCAGGGCCCTCTGAGCCCATGGCGACCTTCGAAGGCTCCCCATCCAAAATGCTTGAGCCCATGCTCCCGCTCCTCAGCGCCCTCACCTCGGCCTGCCCCTCCGCTCGCTGCAGAGCCGGTGGATGAGGCCTGCCCTCCTCCTGGAGGCTATCCATAACCCTAGGTTGGCCCCTGAGGGGCTCCTCTGAAGGGGCCTGGCACCGCAATGCCTGGGATTGGGGACCCCCGAGCCCCAGCGCCGGACTCACAGTGTCGCCCCGCCGCCACCCGGGCCGCTAGGAGCACTGTCGGTCATTCAGGGAGGGAGAACGGGCAGATCCCTCCATGCCCCTGGCGACATTCGAAGTCTCCCCGCGCCAAAACGCTTGGGCCCATGCTCCTGCTGCCCTCACCTCGGTCCGCCCCTTCGCTCGCAGCACAGCCTGTGGATTGGGACTGACAGCGTCCTGGGTGTTACCCTAACCTTTGGTGGGCCCCCGAGGGGCCCATCCCAGGTTCCTATTGCCGCAACACCGGGAATTTGGGAATCCCGAGCCCCAGCGCCTGACTCACCCTCCTGCCCCACCACCACCTGGACCGCTAGGGGCGCCGCCAGTCATTCAGGGAGGGAGAAGGGGCAGGGCCCTCCAAGCCACCTGCGATTTTGAAGGCCCCCCACACCAAAACGCTTGGTCCCATGCTCCCGCTCGCCAGCGCCCTTACCTCGGCCCTCCCCTCCGCTCGCCACACAGCTGGCGGATCGGGCCTGCGGGCCTTCTGGGGGCTAACCTGAACCCTAGGTCGACCCCCTAGTGGCCCCTCCCAAGGGGCCTGGCGCCGCAACGATGAGGACTGGGGACTCCTGAGCCCCAGCGCAGGACTCACCATGCCCCCCACCACCACCCGGGCCACAAGGGGCAGCACCCGTCATTCAGGGCGGGAGAACGGCAGGGCCCTCCGAGCCCCCAGCGACGTTCGAAGGCCCCCGCGCCAAAGCGCTTGGGACCACGCTCCCGCTCGCCATCGCCCTTACATCGGCTTACCCCTCCGCTTGCCGCACAGCTGGCGGATCGGGCCTCGTAGCCTCCTGGGGGCTAACCCTAACCCTAGGTAGGCCCCCTAGGGGCCCATCCCAAGGGGCCTGGCACCGCAATGCCAGGGATTGGGGACTACCAAGCCCCAGCGCCGGACTCACCCTGCCGCTCCGCCACCATCCGAGCCGCTAGGGGAGCCGCCGGTCATTCAGTGCGGGAGAACGGGTAGGGCCCTCTGAGTCCCCGGAGACCTTTGAAGGCTCCCCGCGACAAAACACTTCAGCCCACGCTCCCGCTCGCCAGCATCCTTACCTCGGCCCACCCCTCCACTCGCCGCACAGCTGGCGGATAGGGCCTGCCGGCCTCCTGGGGGCTAACCCTAACCCTAGGTCGGCCCCTGAGGGGCCCGTCCGATGAGGCCTGGCTCAACAATGCCTGGGATTGCTGACCCCTGAGACCCAGCGCCGGACGCACCGTGCCGCCGCACCGCCACCCAGGCCGCTAGCTGCACCGCCCGTCATTCAGGGCCTGAGAACAGGCAGGGCCCTCCGAGCCATGGACGACCTTCGAAGGCACCCCGCATCAAAACGCTTACACCCACGCTCCCGCTTGTCAGCGCCCTCACCTTGGCTCACCCCTCCACTCACCGCAAAGCTGGCTGATCGGGCCTGACGGCCTCCTGGGGGCTAACCCTAACCCTAGATTGGCCCACAAGGGGACCATCCCAAGGCACCTGGTGCTGCAACGCCGGGGATTGTGGACCCCTGAGCCCCAGCACCGGACTCACCTTGCTTCCCCGCCGCCAACCGGGCCGGAAGGGGCGCCGCTGGTCATTCAGGGAGGGAGAACGGGCAGGGCCCTCTTAGCCCCCGGCGACCTTCGAAGGCCACTCGCGCCAAAACGCTTGGGCCCATGTTCCCGCTCACCAGCACCCTCATCTCAGCCCGCCCCTCTGCTCGTCACACAGCCAGCGGATCGGGCCTGCCGGCCTCCCGGGGGCTAAACCTAACCCTAGGTTCGTCCCCAAGGGGCCCCTCCCAAAGGCCCTGGCGCCGCAAAGCCAGGGATTGGGGACCCCCAAGCCCCAGCGCCACACTCTCCCTGCCGCCCCGCTGCCAACTGTGCCGCGAGGGGCGCCGTCGGTCATTCAGTACAGGAGAATGGGCAGGGCCCTCCGAGCCCCTGGCGAACTTTGAAGGCCCCTAGCGCCAAAATGCTTGGGCCCACATTCCCCGCTCGCCAGCGCCCTCATCTCAGCCCGCCCCTCTGCTTGCAGCACAGCTGGCAGATTGGGCCTACCGGCCTCCTGGGGGTAACCCTAACCCTAGGTCGACCCCTGAGCGGGCCTTCCCATGGGGCCTGGCGCCGCAATTCCGGGGATTGGGGACCCCCGAGCTCCAGTGCTGGACTCACCCTGCCGACCTGACGCCACCCGAGATGCTAGGGGCGCCGCCGGTCATTCAGTGCGGGAGAACAGGAAGGGCCCTTCGAGCCCCAGGCGACATTCCAAGGTTGCACTTGCTAAAACGCTTGGGCCCACGCTCCTGCTCGCCAGCGCCCACATCTTAGCCCACTCCTCCGCTCGCCGCACAGCCTGCAGATCAGGCCTGTAGGCATCCTGGGGGCCAACCCTAACACTTGGTCGGCCCATGAGGGGCCCCTCCCAAGGGGCCTTGGGCCGCAACACCAGGGATTGGGGACACCCGAGCCCCAGCGCCAGACTCGCCCTGCTGCCCCGCCGCCAACTGGGACGGTAGGGTCGCCTCCAGTCATTCAAGGAGGGAGAGGGGCAGGGCCCTCTGAGCCCCTGGCGACCTTCAAATACATCCCACGCTAAAACGCTTAGGCCCAACTTCCCGCTGGCCAGCACCATCAACTCAGCCCGCCCCTCCGCTCACCACACAACCAGCTGATGAGGCCTGCCGGCCTCCTGTGGGCTAACCCTAACCCTAGGTAGGCCCTCAAGGGGCCCGTCCGATGGGGCCTCGTGCCACAACGCCTGGGATTGCTGACCCCCGAGCCCCAGCACCGGACTAACCGTGCTGCCCCGCCACAACCCGGGCAGCTAGTGGCGCCTCCAGTCATTCAGGGTGGGAGAACAGGCGGGGCCCTCCGAGCCCCCAGCGACTTTGGAAGGCCCCCCACCCCAAAACGCTTGGGCCCACTCTCCCACTCGCCAGCGCCCTCACCTTGGCCAGCCCCTCCGCTCCCCTCACAGCCAGCTGATCGGGCCTGCCGGCCTCCTGGGAGCTAACCCTAACCCAGGGTTGGTCCCTGAGGAGCCCCTCCCAATGGGACTGCTGCTGCCACGGCAGGGATTGGGGACCCCCGAGCCCCAGCGCCGGACTTACCCTGCCACCCCCGCCGCCACCCCGGACCACTAGGGCGCCATGGGTCATTCAGGGCGGGAGAATGGGCAGGGCCCTCCGAGCCCCCGGCCCCCTTTGAAGGCCCCCTGCGCCAAAACGCTTGGGCCACGCTCCCGTGCTCCAGTGCGTTCACCTCAGCCCGCCACTCCGCTCTCCGCAGGGCCGGCAGATCCGGCCTGTTGGCCTCCTGCAGTCTAACCCTATCCCTAGGTCAGCTCACGAGGGGCCCCTGCGAAGGGGACTGGGGCCACCAAGCCAGGGATTGGGGACCCCCGAGCACTAGTGCCGAACTCACCCTGCCGCCCCACCGTGACCTGGCCCACTAGGAGCGCTGTCCTCATTCCAGGCAGGAGACAGGCAGGGCCCTCTGAGCCCCCGGGGGACTTGTATGGCTGGCCATGCCAAAAGGCTTGGGCCCACGCTCCTGCTCGCAAGCGCCCTCCCCTGGCCCGCCTCTCCGCTTGCGCACAGCCGGCGGATCGGGCCTGCCAGCCTCTTGTGGGCTAACCCTAAACCTAGGTCGGCCCCCTAGAGGCCACTCCCAAGGTGCATGGCGCCACCTCGCCGGGGATTGGACACCCCCGAACCCCATTGCCAGACTCACCCTGCTGCCCCGCCGCGACCAGGCTCGCTAGGGGCGCTGTCCTCATTCAGGGCGGGAGAATGGGCAGGGCCCTCCGAACCCACTGCGATCTTTGAAGGTCCGCCACGCCAAAATGCTTGGGCTCACGCTCTCGCTCGCCAGTGCCCTCACCTCGACCCGCCCCTACGCTCGACTCACAGCTGGTGGATCGGACCTGCCGGCCTCCTGGGGGCTAACCCTAACCCTAGGTCGGCTCAAGAGGGTCCCCTCCCAAGGGGTCTGGGGCTGCCATGCCGGGGATTGGGGACCCCTGAGCTGAGCTCCGGACTCATCCTGCCGACCCGCTGCCACCCTGGCCGATAGGGGCGCCACCGGTCATTCAGGGCGGGAGAATGGGCAGGGCCCTTCCGAGCCCCCGGCGACCTTCGAAGGCCCCCTCGCCAAAACGCTTGGACCAACGCTACCACTCACCAGCGCCCTCACGTCGGCCCGCCCCTCCACTCTCTGAACAGCTGGCGGATCGGGCCTGCAATCCTCCTGGGGGCTAACCCTAACCCTAGGTCGGCCCCAGAGGGGCCCGTCCCAAGCGGCCTGGCGCTGCCACGCCAGGGATTGGGGACCCCCGAACAGCAACACCAGACGCACCATGCCACCCCGCCGCCACCAGGGCCGCTAGGGGAGCCACCGGTCATTCCGGGCTGGAGAATGTGCAGAGCCTTCCAAGCCACCCTCGATCTTCAAAGGCCCCTGCGCCAAAACGCCTGGGCCCACGCTCCCGCTCTCCAGCACCTTTACCTCAGCCTGCCCCTCTGCACGCCGCACAGCTGGCAGATCGGGCTTGCCGGCCTCCTGGGGGCTAACACAAACCCTATGTCAGCCCCCAAGGGGCCCCTCCCAAGGGGCCTGGAGCCGCCACACCCCTGTTTGGGGACCCCCAAGCACCAGTGCCGAACTCACCCTGCCACCCCGCAGCCAACCGGGCTGCTAGGGGCGCTGACGCTCATTCAGGGCAGGAGAACGGGCAGGGCCCTCTGAGCCCCCGGCGACCTTGGAAGGCCCCCCCGCACAAAAACACTTGGGCCCACGCTCCTGCTCGCCAGAGCCCTCACATTGCCCCGCCACTCCATAATCCGCACAGCCAGTGGATGGGGCCTACGGGCCTCCTTTGAGCTAACCCTGACGCTAGGTCGGCAGCCGAGGGACCACTCCCAAGTGCCCGGCGCTGCCACGCTGGGGATTGGGGACCCCCGAGCCCCAGCTCCGGACTCACCCTGCCGGTCTGCCACCACACCGGCTGCTAGCGGCGCCACCGGTCATTCAGGGTGGCTGAACGGGCAGGTCCTTCCGAGCCCCCGCTGACATTTGAAGGCCCCCTGTGCCAAAATGCTTGGGCCCATGCTCCCGCTCGCCAGCGTGCTCACCTCAGCCCGCCCCTCGCTAGCCGCACAGCCAGCAGATCGGGCCTGCTGGCCTCCTGGGGGCTAACCCTTCCCTAGGTCAGCTCACGAGGGGCCCCTCCCAAAGAGCCTGGCGCTGCCACACCGGGGATTGGGGACCCCCGAGGACCACTGCCGAACTCACCCTGCCGCCCCGCCGCAACCCGATCCGCTAGGGGTGCCGTCTACATTCAGGGTGGGAGAACGGGCAGGGCCCTCTGAGCCCCAGGCGACCTTCGAAGGCCCCCCGCACCAAAACGCTTGGGCCCACGCTCCCACTCGACAGCGCCCTCACCTCGGCCATCCCCTCTGCATGGCACACAGCTGGCGGATCGGGCCTGTTGGTCTTCTGTGAGCTAAGCGCAAACCCTACGTCGGCCCCTGAAGGGCCCCTCCCAAGGGGCATGGCACCGCCACGCCAGGGCTTGGGGACCCCCGAGCCCAAACTCTGCGCTAACCCTGCCGCCCCGCCACCACCCGGGCCGCTAGGGCGCCACCGGTCATTCAGCACGGGAGAACTTGCTGAGCCCTTTGAGCCCCCAGTGAACTTCGAAGGCCCCCTGCGCCAAAACGCTTGGGCCCACGCTCCCGCTCGCCAGTGCATTCACGTCGACCCTTCCCTCCGCTTGCAGTAAAGCTGCCAGATAGGTCATGCCGGCCTCCTGGAGCTAACTGAAACCCTACGTCAGAGCCCGAGGGGCCCCTCCAAAGGGGCCTGGCTCCGCCACGCCGGGGCTTGGGGACCCCCGAGCACCAGCACCAGACTCACCCTGCAGGCCCGCCACGACCCGGCCCGCTAGGGGAGCTGTCCTCCTTCAGGGCTGGAGAATGGGCACTGCCCTCGGAGCCCCTGTCAAACTTTGAAGGCTCCCCGTGACAAAATGCTTGGGCCCATGCTTCCGCTCGCCAGCGTGCTCACCTCAGCCCGCCCCTCTGCTCACAGCACAGCCAGTGGATCAGGGCTGTCGGCCTCCTTCAGGCTAACCCTAACCCTAGGTTGGCTCAGGAGGGACCCCTCCCAAGGGGCCTGGCGCTGCCACGCCAGGGATTGGGGACCCCTGAGCACCAGCGCTGAACTCACCCTGCCTCCCCGCCGCGAACCGGCCCACTAGGGGGCCGTCCTCATTCAGGGCGGGAGAACGGGCAGGGCCCTCCGAGCCCCTGGCGACCTTCGAAGGCCCCCGCGCCAATACACTTGGGTCTACGCTCCTGCTCGCCAGCACCCTCTCCTCATCCAGCCCCTCTGCTCGCTGCACAGCCGGCGGACTGGGACTGCTGGCCTCCTGGCGGTTAACCCTAACCCTAGGTCGGCTCCCGAGGGGCCCCTCCCAAGGGGCCTGGCGCTGCCACGCCAGTGATTGGGGATCCCCGAGCCAAACCGCCAGACACACCCTGCCGCCCCACCGACACCCAGGCCGCTAGGGGCGCCACCAGTCATCTAGGTTGGAGAATGGGCAGGGCCCTCCGAGCCCCCAGTGACATTCGAAGGCCCCCCGCGCCAAAATGCTTCTGCCCACGCTTCTGCTCACCAGTGCCCTCACCTCGGCCAGCCCCTCCACAAGCTGCACAACCAGCGGATCTGGCCTGGCGGCCTCCTGGGGTCTGACACTAACCCTAGGTTGGCTGTCGAGGGGCCCCTCCCTAGGGGTCTGGCACCACCACGCCGGGCATTGGGGACCCCCGAGCACCAGCGCCGGACTCACCCTGCTGCCCTGCCGAGACCTGGCCCACTAGGGTCGCTGTCCTCATTCAGAGTGGGAGAACTTGCAGGGCCCTCTGCGCCCCCTGCGACCTTTGAAGGCAACCCGCGCCAAAATGCTAGGGCCCATGCTCCCGCTCACCATTGCCCTCACCTGGGCCCCACCCTCCGCTCCCCACACAGCCAGCGGATCGGGCCTGCCAGCCTCCTGGGGGCTAACCCTAACCCTAGTTCGGCCCCTGAGGAGCCCCTCCCAAGGGGACTGGCGCTGTCACGCCTTGGATTGGGGACAATCTAGCCCCAGCGCCGGACTTTTGCTGCCACCCCGCCGCCACCCCGGGCTGCTAGGGGCGCCGCTGGTCCTTCGGGGCAGGAGAAGGGGCAGGGCGCTCCGAGCCCCCGGCGACCTTCGAAGGCCCCCTGCACCAAAACGTTTGGGCCCATGCTCCCGCTCGCCAAGGCGCTCACCTCAGCCCGCCCTTCCGCTCGCCACACAGCTAGCAGATCGGGCCTGCTGGGCTCCTGGGGGCTAACCCTAAACCTAGGTCAGCCCCCGAGGGGCACTTTCCAAGGGTCCTGGCTCCGCCACCCCGGGGATTGGGGACCCATGAGCCCCAGCATCAGACTCAACCGGCTGCCCCACCACGACCCAGGCCGCTAGGGGCGTCGCCGGTCATTCAGGGCGGGAGAACGTGTAGGGCCCTCCGACCCCCGGGGAACTTCGAAGGCCCCCCACACCAAAACGCTTGGGCCATCCTCCTGCTTGCCAGCACCCTTATCTCGGCCTGCCCCTCTGCTCATTGCAGAGCAGGCAGATCAGGTCTGCCGACCTCCTGGGGGCAAATTCTAACCCTAAGTTGGCCACCGAGGGGCCCCTCCCAAGGGCCTGGCACTGCAACGCCAGGGATTGGGGACCCCCGAACCCCAGCCAGGACTCATCTTGGCATACCGCCACCACCTGGGCCGCTAGGGCAGCCGCCGGTCATTCAGTGCGGGAGAAAGGGCAGGGCCCTGCTAGCCCACAGTGACATTCGAAGGCACCCCGCGCCAAAACGCTTGGGCCCACGGTCCAGCTCGCCAGTGCCCTCACCTCGGGCCGCCCCTCCGCTCGCCCCACAGCTGGCGGATCAGGCCTGCCGGCCTCCTGGGGGCTAACACTAACCCTAGGTCGGCCCCAGAGGGGCCCCTCCCAAGGGGCTTGGCGCAGCAAGGCCGGTGTTTGGGGAAACCCGAGCCCCAGCACCGGACTCACCCTGCCACCCCGCCGCCACCCAGGCTGCTAGGGGTGGCGCGTTAATTCAGGGTGGCAGAATGGGCAGGGCCCTTCGAGCCTCTGGCGACCTTCAAAGGCCCCCCGCCCCAAAACGCTTAGGCCCATGCTCCTTCTCACCAGCGCCCTCACCTCGGCCCATGCCTCCACTCGTGGCACAGCTGGGGGATCGGGCCTGCTGGCCTCCTGGGGGTTAACCCTAACCATAGGTCCGCCCACGAGGGCCCCTCCCAAGGGGCTTGGCACCGCAACGTGGGAATTGGGGACCCCCGAGCCCCATCGCCAGACTCAATGTGCCGCCCTGCCTCCACCCTGGCCGATAGGGCGCTGCCAGTCATTCAGGGCGGGAGAACGGGCAGGGCCCTCCGAGCACCCAGAGAATTCGAAGTCTCCCCGCTCCAAAACGCTTGGGCCTACGCTCCCGATCGCCAGCAGCCTCACCTCAGCCCACCCCTCCACTCGCCGCACAGCCGGCGGATCTGGCCATCCGGCCTCCTGGTGGCTAACCCTAACCCTAGGTCAGCCCCCTAGGGGCCGATCCCAAGGTGCCTGTCTCCGCAATGACGGGGATTGAGGACCCCGGAGGCCCAGCGCCAGACTCACACTGCTGCCACGCAGCCCCCAGGGCAGCTAGGGGCACCGCCGGTCATTCAGAGTGGAAAAACGGGCAGTGCCTTCCGAGACCTGGCAAATTTCGAAGGCCTCCCGCACCAAAATGCTTGGGCCCATGCTCCTGCTCGCCTGTGCCCTCACTTCGGTCCGCCCCTCAGCTCGCTGCATGGCCGGTGGATCGGGACTGCCGGCCTCCTGGGTGTTACCCTAATGGTTGGTGAGCCCTGGAGGGGCCCATCATAGGTTCCTATTGCCGCAACGCCAGGGATTGGGGACCCCCGAGCCCCAAGGCCGGACTCACTCTCCCGCACTACTGCCACCTTGGCCGCTGGGGGCGCCGCCAGTCATTCAGGCAGGGAGAACAGGCAGGGCCCTCTGAGCCACCAGCAACCTTCGAAGGCCCCCCACACCAAAACGCTTGGGCCCACGCTCCCGCTCCCCAGCGCCCTTACCTTGGCCCGCCCCTCCACTCGCCGCACAGCTGGCGCATCGGGCCTGCGGGCCTTCTGGGGGCTAACCCTAACCTTAGGTCGGCCCCCTAGTGGACCCTCCCAAAGGGCCTGGCGCCGCAACAACGGGGATTGGGGTCTCCCGAGCCCCAGCGCCAGACTCACCCTGCTGCCCTGCTGCAACCCGGGCCACTAGGAGCGCCGTCGATCATTCAGGGAGGGAGAACTGGTAGATTCCTATGAGCCACTGGCGACCTTCGAAGGCCCCCCATGCCAAAACGCTTGGGCCCATGCTCCTGCTCGCCTGCGCCCTCACTTCGGTCCGCCCCTCAGCTCGCTGCACATCTGGTGGATCAGGACTGCCGGCCTCCTGAGTGTTACCCACACTCCCGCTAGAAATGCCATCACCTCGGGCCGCCCTTTCACTCGCCGCACAGCAGGTGGATCGGGCCTGTCGGCCTCCTGGGGGCTAATCCTAACCCTAGGTCAGCTCACGAGGGGCCTTCCCAAGGGGCCTTGCGCTGCAACTCTGGGGATTAGGGATCCCCGAACCCCAGCAGTGGACTCACCAAGCCGGAGCGCTGCAACCCGGGCCGCTATGGGAGTCGCTGGTCTTTCAGGGCGGGAGAACGGGCAGGGCCCTCCAAGCCGCTTGGGCTCATGCTCCCACTCGCCAGCACCCTCACCTCGGCCAGACCCTCCACTGGCCGCACAGCCAGTGGATCAGGCCTGCCGGCCTACTGGGGGCTAACCCTAACCCAAGGTCGGTCCCTGAGGGGCCCTTCCCAAGGGGCCTGTCGCCACCATGCTGGGGATTGGGGACCGCCGAGCCCCTGCGACCTTCGAAGTCCCAATGCCCCAAAACTCTTGGGCCCATGCTCCTTCTCTCCAGCGCCCTCACCTCGGCCCGCGCCCCCACTCGCGGCACAGCCGGCGGATCGGGCCTGCTGGTCTCATGGGGGCTAACTTTAACCCTAGGTCGGACCCCGAGGGGCCTCTCCCAAGAGGCCTGGCACCAGAACATCGGTGATTTTGGAACCCCAAGCACCAGCACAGGACTCACCCTGCCGCCCCGCCTGCAGCTAGGCCACTAGGGGCGCCGCGGGTCATTCAGGGCGGGAGAACAGGCAGGGCCCTCCAAGCCCCCTGCGACCTTCGAAGGCCCAACATCCCAAACTCTTGGGCCTATGCTCCTTCTCACCAACGCCCTCACCTCAGCCTGCGTCCCCGCTCGCGTCACGGCCGGCGGATCGGGCCTGCCGGCCTCCTGGGGGCTAACCCTAACACTAGGTCGGTACATGAGGGGTCCTCCCAAGGGGCCTGGCAACTCAACGTGGGGATTGGGGACCCCCAAGCCCCAGCGCCGGACTCAACGTGCCACCCCGCCGCCACCCTGGCCCCTAGGGCGCCGCTGGTCATTCAGGGCAGGAGAACAGGCAGGGCCCTCCAAGCCCCCGGCAACCTTAGAAGGCCCCTTGCGCCAAAACGCTTGGGCCCACGCCCCCTCTTGACAGTGCCCTCACCTCAGCCTGCCCCTCTGCTCGCCACGTAGCCGGCAGATCGGGTCTGCCGGCCTCCTGGGGGCTAGCAGTAATGCTTGGTAGGCCCCCTAGAGCTTTTCTGAAGGGGCCTGGAGCCCCAATGCGGGGATTGGGGACCCCCGAGCCCCAGTGCCCGACTCACCCTACCGCACCTCCTCCACACGGGCCGCTGGTTAGCCACCAGTCATTCAGGGCGGGAGAACATGCAGGGCCCTCCGATCCCCCGGCGACCTTAGAGGGAGCCCTGCGCCAAAACGCCTGGGCCTACACTCCCGCTCGCCAGCGGCCTCACCTCCGCCCGCCCCTCTGCTCACCGCACAGCCAGCAGATCCGGCCTGCTGGCCTCCTCGGGGCCTACCCTAACCCTAGCTTGGCCCCTGAGGGGCCCCTCCCAAGGGGCCTGGCGCCGCAACGCCGGGGATTGGGGACCCCCGAGCCCCTGCGCCGGACTCAACCTGCCATCCCGCCACCACCCGGGATGCAATGGGCGCCGGTGGTCATTCAGGGTGGGAGAACGGGCAGGGCCCTCCGATCCCCCGGCGATCTTCGAAGGCAACCTGCGCCAAAACGCTTGGGCCCACGCTCCCGCTCACCAACGCCCTAACCTCAGCCCACCCCTCCGCTCGCCGCACAGCTGGCGGATCGGGCCTAACAGGCTCTTGGGGGATAATCCTAACCCTAGGTCAGCCCCCAAGGGAATCTCCCAAGGGGCCTGGCTGCCCAACGCCAGGGATTGGGACCACCCGAGCACCAGCGCCAGACTCACACCGCCGCTGCGACGCCACCGGGCTGCTAGGCGCGCCGCTGATCATTCAGGGTGGCAGAACGGGCAGGCCCTTCCCAGCCCCCGGCAACCTTCGAAGGATCCCCACGCCAAAACGCTTGGGTCCATGCTCCCTCTAGCCAACGCCCTCACCTCGGCCCGCCCCTCCACTCATCACACAGCCAGTGGATCAGGCCTGCCGGCCTCCTGGGTGCTAACCCTAACCCTTGGTCGGCCCCCGATGGGCCCCTCCCAAGGGGCCTCGTGCCACAATATGGGGATTGGGGACACCCAGCCCCAGAGCCAAACTCATGCTGCTGCCCCGCCGCCACCCGGGCCGCTAGGGGTGCTGCAGGTCATTCAGAGCGGGAGAACGGGTAGGGCCCTCTGAGCCCCTGGCGAACTTCGAAGGCCCCCCGCTCCAAAACGCTTAGGACCACCCACCCGCTCTCCAGCGCCTGCCCCTTGGCCCGCCCCTCCGCTCGCTGCACAGCTGGCGGATTGGGCCTGCCGGCCTCCTGGGTGCTAACCCTAACCCTAGGTCAGACCCGAGGGGCCCCTCCCAAGGGGCCTGGCACCACAATGCTGGGGATTGGGGACCCCGGAGCCCCAGCGCCCGACTCAACCTACTGCCCCTCCACCACCCGGGCCGCTTGAGGCGACGCTGGTCATTCAGGGCGGGAGAATGGGCAGGGCCCTCCGAGCCCCCGGCGACCTTCAAAGGCTATCTGCACCAAAACCCTCCCGCTCGCCAGCGCCCTCCCTTCGGCCCGCCCCTTCACTCACCCTACAGCTGGCAATTTGAGCCCACCCCACCACTGGGGGCTAACAATATCCCTTGTTCGGCCCCCTCGTGGCCAATCCCAAGGGGTGTGGCGCCGCAACGCCAGGGATTGGGGACCCAGGCTGCTAGGTGCGCCTTCGATCATTCAGCGCGGTACAACGGGAAGGGCGCTCTGAGCCCCAGCGCCCGACTCACCCTAACGGCCCTCCTCTACCAGGGCCGCTAGGGGAGCCGCCCGTCATTCAGGGCGGGAGAACGGGCAGGGCCCTCCAAGCTCCTGGCAACCTTCGAAGGACCCCCGCGCCAAAACGCCTGGGCCCACTCTCCAGACAGCCAGCGGCCTTACCTCTGACCGCCCCTCTGCTCGCCGCATAGCTGGTGGATCGGGCTTGCTGGCCTCCTGGGGGCCAACCCTAACCATATGTCGGCCCCCAAGGGGCCCCTAGGAAGGGGCCTGGAGCCACAACGCTGGGGATTGGGGAACGCCGAGCCCCAGCAACGGACTCACCCGGCCACCCCTCCGCCACCTGCGCTGCTAGGGGCGCCGCTGGTCATTCAGTGTGGGAGAACAGGCAGGGCCCTCTGAACCCCCAATGACTTCGAAGGCCCCCCACGCCAAAACGCTTGGGCCCATGTTCCCACTCACCAGCTTGCTCACCTTGGCCCACCCTCTTCTCGATGCACAGCTGTTGGATCAGGCCTGCTGGCCTCCTGGGGGCTAACGCGACCCTAGGTCGGCCCACGAGGGGCTCCTCCCAAGGGGTGAGTTGCCTCAATGCCGGGCTTTGGGATCCCCGAGCCCCTGCATCGGACTCCCCCTGCCGTCCCACCACATCCCGGGCCACTAGGGGCGTGACGGTCATTCAGGGTGGGAGAACGATCAGAGCCCTCCGATCCCCTGGGGATCATCGAAGGCCCTAGCCCCAAAATGCTTGGGCCCATGCACCCGTTCCCCAGCGCCCTCACCTCGGCCCACCTCTCCACTCCCTGCACAGCTGGCGGATCGGGCCTGCCGGCCTCCTTGGGGCTAACCCTAACCCTAGGTCGGTCCCCGAGGGCCCCTCCAAAGGGGCCTGGCGTTGCCACGCCAGGGATTGGGGACTCTCGAACCCCAGCGCCAGACGCACCCTGCCGCCCCGCCGCCACCCGGGCCAATAGGGATGCCGCCGGTCATTCAGGGCGGTAGAATGGGCAGGGCCCTCAGAGCCCCTGGCGACCTTCGAAGGCCCCCAGCACCAAAACACTTGGGCCCACGATCCCTGTCGCCAGCGCCCTCACCTCGGCCCGACACTCCGCTCGCTGCACACCTGGCAGATCGGGCCTACCGACCTCCTTTGGTCTAACCCTAACTCTAGGTCGGCCCCTGAAGGCCCCTCCCAAGGTGCCTGGCGCAAAACACGCCGGGGTTTGGGGAAACCCGACCCCAGCGCCGGAATCACCCTGCAGCCCCACCGACACCCTGGCCGCTAGGGGTGCCGCTGGTCATTCAGGGTAGGAGAACGTGCAGTGCCCTCCGAGCCCCCAGTGAACATCGAAGGCCCATGCGCGAAAACTCTTGGGCCCACGCTCCCTCTCGTCAGCGTCCTCACCTCGGCCAGCACCTCCGTCTGCCTGCCGGCCTCCTGGGGCTAACCCAAACCCTACTTCGGTGCCCAAGGGGCCCCTCCCAAGGGGCCTGGCACCGCCATGCCGGGGATTGGGGACCCCCGAGCACCAGCGCCGGATTCACCCTGCAGCCCCGCCATGACCCGGCCTGATAGGGGCACCGTCCTCATTCAGGATGGGAGAACGGGCATGGCCCTCCGAGCCCCCGGAGACCTTCGAAGACCCGCTGCGCCAAAACGCTTGGGCTCTCGCTCCCGCTCGCCAGGGCTCTCACCTCTGTCCGCCCCTCCGCTCACCGCACAGCCAGCGGAAAGGGCCTGCAGGCGTCCTGGGGGTTAACCCTAACCCTAGGTAGGCACCCAAGGGGCCCCTCCCAAAGGGCCTGGCACAGCAACCCCAGGGATTGGGGACCCCCGAGCCCCAAGGCCGGACTCAACCGGCAGACCTGCCGCCACCCGGGCTGCTAGGGGAGCCGCCAGTCATTCAGGGTGTGAGAACAGGAAGGGCCCTCCGAACCCCCGATGACTTTCGAAGGCCCCCCGCTCCAAAACGCTTGAGCCCACGCTCTTGCTCTCAAGCGCCCTCACGTGGGCCCATGCCTCCACTCACCGCACAGCCAGTGGATCGGGCCTACTGGCCTCCTGAGGGCTAACAATAACCCTTGGTCAGCCCCCGAGGGGCCCATCCCAAAGGCCCTGGCTCTGCAATGCCTGGGATTGGGGACCCCCGAGCCCCAGCACCGGACTCACCCTGCCGCCCCTCTGCAACCTGCACTGCTAGGTGCGCCGTCGGGCATTCAGTGCGGTAGAACGGGAAGGGCGCTCTGAGCCCCCAGTGACTTTTGAATGCCCCCCACGACAAAACTCTTGGGCCCACGCTTCCGCTCAACAGCTCCCTCACCTTGGCCTGCCCCTCTGCTCACCACACAGCTGGCAGATCGGGTCTGCCGGCCTCCTGGGGGCTAACAGTAACTCTCGGTCGGCCCCCTAGAGCCCTTCCAAAGGGGCCTGGTGCCCCAATGCTGAGGATTGGGGACCCCGAGCCCCAGCGCCTGACTCACCATACCGCCCGTCCTCTACCCAGGCTGCTAGGGTAGCTGCCGGTCATTCAGGGTGGAAGAACGTGCAGGGCCCTCTGAGCCTCCGGCAACCTTTGAAGGACCCCCACGCCAAAACGCCTGGGCCCGTGCTCCCGCTCGCCAGTGGCCTCACCTCCGCCCGACCCTCCATTTGCCGCACAACTGGCGGATTGGGCCTGCCGGCCTCCTGGAGGCTAACCCAAACCCTATGTCAGCCCCCGAGGGGCCCCTCCCAAAGGGTCTGGTGCTGCAATGCCGGGGATTAGGGATCCCCGAGCCCCAGCACTGTACTCACCCTGCCGCCCCTCCGCAACCCAAGCCGCTAGGTACGCCGTCGGGCTTTCAGTGCAGTAGAACGGGAAGTGCGCTCTGAACCCCCGGTGAATTTCGAATGCCCCCACGCCAAAATGCTTGGGCCCACGCTCCCACTTGACAGCGCCCTCACCTCGGCCTGCCCCTCTGCTCACTACACAGCTGGCGGATCGGGCCTGCCAGCTTCCTGGGGGCTAACCCTAAACCTAGGTCGGCCCCCGATGGGCCCCTCCCAAGGAGCCTGGAGCTGCAAGGCCTGGGATTGGGGACCCCCGAGCCCCAGCGCCGGACTCATACGGCCGCCCCACCGCAACCCGGGGCACTAGGGGCGCTGCCGGTTATTCAGGGCGGGAGAACGGGCAGGGCCCACCAAGCCCCCGCCGACTTTTGAAGGCCCCCCACACCAAAACGCTTGGGCCCACGCTCCCGCTCCCCAGCGCCCCCACCTCGGCCTGCCCTTCTGCTCGCCACACAGCCAGCGGATCGGGCCTGCCGGCCGCCTGGAGCTAACCATAACCCTAGGTTGGCTCCTGAGGGGCCCATCCTAAGGGGCCTGGCGCCGCCACGCCAGGGATTGGGGACCCCCAAAGCAAACTGCCGGATGCACCCTGACGCCCTGCCGCCACCCGGGCCGCTAGGGGCGCTGCCGGTCATCTGGGTTGGAGAATGGGCAGGGCCCTCTGAGCCTCTGGTGACATTTGAAGGCCTCCCACGCCAAAATGCTTTGGCCCACGCTTCCGCTCACCAGCGCCCTCACCTCGGCCAGCCCCTCCGCAAGCTGCACAACCGGTGAATCGGGCCTGCCGGCCTCCTGGGGTCTAACCCTAACCCTAGGTTGGCTGTCGAGGGGCCCCTCCTGGGGTCTGGCACCACCACGCCAGGGATTGGGGACCCCCGAGCACCAGCGCTGGACTCACCCTGCCGCCCTGCCACAACCCAGCCCGCTAGGGGCGCCGTCCTCATTCAGAGTGGTAAAAAGGGCAGGGCCTTCCGAGTCCCCTGCGACCTTCGAAGGCAACCTGCACCAAAACGCTAGGTCCCATGCTCCCGCTTACCATTGCCCTCACCTCGGCCCACCACTCCGCTCACCACACAGCCGGTGGATCAGGCCTGCCAGCCTCCTGGGGGCTAACCCTAACCGTAGGTCGGCCCCTGAGGAGCCCCTCCCAAGGGGACTGGCACCGCCATGCCGGGGATTGGGGACCCTCGAGCCCCAGCACCAGACTTACACTGCCACACCGCCGCCAACTGGGTTGCTAGGGACACCGCCGGTCCTTCGGGGTGGGAGAACGGACAGGGCCCTCCGAGCCCCCGGAGACCTTCGAAGGCCCCCCGCACCAAAACGCTTGGGCCCACGCTCCCGATCACCAGCGTCCTAACCTCGGCCCACCACTCTGCTCGCCGCACAGCCGGCGGATCTGGCCTGCCGGCCTCCTTTGGGCTAACCATAACCGTACATCAGCCGAGAGGGACCCCTCCCAAGGGGCCTGGCGATGCCACACCAGGGATTGGGGATCCCCGAGCCCCAGCTCCGGGCTCACCCTACTGCTCCGCCGCCATCCAGGCCACGAGGGCACCGCCGGTCATTCAGGGTGGGAGAACTTGCTGGGCCCTCTGAGCCCCCGGTGACTTTCGAAGGCACCCCGCGCCAAAACGCTTGTGCTCACGTTCCCACTCGCCAGCGCCCTCAATGCAGTGAGCCACTCCGCACACCACATAGCCGGCGGATCAGGCCCACCTGCCTCCTGGGGATTAAACCAAACCATAAGTCAGCCCCTGAGGAGCCCCTCCCAAGGGGCTTGGCGCCGCCACACCAGGGCTTGGGATCCCCCGAGCCCTCGCTCCGGACTCACCCTGCCGCCCTGCTGCCAACCGGGCCGCAGGGGCGCCACTGGTCATTCAGGGCAGGAGAACAGGCACGGCCTTCCGAGCCCCTGCTGACCTTCGAAGGCTCCCCTCGCAAAAATGTTGGCCCCATGCTCCTGCTCGCCAGTGCCCTCACATCGGCCCAACCCTCCACTTGTTTCAGAGCTGGTGGATAGGGCCTGCCAGGCTCCTGGGGGCTAACCGAAACCCTAGGTTGAGCCCGAGGGGCACATCCCAAGGGGCCTGGCTCTGCAACGCTGGGGATTGGTGACGCAGAGCCCCAGAGCCGGATTCACCCTGACGCACTGTCGCCACCTGGGCCGCTAGGGGCACCGCCGGTCATTCAGGGCGACAGAACCGGCAGGGCCCTCTGAGCCCCCGCCGACCTTTGAAGTCCCCCCGCACTATAACACTTGGGCTCATGCTCAGTCTCGCCAGTGCCCTCACCTCGGCCCAACCCTCCGCGTGTTGCACAGCTGCTGATCGGGTCCACCGGCCTTCTGGGGGCTAACCGTAACCCTAGATTGACCCCCGAGGGGCCCCTTCCGAGGGGCCTGGCGCTGCAATGCCGGGGATTGTGGACCCCCAGCTTCAGCACTGGACTCACCCTGCCCCCCAGCTGTCACCCGGGGGCTTGGAGTGCTGCCGTTATTCAGGGCGTGAGAACGGGCAGGGCCCTCAGGGACACAGCAACCTTCAAAGGCCCCCCGCACCAAAACGCCCGGGCCCACACTCCCGCTCACCAGCGCCCTAACCTCGGTCCGTCACTCCAGTCTCCACACAGCTGGGGAATAGGGCCTGCCAGCCTCCTAGGGGCTAAACCTAACCCTAGGTTGGCCCCCAGGGGGCCCCTCCCAAGGGGCCTGGCACCACAATGCCGGAGATTGGGGATACCCGAGCCGCAGTGCCTGACTCACCCTGCCGCCCCACCACCACCTGGGCTGCTAGGGGCGCTGCCATTCACTCAGGGAGGAGAATGGGCAGGGCCCGTCGAGTCCCCAGAAACATTCGAAGGCCCCCGGAGCCAAAACCCTTGAGCCCACGCTCTCGCTCGACAGAGATCTCACCTCGACCCACCCCTCAATTTGCCACACAGCTGGCGGATTGAGCCTGCCAGCGTCCTGGGGGCTAAGCCTAATCCTAGGTCATCCCCCAAGGGGCCCCTTGCAAGGGGCCTGGCACCACAATGCGGTGCATTGGGGACCCCTGAGCCCCAGCGCCGGACTCACCTGCCACCCCGCCACCACCCGGGCCGCTAGGGGCGCCACCGGTCATTCAGGGTGGGAGAACGGACAGGGCCCTGGAGAAACCAGCGAAATTTGAAGCCTCCCACACCAAAATGCAGGGGCCCATGCTTCCGCTCCACAGGGCCTTTACCTCTGCCCGCCCACCTCTCACCGCCCAGCCAGAGGATTGGGCCTGCCCGCCTCCTGGGGGCTAACTCTAACCCTAGGTCGGCCCACGAGGAGCCCCTCCCAAGGAGCCTGGCGCAGCAATGCCGGGGATTGGGGTTCCCCGAGCCAAAGGGCAGGACTCACCCTGCCGCCCCACTGCCAACGGAGCCGCTAGGGGCGCCGCTGGTTATTCAGGGCAGGAGAAGAGGCAGGGCCCTCCGAGCCATGGCAACATTCGAAGGCCCAGGGTGCCAAAACGCTGGGGACCACGCTCCCGCTCGGCATCGCCCTCAAACCGGCCCACACTTCCGCTCCTCGCAGAGCCAGCGACTTGGGCCTGCCGGCCTCCTGGGCGCTAACCCTAACCCTAGGACGGCCCCTGAGGGTCCCTTCCTAAGGGGCCTGGTGCCACAACGCCAGGGATTGGGGAACCCAAGCCCCAGCGCCTGATGCACCCTGACGCCCCCCCCACACGGGCCGCTAGGGGCGCCGCCATTCATTCAGGGTGGGAGAACTGCCAGGGCCCTCCGAATCCCCACCGGCCTTCGAAGGTACCCCGAACCAAAACGCTTGGGCCCAGGCTCATGTTCACCAGCACCCTCACCTCGGCCCATCTCTCCGCTCGACGCACAGGCAGTGTATGGGGCCTGCTGGCCTCCTGGGGGCTAACCCTAACTGTAGGTCGGACCCCTAGGGGCCCTTCCCAAGTGGCCTGGCACCGCAACGCCGGGAATGGGGACCCCAAGCCCAAGTGCCGGACTCACCCTGCTGCCCTTCAGCCACCCGAGCCACTAGGGGCCCCGCCAGTCATTCAGAGCGGGGAGAACGGGCAGGTCCCTCCGAGACCCCACCGTCCTTCGAAGGCCTCCCACGCTAAAACGTTTGGGCTCATGTTCAGTCTCGCCAGCCCCCTCACCTCGGCCCAACCCTCTGTGTGCCGCACAGCCACTGATCGGGTCCACCGGCCTCATGGGGGCTAACTGTAACCCTAGATCGACCCCCGAGGGGCCCTTCCCAAGGGGCCTGGTGCCCCAACGCTGGGGATTGGGGACCCCGAGCCTCAGCATCTGACTCACCCTGCCGCCCCGCTGCCACCCGGGGGCTTGGGGTGCTGCCGTTCATTCAGGGCGGGAGAATGGGCAGGGCCCTCTGAGACACGGCGACCTTCGAAGGCCCCCTGTGCCAAAACGCCCAGGCCCAAGCTCCCACAAACCAGCGCCTTCACCTCGGTCTGCCACTCCACTCTCCACAAAGCTGGCGACTAGAGCCTGCCAACCTCCTAGGGCCTAAACCTAACGCTAGGTTAGCCTCTCCCAAGGGGCCTGGTGCCACAATGCAGGGGATTGGGGACCCCCAACCCCAGTGCCGGTGGCACCCTGCCGCCCCGCCCCACCCGGGCCGCTAGGGACACCGCCGTACATTCAGGGTGGGAGAACGGGCAGGGCCCTCCGAACCCCTGCCGACATTCGAAGTTGCCCCGAACGAAAACGCTTGGGCTCAGGCTCATGTTCACCAGCACCCTCACCTCGGCCCAACTCGTCACTCGACGCACAGGTGGTGTATCGGGCCTGCCGGACTCCTGAGGGCTAACCCTAACCATAGGTCGGCCCCCCAGGGTCCCTTCCCAAGGTGCCTGGTGTCGCAACGCTGGGGATGGGGACACCGAGCCCAAGTGCCGGACTCACCCTGCTGCCCTTCAGCCACCCGAGCCGCTAGGGGCCCACCGGTCAATCAGTGCAGGAGAACGGTTAGGGCCGTCTGAGCACCCGCTGACCTTCAAAGGACCCCCACGCTAAAACGCTTGGGCTCATGCTCAGGCTCGCCAGCGCCCTCACCTCGGGGCAACCCTCCACGTGTTGCACAGCGGCTGATCGGGTCCACCGGCTTTCTGGGGGCTAACTGTAACCCTAGATTGACCCCCGAGTGGCCCCTCCCAATGGGCCTGGCGCCGCAACACCGGGGATTGGGGACTCCTGAGCCCCATCGCCGGACTCACCCTGACCCCTAGCTGCCACCCGGGGTCTTGGGTGCTGCCATTATTCAGGGAGGGAGAAAGGGCAGGGCCCTCTGAGACACGGTGACCTTCAAAGGCCCCGCATGCCAAAAAGCCAGGGCCCATGCTCCCGCTCCACAGAGACCTCACCTCGAACTACCACACCTTTCGCCGCACAGCTGGCGGATTGAGCCTGCTTGCGTACTGGGGTCTGAACCTAACCCTGGGTCAGCCCCCGAGGGGCCCCTCCCAAGGGGCCTGGTACCGCAATGTGGTGGATTGGGGACCCCCAATCCCCATCACCAGACTCACCTGCCGCCCTGCCTCACCCGGGCCGCTAAGGGTGCCGAGGCTCAATCAGATGGGAGAACTGGCAGGGCCTTCCATTTCCTCTGCGACCTTCGAAGGCCCCCGCTCAAAAAAGTTGTCTCCCACGCTCCTGCTCGCCAGCGCCCTCACCTCGGCCAAATCCTCTGCATGCCGCACAGCCGCTGATCGGGTCCACCGGCCTCCTGTTGGCTAACCGTAACCCTAGATCGACGCCCGAGGGGCCCCTCCCAAGGGGCCGGGTGCTGCAACACCGGGGATTGGGGATCCTGAGCCTCAGCACCTGACTCACCCTGCCGACCAGCTGTCACCCGGGGGCTTGGGGTGGTGCCGATCATTCAGGGCAGGAGAACGGGCAGGGACCTCTAAGAAATGGCCACCTTTGAAGGCCCCCCTGCACCAAAAACGGCAGGCCCACCCTCCCACTCACCAACGCCCTCACCTCCATCCACCACTCCACTCTCCACACAGCTGGCGAATAGGGCCTGCCGGCCACCTAGGGGCTAACCCTAACCCTAGGTTGGCCCCAAAAGGGCCCCTCCCAAGGGGCCTGGCAGCCCAACGCTGGGGATTGGGGACCCCCAACCCCATCGTCAGTTACACCCTGTTGCCCCGCACCACCCGGACCGCTAGGGACACTGCCGTTCATTCAGGGTGGGAGAACGGGCTGTGCCCTCCGGGCCCCCGCCGACCTTCGAAGGCGCCCCAAACGAAAAAGCTTGGGCTCAGGCTCATGTTCACCAGCACCCTCACCTCGGCCCAACTCGCCGCTCGACGCACAGGTGGTGTACCGGACCTGCCGGACTCCTGGGGGATAACCCTAACCATAGGTTGGCCCCCGTGGGGCCCTTCCCAAGGGGCCTGGCATCGCAACGCTGGGGATGGGGACACCGAGCCCAAGTGCCAGACTCACCCTGCTGCCCTTCAGCCACCCGAGCCGCTAGGGGCACACCGATCAATCAGGGTAAGAAAACGGTTAGGGCCCTCACAGCACCCGCTGACATTCAAAGCCCCCCCCCGCTAAAACGCTTGGGCTCATGCTCAGGCTCGCCAGCGCCCTCACCTCGGCCCAACCCTTCACGTGTTGCACAGCCGCTGATCGGGTCCACTGGCCTTCTGGGGGCTAACTGTAACCCTAGATCGACCCCTGAGGGGCCCCTCCCAAGGGGCCTGGCCCCGCAATGCGGTGGATTGGGGACCCCTGAGCCCCAGCGCCAGACACACCTGCTGCCGCACCACCACCCGGGCCTCTAGGGGCGCCGCAGGTAATTCAGGGTGGGAGAACTGGCAGGGTGTTCCATTTCCCCTGAGACCTTTGAAGGACCCCCCACGCAAAAAGGTGGCTCCCACGCTCCTGCTCCCCAGCGCCCTCACCTTGGCCTGCCCCTCCAGTTGCTGCAGAGCTGGTGGATAAGGCCTGCTGGGCTCCTGGGGGCGAACCCAAACCCTAGGTCGGCCCCATGGGGGACATCCCAAGGGGCCTGGTTCTGCAACGCTGGGATTTGGTGACTCAGAGCCCCAGAGCCAAACTCACCCTGCCGCACTGTCGCCACCCGGGCCGCTAGGGGCGCCGCAAGTCATTCAGGGCGAGAGAAGGGGTAGGGCCTTCCGAGCCCCTGGTGACTTTCAAGGGCTCCCTGGGCCAAAACGCTGGTGCCCAGGCTCCCGCTCCCCATGCCCTCACCTTGGCTTGCCCCTCAGCTCTCAGCACAGCGGGCGGATCGGGCCTGCCGGCCTCCTGGGTCTTAACCCTAACCCTAGGTCGGCCCCTCAGAGGCCCCTCCCAAGGGTCCTGGTGCTGCTACACTGGGGATCGGGGACCCCAAGCCCCAGAGCCAGACTCACTCTGCCTCAACGCTGCCACCCGGGCCGCTAGGGGCGCCGCCGGTCATTCAGGGCAGGAGAACGACAGGGCCCTGGAGAAACCAGCGACCTTCGAAGGCCCCCCCGCTCGACGCACAGGTGGTGTATTGGGCCTGCCAGCCTCCTGGGGGCTAACCCTAACTGTAGGTCGGCCCCCCGAGGGGCCCTTCCCAAGTGGCCTGGCGCCGCAACGCCGGGGATGGGGACCCTGAGCCCAAGTGCTGGACTCACCCTGCTGCCCTTCAGCCACCCGAGCCGCTAGGGGCCGCGCCGGTCATTCAGAGCGGGAGAACGGGCAGGTCCCTCCGAGGCCCCGCCGACCTTCGAAGGCCCCCCACACTAAAAAGCTTGGGCTCATTCTCAGTCTCGCCAGTGCCCTCACCTCATCCCAACCCTCCGCGTGCCGCACAGCCGCTGATCGGGTCCACCGGCCTCCTGGGGGCTAACCGCGCAAAAACGGCAGAACCCCCCCCCCGCGCAAAAACGGCAGACCCACCCTCCCACTCACCAGCGCCCTCACCTCCGTCCGCCACTCCACTCTCCACACAGCTGGCGAATAGGGCCTGCCGGCCTCCTGGGGGCTAAACCTAACGCTAGGTTGGCCCCTCCCAAGGGTCCTGGTGCCGCAACGCCGGGGATTGGGGACCCCCAACCCCAGTGCCGGTAGCACCCTGCAGCCCCACCCCACCCGGGCTGCTAGGGACACCGCCGTACATTCAGGGTGGGAGAACGGGCAGGGCCCTCCGAATCCCTGCCGACCTTCAAAGTCGCCCCGAATGAAAACGTTTGGGCTCAGGCTCATGTTCACCAGCACCCTCACCTCGGCCCAACTCGCCGCTCGATGCACAGGTGGTGTATCAGGCCTGCCGGACTCCTGAGGGCTAACCCTAACCATAAGTCGGCCCCCCAGGGTCCCTTCCCAAGGGGCCTGGTGTTGCAACGCTGGGGATGGGGACACTGAGCCCAAGTGCCGGACTCATCCTGCTGCCCTTCAGCCACCCGAGCCGCTAGGGGCCCACCGGTCAATCAGTGCAGGAGAACGGTTAGGGCCGTCTGAGCACCCGCTGACCTTCAAAGGACCCCCGCGCTAAAATGCTTGGGCTCATGCTCAGGCTCGCCAGTGCCCTCACCTCGGCCCAACCCTCCATGTGTTGCACAGCCGCTGATGAGGTCCACTGGCCTTCTGGGGGCTAGCCGCAACGCTAGATCGACCCTGAGTGGCCCCTCCCAAGGGACCTGGTGCCGCAACGCTGGGGATTGGGGACCCCCGAGCCTCAGCACTGGACTCACCCTGCTGCCTAACCGCCAAACGGAGGCTTGGGATGGTGCCATTCATTCAGGGCGGAAGAATGGGCAGGGCCCTCCGAAATAGGGCGACCTTCAAAGGCCCTCCGCGACAAAACACCCGGGCCCACGCTCCAGCTCACCAGCACCCTCACCTTGGCCCAACTCTCTCCTCTATGCACAGGTGGTGTATCGGGCCTGCCGGCCTCCTGGGGGCTAACCATAACTGTAGGTCGGCCCCCGAGGGGCCCTTCCCAAGTGGCCTGGCGCTGCAACGCCGGGGATGGGGACCCCGAGCCCAAGTGCTGGACTCACCCTGCTGCCCTTCAGGCACCCGAACCGCTAGGGGCCCACCGGTCAATCAGGGCAGGAGAACGGGCAGGCCCTCCGAGGCCCCCTGAATTTCGAAGGCCCCCCGTGCAAAAACGTAGGCTCCCATGCTCCTGCTCGCCAGTGCCCTCACCTCGGCCCACCCCTCCACTTGATTCAGACCAGGTTGATAGGGCCTGCCGTGCTCTTGGGGGCTAACCAAAAACCTTGGTCGGCCCCGTGGGGCACATCCCAAGGGGACTGGCTCTGCAATGCTGGGGATTGGTGACTCAGAGCCCCAGAGCTGGACACACCCTGCCACACTGTCGCCACCCGGGCCGCTAGGGGCGCCGCCGGTCATTCAGGGCAAGAGAAGGGGCAGGGCCTTCCGAGTCCCCAGTGACCTTCAAAGGCTCCCCACGCCAAAACGCTGGTGCCCACGCTCCCGCTCCCCAGCGCCCTCACCTTGGCCTGCCCTTCCGCTCCCCGCACAGTGGGTGGATCGGGCCTGCCGGCCTGCTGGGGGCTAACCCTAACCCAAGGCTGGCCCCCAGTGGACCATCCCAGGTGGCCTGGCGCCGCAACACTGGGGATTGGGGACTCCCGAGCCCCAGTGCCGGACTCACCCTGCCGCCCAGCTGCCACGCGGGGCCTTGGGTGCTGCCATTATTCAGGGAGGGAGAGAGGGCAGGGCCCTCCGAGACACGGTGACCTTCAAAGGTCTCCCGCGCCAAAACGCCCGGGCCCACGCTCCTGCTCCACAGAGACCTCACCTCGACCCACCACTCCTTTTGCCGCACAGCTGGCGGATTGAGCCTGCTTGCGTACTGGGGTCTGACCCTAACCCTGGGTCAGCCCCCGAGGGGTCCCTCCCAAGGGCCCTGCTGCTGTAACGCAGTGGATTGGGGACCCCCGAGCCCCAGCGCCGCACTCATCTGCTGCCCTGCCACCACCCAGGCCGCTAGGGGCGCTGCGGGTCATTCAGGGTGGGAGAACTGGCAGGGCCTTCCATTTCCCTTGCGACTGTCGAAGGCCCCCCGCTCAAAAAAGTTGGCTCCTACGCTCCTGATCGCCAGTGCCCTCACCTCGGCCCAACGCTTTGCGTGTTGCACAGCTGCTGATCGGGTCCACTGGCCTTCTGGGAGCTAACCGTAACCCTAGATCGACCCCCGAGGGGCCCCTCCCAAGGGGCCTGGTGCTCCAACGCCAGAGATTGGGGATCCCGAGCCTCAGCACCTGGCTCACCCTGCCACCCAGCTGCCACCCGGGGTCTTGGCGTGCTGCCGTTCATTCAGGGCGGGAGAACGGGCAGGGCCCTCCGAGACATGGCGGCCTTCGAAGGCCCACCGCGCCAAAACGCCCAGGCCCACGATCCCACTCACCAGCGCCCTCACCTCGGTCCAACACTCCAGTCTCCACACAGCTGGTGAATAGGGCCTGCCGGCCTCCTAGGGGCTAAACCTAACCCTAGGTTGGCCCCCGAGGGGCCCCTCCCAAGGGGCCTGGTGCCGCAACACCGGGGATTAGGGATACCTGAGCCACAGTGCCTGACTCACCCTGCCGCCCCGCCACACCTGGGCAGCTAGGGGAGCTGCCGGTCACTCAGGGAGGAGAATGGGCACGGCCCGCCAAGTGCCCGGAAACATTCGAAGGCCCCCGGAGCCAAAATGCTTGGGCCCAAGCTCCCTCTTGACAGAGACCTCACCTCGACACACACCTACATTCGCCGCACAGCTGGCGGATTGAGCCTGCTGGTGTCCTGCGGGCTGACCGTAACCTAGGTCAGCTCCCGAGGGGCCCCTCCCAAGGGGCCTGGTGCTGCAACGCGGTGGATTGGGGACCCCCGAGCCCCAGCGTCGGACTCACCTGCTGCCACGCCACCACCCAGGCTGCTAGGGGCGCCGCAGGTCATTCAGGGTGGGAAAACTGGCAGGGCGTTCCATTTCCCCTGAGACCTTCAAAGGACCTTTGCGCAAAAAGGTGGCTCCCACCCTCCTGCTCCCCAGCGCCCTCACCTTGGCCCGCCCCTCCGGTTGCTGCAGAGCTGGTGGATAAGGCCTGCTGGGCTCCTGGGGGCTAAACGAAACCCTAGGTCGGCCCCATGGGGGACATCCCAAGGGGCCTGGTTCTGCAACGCTGGGGTTTGGTGACTCAGAGCCCCAGAGCCAGACTCACCCTGCCACACTGTCGCCACCTGGGCTGCTAGGGGCGCCACAGGTCATTCAGGGCGAGAGAAGGGGCAGGGCCTTCTGAGCCCCCGGTGACCTTAAGGGCTCCCTGGGCCAAAACGCTGGTGCCCAGGCTCCCACTCCCCATGCCCTCACCTTGGCTTGTCCCTCAGCTCTCAGCACAGCGGGCGGATCGGGCCTGCCGGCCTCCTGGGTCTTAACCCTAACCCTAGGTCAGCCCCTCAGGGGCCCCTCCCAAGGGTCCTGGTGCTGCTATACTGGGGATCGGGGTCCCCAAGCCCCAGAGCCAGACTCACCCTGCCTCAACGCCACCACCCGGGCTGCTAGGGGCGCCGCCGGTCATTCAGGGCGGGAGTACGACAGGGCCCTGGAGAAACTGGGGACATTTGAAGCCTCCAGCGCCAAAATGCAGGGGCCCACGCTCCCGCTCGGCAGAGCTTTTACCTCTGCCCACCCACCTCTCGCCACCCAGCCAGAGGATTGTTCCTGCCAGCCTCCTGGGGGCTAACTCTAACCCTAGGTCAGCCCACGAGGAGCTCCTCCCAAGGGGCCTGCCCCCGCAACGCCAGGGATTGGGGATCCCTGAGCCACAGTTCAGGACTCACCTTGCGGCCCCACCACCAACGGAGCCACTAGGGGCGCCACTGGTTATTCAGGGCAGGAGAAAGGGCAGGGCCCTCTGAGCCATGGCAACATTCCAAGGCCCAGGGCACCAAAACGCTGGGGCCCTTGCTCCTGCTCGCCATCGCCCTCAACTCGGCCCGCACCTCCGCTCCTCGCACAGCTGGCAGATCCGGCCTGCCAGCCTCCTGGGCGCTAACCCTAACCCTAGGACGGCCCCTGAGGGTCCCTTCCTAAACGTGCCTCTAGGGGCGCCACCATTCATTCAGTGTTGGAGAACTGGCAGGGCCCTCTGAACTCCCTCCAACCTTCGAAGGCGCCCGGAACCAAAACGCTTCGGCCCCGGCTCATGTTCACCAGCACCCTCACCTCGGCCCACCGCTCCGCTCGCCGCACATGTGGTGTATCGGGCCTGCCGGCCTCCTGGGGACTAACCCCAAGTGTAGATCAGCCCCCGAGAGGCACTTCCCGAGTGGCATGGCGCCGCAACGCCAGGGATGGGGACCTCGAGTCCATGTGCCGGACTCACCCTGCTGCCCTTCAGCCACCGGAGCCGCTAGGGGCCCCGCTAGTCATTCAGAGCGGGATAACGGCAAGGCACTCCGAGCCTCTGGCGACTTTCGAAGGCCCTCCTGCACCAAAATGGTTGGGCCCATGCTCCCGCTCACCAGCGCCTTCACTTTGTCCCACCCCTCCACTCGCCGCACATGTGGTGTATCGGGCCTGCCGGGCTCCTGGGGGCTAACCCAAACCCTAGGTTGGCCCCCGAGGGGCCCATCCCAAGGGGCCTGTCACCGCGACACTGGGGATTGATGACCCCCAAGCCCCAGCGCCGGACTCACCCTGCCGCCCCGCCGGCACCCGGGCGACTAGGGGCGCCGCCGGTCATTCAGGCGGGAGAATGGGCAGGGCCTTCCGAGCCCCTGTGAACTACTAGGGCCCCATGTGCCAAAACGCTTGAGCCCATGCTCCCACTCACCAGCGTCCTCACCTCGGCCCGCCCCTCTCCTCGCCGCACAGCCAGTGGATCGGGCCTGCCAGCCTCCTGGGGGCTAACCCTAACTGTAAGTTGGCCCCCAAGGGGAACCTCCCAAGGGGCCTGGCGCAGCAACGCCAGGGATTGGGGACCCCCGAGCCCCAGCACCGTACTCAAGGTGCCGCCCCGCCACAACCCGGGCCGCTAGGGGAGCCGCTGGCCACTCAGGGCGGGAGAACCGGCAGGGCCCTCCAATCCCCCGGCGACCTTCCAAGGCCTTCCATGTCAAAATGCTTCAGGCCACGCTCCAGCTAACAGACCCCTTCACATCAGCCTGGCCCTCCGCTACCGCACAGCTGGAGGATCATGCCTGCCGGACTCCTGGGTGCTAACACTAACCCTAGGACCACATCAGAGGGGCCCCTCCCAAGGGGCCTTGTGCTGCAATGCATGGCATTGGGGACCCCCAAACCGCAGCGCCAGATTCACACTGCCACCCCACCACCACCCGGGCAGCTAGGGGCGCCGCCGGTCATTCAGGGAGAGAGAATGGGCAGAGCCCTCCGAGCCTCTAGCGACGTTCAAAGGCCCCCTGCGCCAAAATGCTGGATACCATAATACCGCTTGCCAGCGCCCTCACCTCGGCCCACTCCTCCGCTCGCCGCACAGCCGTCGCATCGGTCCTGCTGGCCTACTGGGGTCTAACCCTAACTCTAAACCCTAACCCCTAACCTTAAACCCTAAACCTTAACCCCTAACCCTAACCCTAACCCTAACACTAACCCCTAACCCTTACTCTAACCCTAACCCTACCCTAAACCTAACCCTAAACCTTAATCCTTAAACCCTAAACCCTAACATTAACACTAAACCCTAAATCCTAACCCCAACCCTAATCCCGAAACCCTAAACACTAAACCCTAACCTTAACCACTAACCCCAAACCCCAAACCCTAACCCTAAACTCTAACCCTACCCCGACCCCTACTATACCCCTAACCCTACCCCTAACCCTACCCCTTCAGCTAACCCTACCCCTAACCCGTAACCTAACCCTAACCCTTACCCTAACCCATACTCTAACCATAACTCTAACCCATACCCTAACCCGAACCCTAACCTGTACCCTAAACCTAACACGTACTCTAACGCGTACCCTAACCCGTACACTAACCCTAACCCTAAACTGTACCCTAACACATAACTTAAACCGTACCCTAAACCTAACCGTAACCCTAACAAGTACCCTAACCCATACCCTAACATTAACCCTAAACCCTTAACCCTAACCCTAACCCATACCCTAACTCGTACCATAACCCGTACCCTAACCCTTCCCGTACCTTAACCCTAACCCATACCCTAACCGTAACCCTAAACCCTAAACCGTAACCCATACCCTAACCCTAACCAGTACCCTTGCCTTACTTAACCCATACCCTAACCTGTACCCTATCCCTAACCCGGACCCTAACCCATACCCTAACCCATACCTAACCCTAACCTGTACCCTAACCCATACCCTAACCCATACCCTAACCCTAAACCGTACCCTATCCCTATCCCTAATCCGTTCCCTAATCCGTACCCTAACCCTAACCCTAAACCGTAACCTAACCTGTACCATAACCCTAAACTATACCCTAACCCTAACCCGTACCCTAACCATAACCCCTACCCTAAACCGTACCCTAATCCGAATGCCAACACTAACCCTAAACCATACCCTAAACTGTACCCTAATGCGTACCCTAACCCATACCCTAACCCTAACCCATATGCTAAACCTAACCTGTACTCCAACCCTAACCCTAACCCTAAACCCAAACCCTAAACCCTAACCCTTACCCTAAACCCTAATCTGTACCCTAACCCATAACCTCTAACCTGTAACCCCTAAACCCAAACCTAACCCATACCCTCTCCTTACCCTAACCCTAACCCCTACCCTCACCCATACCCTAAACGTAACCCATACCCTAACCTTAACCCATACCCTAATCTGTACCCTAACCCCGAGGATTGGGTACCCCTGGACCCCACCACGGGACTCAGCCTGCCACCCCTCAGGAAACCATGCCCCTTGGGGCGCCGCAGAGCATTCCGTGCAGGAGAACTGGTAGGGCCCCCCTGAGACCCCAGCGACCCTCGGCGGCCCCCTACACCCCAACCCTGAGTCCCATGCTCATCCCACCCCACGCCTTCCCTTCAGCTTGCCACCGAGCTCGTCGCAGAGCAGGCAGATCAGGCCTGCCGGGTTCCTGGGGCCTAGACCTGACCCTAGGTCGGCTGGGTAGGGCCTCTCCACTGGGGGCCGGTGCCGCAGCCCCAGGAACTGGGGACACCTGAGCCCCACTGCATGATAAAGCCTGCCAGCCCGAGGAAACCGTGCCCCTTGGGAGGCTGTAGAGCATTCAGGGCGGGAGAACCAGGAGGGCCCCCAGAGCCCCTGGCGAACTTCGGCGATCCCTAAACCCAACCTTGAAGCCCATGCTCACCCCACCCCACACCCTCACCTCAGCCCACGGTGGAGCTCGCCACATAGTGGGCAGATCTGTCCTGCGGGTTTCCTGGGCCCCAACCCTAACCCTAGTTCATCTGTGCAGGGGCCCCTCCCCAGGAGCCTGGAGCCGCAGCCGCGGGGATTCGGGACACCTGAGCCCCACAGCAGGACTCAGTCTGCCACCCCGCAGGAAACTGTGCGCCCTGGGAGGCCATAGAGCATTCAGGGAGGGAGAACCAGGAGGGCCCTCCTGAGCCACCAGCGAACATCGGTGGCCCCTCGCACCCCAACCCTGAAGCCCATGCTCACCCTCCTGACACCCTCACCTCAGCCCGTGTAGCTCGCCATACAGCCAGCAGATTGGGCTGGGGGGCTCCTGGGGCCTAACCCGAGCCCTAGGTCAGCCGCGGGTATGGGGGACTCCCCAGGAGCCTTACACCACAGCCCCGGGGAATTGGGATACCTGTGCCCCACCGCAGGACTCATCTTGGCACCCGAAAGGAAACTGTGCCCCTTGGGGCTCTACAGAGCCTACAGGGCACGAGAACATGGGGAGGACCCCGGAGCCCATCGCCACCTTTGGCAGCCCCCCGTGCCCCAACCCTGAGGCCCATGCTCACCCTCCCCCATGGCCTCCTCTCAGCCCTCCACAGAGCTCGCCGCACAGCCTGCAGATTGTCCCTGCCGGGCTCCTGGACCCTAACCCTTACACTAGGTTAGCCACAGAGGGGCCCCTCCCCAGGGTCCTGGCACCCTACTCTGGGGGATTGGGGACACCCAAGCCCGACTGTAGGACTCAGCCTGCAGCCTACAGGAAACTGTACCGTTTTGGGGCACAACAGAGCATTCAGGGCAAGAGAATTGGGGCACCCCCTGAGAGCCCCTTCTGGTGAATCCCGACATTTGGGGGCCCTTCCGGATGAAACCCCAAGGCTCACACTCACCCGCCCTTGTGCCCTCATCTCACTCGGCCTGGGAGTTCTCTGAGCACTGCGCAGTTCAGACCTGCTGTCTCTTGAGGCCTAACCTAACCCTGGGTCTTCTGCTGAGGGTCCCTCCCTGTTTGCCTGCCTCCAAGGCAGTAGGCATTGGGATCACCTCTGCACGACTAGAGGACTCAGCCTGCCCCACAGCAGGAAACTGTCATTTGGGGCTGCAGCAAGGATTCATAGGAAAATCGGAGGGCCCTCCTCAGGCAATCGCAGGCAACCCTCACTTTCAGAGATGTCCCCGGATCCAATTAGTAGCTTCACACTGACCTTTAAACTTGCTCTCCACGGAGATCTTTTGAAATTCTCCACAATTCCAACCGATGGCATCATCCAGCTTCAGTGCCTTACCCAGCTTTAGGTCTTGAGATGGATTAAAATGGGAAGTCATTTCACTGATGACGACGTACTGGTGACCAAAAGATACATGCATAAAAGCTTCATATCACTTGGCTTCAGGGAAATGCAAATCTAAACCCCTATAGATGCCATATCACATGAGGCCGAATATCTAAAAATAAGAAGACATGAAACTATACATGTTGGAGAGGATGTGGAGAAACGGGAACCCTCTTGCACCCCTGTATGAATGCAGTCTGGTACAGCCAATCTTGAAAATGGTACGGAGTTTCCTCAAGAAGTTATAAATAAAGCTACCCTATGTCCCAGCAATTGCACTACTGGGTATTTACCCCAAAGAGACAGAGATAGTGAAGACGGGACACATGCACCACAGTGTTCATAGCAGCAATATACATAATAGACAAGCTGTGGAAGGAGTGCAGATGACCATGGATAGATGAATGGATAAAGAAGATGTGGATCATATATATAATGGAATATTACTCAGCCATCAGAAAGGATGAATACTTACCATCACACCAACCAGGGTGGAGCTGGAGGGTATTATGATGAGTGGAATAAGTCAATGAAAGAAAGACAATGATCATATGCTTTCACTCCTATGTGGAATATCAGAAACAAGGAAGAAGACCATAGGGGAAGGAAGGGAAAATAGAATGGGAAGTCATCAGAGAGGGAGAAAACCCATGATGGTCTCTTAACTATCGCAAGAAACTGATGATTGCTGGAGGAGAAGTTTTGGGGGGTAACTGGGTGAGTAGCATTAAGGGGGTCACACTATACAATGAGCACTGGGTGTTACACAAAACTGAAAATTTATTGAAGACTACATCTGAAACTAATGATGTACTGTAAGTTGGCTAATTGAATTTAAATTAAAGAACAAAAGACCTTGAATAAACAATCCTAAACATTTGTATGGAACCACTAAAGATTCCAAACAGCCAGTGCAATGTGGAAAAGAAAAACAAAGCTGGAGGACTCACAATTTCAGATTTCAGGTTATACTACAAAGCTGCAGTCATCCTAACAAGACAGTACGGCACAAAAATAGACACCGCGACCAAAGGAACAGGATACAAGTTCAGACAGAAACCCACAATTATGTGGTCCACAAAGCAAGCAATGATATCAAAAGGGAAAAGGACAGTCTCTACAACAAATTTTGTTGGGAAAACCAGACAGCTACACACAAAAGAATGAAATTAGACTGCTTTCCTACACAATACAGACAAACACAAAACAGTTTCAAGACCTCAATATGAGACCTGAATCCGTAAAAACCCTACAGGAGGGAAGACAGTAACTTCTTGACATGGACCATTTTAACGTTTTTCTAGACTGTGTCCTAAGGCAAAGGAAATGAAAGCAAAAATAAACTATTGGGAATACAGCAAAATAGAACGTTTCCACACTGCAGAAGAACAATGAAAACGTAAATATATTAAGACAACTTACTCAAAGGGAGAAGATATTTGCAAAGATCATATGCAATAAAGGGATAGTGTCCAAAACATATAGAACTGATACTACCCGACCCCCAAAAAACAAATAATCCAGTTAAAAAATAGGCAGAAGACATGGACAGACATTTCTCCAAAGAAGAAATACAAATGGCCAACAGTCCCGTGAAAAGATGTTCACCATCACCCATCATCAGGAAAATGTAAATCCAAAGGACAATGAGGTAATACCTCAAACCTGTCAGAATGGCTAACATCAAAAGCACAACAAAGAGCAGGTGTTGAGAGGATGTGGATAAAGGGGAATCCTCCAAAACTGTGGATGGGAATGCAAACTGTGGTGGCCACCGTGGAAAACAGTATGAAGGTTATTCAAAAAATTAAATATAAAACTACCCTATGATCCAACAATCACACTACTCGTATTTACCCAAAAAATAGGAAAACAGTAACTTAAAAGGATATGTGCACCCCTATGTTTCTTGCACCATTATTTACAATATCACAATATGGAAGCAACCCAAGTGTCTGTAGAAAAATTGACAAATGAGATGATAGACGTGTGTATTCACACACACATGCACACACACACAATGGAGTATTACTCGGCTTGAAAAAGAATGAAACCTTGCCATTTGCACCCACATGGATGGAGCTAGAGAGTATTATCCTAACTGAAATAGGTCAGTCAGAGAAAGACAAATCCCATACGATGTCACTCTAATGGGGAATTAAAAAACAAACAAAAATAAACAACTAAAAGAGAAAAAGGAGACACACCAAAATACAACTCTTAACAAGAGAGAACAAAAGGATGGTTACCAGAGAGGAGGTGGAGAGAGGGATCAGCGAAAGAGATGAAGCGGATTAAGAGGACGCTTTTCATGATGACCATGAGTAATATATAGAATTACTGAATCACTCTATTGTACACCTGAAACGAATGTAACACTGTATGTTAGCTCTAGTGGAATTAAAATAAATTTTGAAAAAAGATTGTTCTTTCAGGAACCTCTTTGAAAAAGCTTTTCCTCTGCAATGTGCATAAGCCCTACTTGGGAGGATTCACTCAACAATAACTATTCACTCTCTGCCTTGAATTCAGATTTCACTGAGTTCTTACTGTCGATCTCACCCACGGGAGCCATGGTCCTTTTCTGTCCAGGCTCAGCACCTATGCATTCAAGATTGGAAGTAGAGACACATGTCACTTCACAGTCCAGAAAGCTATTATTGTTTCTGTTTCAGTGTGAGAGAGTCACAGACTTTGGGACAGGTTTCAGAGCAGGTATATTATGGATCCTGGATCTCTACTTCAATGTTCATTACCTGGATCCATTTGGCTAATTGGTTCCCTGTGGATGGGCTTGCTTCCAAGCACATACATAGAAGATGCAACGGTGAGTGGGCTTGGTGCGGCACAGGAAGAAGATCAAAAACAGACAAGGGTCCGACCCCCCTGGTTCCAGGAACTGCTACAGGAGAGGGTACGGGAGGTAGAATCCATGTGAAACTCCAAGGTCACCAGCTGAACACAGGAGGCATAGGTCAAGGGATCTGGAGTAGCAAGGGTTGAAGGCTGCTCTGAGCTACCTATGGGAGGAAGGGAGGGAAAGAATGAAGAAAACACTGCCTGCCCCTGGCCCATGCCATCTGCCCACCGCTCCGACACACAACAGTCTACACAACTGACACAGCCTGGGCTCAGGATGGGCTGGCTCGGCCCCCCAATCCTCAGTGGGACAGCTGGCCCCAGGGCCCAGATACATGCTGAGGGAGATGAGAGGGAAAGCTGCCCCACCCAGGTCATCCTCTCCCTGAGCAGACAGACCTTCAGAACTGCTAAAAAAAAAAAAGTAACGGGGTTGAAAGACATGCCATGGATGAACTAAGGCATAGAGATATGTAAAATAACATTCATTTTTAAGTTCAGAGCTGTCATCTCAGGAAGTTGGGAGAACTTCCCTGAAGAAGACTGAGGGGAGGGCAGGCCATGCTGAAAAGGGAGACACGGCTCTCCTGATTGGGGACCTGCAGCCCCCTTCCAGGGAAGGGCATCATCCTCGCATCACACGAGATCCATCGAAGTGTCCCATTAGGGCCAGATGTTTGTCTCGAGAAGGCTACCCTGGCATCGGCCTGCACAGGGCACCAGGGACGAGGGCAGATGGAGGACGGACAATACCCCGGAGGCCAGGGGCAAGAGCAGAGGCACATGACCTTGAAGATGATGATGAAAAGCAGGAGGTGGCAGCATGGAGCCGGCCCGAAAGTGCCATGGGAGCAGTGCCCACAGCTACACTGACTGGGTGCCTTCTGTGCCTGGTGTGGTTGACTTCAGTGTGCTCCAGACTAGTCCTGACCACAAGTCTAGGAAGTGTGCACCACCCCCGGCCTCCTCTCCCCTTGCAGCTGCTAGGAATTACGGTCACAGACCCTGGTCAACTTTCGTGGAAAACAAGCAGTGGCTCCCCCTCACGCTGCACCTCTGGTGGTGGTCCAGTGCGACCCTCGTGCCTGGCCAGACACTGATGTCTACTTGTCTCCACACAAATCCACAGACAGGAGGGTGTGCCTGAATTCCACAGCACCTGATGAGACAGATCCACAGAACCCAACACCCAGTGGGTCACTCGGGACCTCACCTATGGTCATGGAGCTCACCATACCCTATTTCTGTCACGTCCCACAGAAAGCCTGTTTCTGATCCCCCACAATACCATATATCCTGGTTGCTGACCTGGGGTCATGCCATGAACTCACATGGCACCTTTCTTTTAGAGAAAGCTATGCCTACCCCTCCTAGAAAATATTTCTAATGAAGTACAAGCCCATGAGGACTACGATGTGAACGGTTGACAAGAGCCAGCATGGTAGTAGTCAGTAATTCTAACAATTGTTAACCCCACCCCCCGTCTCACAAAACCTTCATCCATCCCCACGGAACTCATGGTCTGCCCTCAGAACACCCTCCAGGAAACAAACCTTTCATCTGAATGCTCTCTTCACCTTCTGCTTCAAATCTTGTCCAACCACAATGATATGAAACTAGAAATCAGTCTCAAGAAAAAAATGGGACAGTCAAAAATAGGTGGAGATTGGGGGGCCTGGGTGGCTCAGTCGTTAAGGACCTGCCTTCAGCTCAGGTCCTGAATACAGGATCCTGGGATCTAGCCCCATTCAGGCTCCTTGCTCAGTGGGAAGCCCACGTCTCCCTCTCCCACCCCCCTGCTTACGTTCATCTCTCGCTGTCTCACTCTCTGTCAGATACTTAAATAATCTTAAAAAAATATGTGGAGATTTATCAACATGCTACTGAACCACCAACAGTCAAAGAAGAAATCAAAAAAAATTTTAGAAGTACCTTGACACTGATGAAAAAGACAACCTACAAAAACTTATGGGATGCAGCAAAAGTAGCGTTATGGGGGACATTCATAGAAATTCAAGTCTTCATCAATCCATGAGAATGCTCTCCAATAAACAACCTGATTTATGTGGTAAAGAAGTAGAAAAAAAAACAACAAACAAAGCCCCAAATTAGTAGAAATAAGGAAATAACAAAATGGAATGCATAAATAAATCCAACGGAGACTAAAAAGACAAAAAAAAATTAAATGAGAGCCGCCTTTTTTGGAAAGATAAACAAAACTGACAAACTTAGCTAGACTCACCAAGAAAGACAGAGGACTCGAGTACAATCAGGAAAGAAAGATAATGGAATCCTGTCTCATATCAAAGTCAAAAGAACTCTTCAAGTTTGGACACAACAAATTCTTGCAAGCCATGTCTCTAAAGGCAAAGGAAATAAAACCAAAAATGAACTATTGGCACTTCATCAAGATAAAAAGCTTCTGCACGGCAAAGCAAACGATCAACAAAACAAAAAGGCAACCTATGGAATCGAAGAAGATATCTGCAAATGATATTACAGATAACGGGCTGGTATCCAAGATCTATAACGAACTCCTCAAACTCGACACCCGAAAATGGGCAGAAATCACAAAGAGATACTTCTCCAGAGAAGATATACAAATGGCCAACAAACACATGAAAAAATGCTCCACATCACTTGCCATCAGGCAAATACAAATCAAAATGACAATGAGATACCACCTTATACCAGTTAGAATGGTTAAAATTAACAAGGCAGGGGGCACCTGGGTGGCACAGAGCTTAAGCGTCTACCTTCGGCTCAGGGCATGATCCTGGCATTATGGGATCGAGCCCCACATCAGGCTCCTCTGTTATGAGCCTGCTTCTTCCTCTCCCACTCCCCCTGCTTGTGTTCCCTCTCTCACTGGCTGTCTCTATCTCTGTGGAATAAATCAATAAAATCTTGGAAAAAAATTAACAAGACAGGAAATAAAATAAAGTCAGGATGTGGAGAAAGGGGAGCACTCTTACACTACTCGTGAGAATTCAAGCTGGTACAGCCACTTTTGAAAACAATACGGACGTTCCTCAAGACGTTAAACACAGAGCTATCCTACAACCCACCAATTGCACTGCTGAGTATTTACCCCATAGACACAGAGTAATGAAAAGAAGGGGCACCCGTATCCCAATGTTCATAGCAGAAATGTCCATAATAGCCAAACTGTGGAAGGAGCCAAGATGTCCTTCAGCAGATGAATGGACAAAGAAGATGTGGTTCATCTATACAATGGAATATTACTAGTCATCAGAAAGGATGAATACCCACCATTTGCACCAACGTGGATGGACAAGGATGGGATTATGCTAAGTGAAATTAAGTCAAGCAGAGAAAGACAATAATCATATGGTTTCACTCCTATGTGGAATGGAAGGAATAGCATGGAGGACATTAAGAGAAGGAAGGGAAAAGTGAAGGGGGGGAATGAGAGGGGGAGATGAACCATGAGAGACTATTGACACTGGGAAACAAACTGAAGGTTGCAGAAAGGGAGGGGTAAGGGAATGGGTTATCCTGGTGATGGGTATTAAGGAGGGCACGTGTCATAATGAGCACTAGGTGTTATATGCAAACAATGAATCATGGAACACTACATCAAAAACAAATGAAGTACTGTAGGGTGACTAAATTCATTTTAAAAAAAGGGAAAGATATGAAATCCATACAGGAAAACTGTCACTATTTGCAAAGACATGAAATCCCGAAAGATTCCACACACACACACAAAAAAAACTGTTAGAATAAACAAATTCAAGAAAGCTGCAGGATATAAAGTCAATATACAGAGACCTGTTGTTTTTTTTTTTTTCAGTTTTTATTTATTTGACAGGAAGAGAAAAAGCACATGCAGGGGGAGTGTTAGAAAGAGGGAGAAGCAGACCCTCACTAAGCGGGGAGCCCAACACGGGGCTCGATCTGAGAACTCTGGGATCATGACCTGAGCTCTAGGCAGATGCTTCACCTATGGGGCCACCCAGATGACCCAACTTCTTGCATTTCTGTATACTGATGACACACTTTCGCAAAGAGAAATTAAAAAAGCAATGCCATTTACAATTGCATCAAAAAAATCTAGGAATAAAAGTAATCAAAAATGAGAAAGACATAGTACACTCAACACATGGCAGAAAAGAAATGAAAAACATGTGTGTCGAGGGGGGCAGAATGTATGGGTCAAAGATTTGGAAGGCAACACAAACAAATGGACGCTTACGCCATGCTCCTTAACTGGAAGAGTTAATTATGTGAACATGTCCATCGTACCCAAAGCAATCGACAGATGTAATGAAATGCCTATCTGAATTCCAGTGGCATTATTTGAGGAAATAGAAAACAGTCCTCAAACTTGTATGGAATCACAAAAGACCCCAAATATCCAAAGCAACCTGGACAAAGAAAGGTGCAGTCAACACACTCCTGGATTTCAAGCTAGATTACAAAGCTCTTGTCATCAAAACAGGATGGTACTGGCATAAACACAGACACCAGGTCACTGGAACAGAACGGAAAGCTCAGAAACTTACCCACACGTAGATAATCCTAACTTATGACACAGCAGCAGAAGATATGCCATGAGGGAAGGACTGTCTCTTCAGTGAGCGGTAACAGGCAAACTGGACACTAAATGCAGAAGAATATAACTGGGTCACTTTCTTACACCACACACAAAATTTTTAATGGATGGATGATTTGAACATAAGACCTGAATCCATAAACCTCCAAGAAGACACAGGTACTAAGTCTCTCGACATTGGTTTTGGCAAAAAGTCTTCAGATCGGACACCAAATGCAAAGGCAACAAAAGCAAAAATAAACAAGTGGAACAACATGAAACTGAAATCTTCCACATGGCAAAAGAAACCATCAAAAACGTAAAAGGCCACTGCCCCAATAAGAAAAAATATCTGCGAATCATATGTGTGAGAAGAGGCTAATATCCAAAATACACACAACACTCATGCAAATCAAAATAAAAAAAAGTATAAAAAAGTGGGGGGAATATGTGAATAGATACTTTCGAAAGATGGCACACAGGCGCCAACAGACAGAAAATGTTGTTCGACATCACTCATCATCGTCAGGGAAACATCAGTCAAAACCACAATCGGCTATCCCCTCACAACTGTTGGAACAGCAATTGTCCCAGAGACAGACACCAAGTGGCGTCAAGGGTGTGCAGACGAGGAGACACTGTGCACTGTTGGTGGGAATGGAAATTGGTGCAGCCACTGTGACAAACGGTATGGAGGTTCCTGAAAAAATAAATGCAACTACCACACGACCCAGTAATGGCTCTACTGAGTATTGATTCGGAGAACACAATAATACTGCCTCAAAAAGACAGATGCACTCCCACGTTCACTGCAGCATTATTCCCAAGAACCAGACATGGAAACATAGACCTTGGGGGCCTTATGCCAAGTAACTCAGACACAGAAAGACCAATACCAGATGCTGTCATGTACATTCCACGTGGAATAAACAAATACTGAACGCATAGATACTGAGAGCAGATTGGTAGGTGCCAGATTCGGGGATGGGGTGGTAGAAACGGGTGAAGGTGGTCAAAGTCTCAATGTTTGAGTGAGAAAATCCGACAGTCATGAAATGTTCTGTCCAGCATGGAGACTAAAACTAACCCCGCAGCATGGGGAATAGGTTTCCCTGCTCTTTGAAAGTACAGGGCTTCTGAGAAACCTTGCACAGCAGAAATGGTGTCAAGAAGGAATGGCCATTAATTTACACGGAACAATTAGACAGTGTGCTCAGACTCCAAAATTCCTTCTCTTTGGCTTTTCTTAGGCCTCAGGACACAAGTACCTAACGGAGGCTCAGCATAAATGAAGATAAAGCACAGCAGAGGCTCACAGACACCATTCAAAGTGCTGGTGGCTGGATGCGGAGAGCGGTTCCCAGTGGAAGGAGCTGGTTGGGGTGCACGCTGCCTCTGTTGTGCTTCTCCCAAAACAGATGCTGAACGCGATTCTCACTGTTCTCCTTTTTTCGTAAGAGGGAAATCCTCTTCAGGTCTCTTCCTCTTACTGAAGATGGGTAATTATGTAGTTCTTTCAAGAAAACCAAGTGTGTTACTGTGAACGTTTAAAAAGTGGGGGATACTTGTACTTGAGCATTGCTGAGGGAGGAGATGTGAAAGGTTCTCCCAGACACAAACCTCAGCAGATCCACTGGGAAACGCACCTTCCTAGCATGCGGAACACGGACTACCTCCTACCCCCTGAGAAACCCTCTCCTTCCCCTCGATCAGGACAACCCACAACAGCTGGGAGTTACCCCAATTCCTCCGTTCTCCTGCTCCTAATAGCTAACCCATCAGCAAATCCTGTGAGCTCCATATTCAAAATGGACCCAGAATAGGTCTAACCACTCCATCCAAGGCCACCTGTCTGGTCCACAGTGCCAGAGTTCCTGGAAAAGCTTCATCATTGACCTGCCTTGCCATCTTCAACCCTCTGTCATCTGTTCTCAACACTGTAGCCAGGATGGCCCAGTGAAACAGGGTCTCATGGGGTTATAGCCCTGGAATGGCTTTCTGTCACCCTCTGTCACCTCTCTGACCTCATGTCCTAAGCTGTCTCCTGTGGTCACAGGGCCTTCTTGCTGCTCCTGGACATACCTGTAATTCCCCTGCCCCAGAACCTTTGCACATGCTTTACCTTCTGTTCAGAATGCTCTTGATGTGTTCTCACTCACCTTCGAAGAAGTCTGAATTGGAGTGACAGGGACAGAAGATGAGGCTGTGTGTTTTGGGTGAGGCTGGTGGCCCAGAAGAAGGTTCTCTGCCAGCTCTCCGCCTGTGCCTCACTTGTCCTCCGCCAGGAACTTGCACACAGCCCTCACCTGTCACAACTCACACCCAGGAGACCCACAGCCACCCCTCGAGCCCACCCTGCCCACACCCTGCTGCAGAATGCATTCAGCTCTCATCTGAGACCCCTGTCAGCTTTACACAGACCTGGAACTCCCCCGTCTCCTGCAAAGCTCCCGGATTCCTCCTCTTCTTCCAAAATCACACTGGCACAAGGCTTTCATGAGAAAGCTATAACGCTAACTAATGAAAGGTTCACACCTACTTTCCCCTTCTGTTGTCTTTTTCTCCACCTTCTTTCCTACCTGTGCAAACTGTAACATATCAGTGGAACATGAACATGCTCTGAGATCTGAATCTTTCATTGCAGCTTTCTGAGGACTCCTTATGTGATAAGAAACTAGTGTATCCTACAACAGGGTGTTTTACAACTCTCATCTATAGAATAGTACAGCCCAATTCACTACAATTGTACCTCACTCTTCATGAATCAGAGCACTTTTTCCTTTCTTCTCTTACTTAAATTCCAGTTAGTTCACATGCCATGGCATATTCGCTTCAGGGGTAGGATTTAGTGATTCCTCACCTGCATACAGAACCTGGTGCTCATCACAAGTGCCCTCCGTAATACCCCTCACCCATTTATCTCTTTCCCCCACGCTCCTGTCCTGCAGCAACACTCAGTTTGTTCTCCAAGGTTGAGTCTATTTCCTTGTTTCCCTCTCTCATCACCTTTCCACTCTGTGAATCTGTTTTCTTTCTGAAATTACACAAGCGTGAGAGCATAGGATATTTGTCTTTCCTCACTGATTTTGCTTAGCTTAATACACCCTAGATCCATCCACATCCTTGCAAATGGTAAGATTTCATTCTTTTTGAAGCTGGGTCATATTCCATTATATATATGTATCCCACATCTGCTTTATCCATTAATCAGTGCATGGACTTTGGAATTCTCTCCATAGTTTGGGTACTGCGGACATTGCTGCTATAAACATCATGGTGCATGTTCCCCATTTGAATCTGCCTTTTTGTATCCTTTGGGTAAATACCCAGGAGAGCAATTGCTGGATCATATGGTTGTTCAATGTTTAACTCTTTGAGGAACCCCCACACAGTTTCCCAGACTGGCTGCACCACGTCACATTCCCACCAACTGGATGGGAGGGTTCCCCTTTAAGCAGAACATTATCTGCCGGCAATTTCATAAGAGGAAACAAAACCTCTGTGAGATGCACCCAGGGTCAGGCAAGCAGTTGCAGACTTCACCCCAAGGCTCCTGACACCAAGCCCCTTGAAGCCACCAGCATGCCACTATCCAAAAGAATTCCCAGACTCTCCTTCTGACTCCACCACCAAAGAAACTACAGAGAGAATATGGCACCTCAAAATATCGAGATAATACATTTAATAAAACTAGAAATCAAGCTCACCTTTTAAACAGGAACTGGCCGCTTTGGATTATTTTGAATTTTCCCTCCACCCTAATTTTAACTCTTCTGATGAATAAACTAATCAATGATGAAACATCACCTTTGTCAAATGACATCATCCAAGTCTGTATCAGATGAATAAAGCCACCTAACTCTAGATGCTGGCCACTCAACCATATCTTAGGCCCATTTAATAAACACTGCTAGATGAAGGAACAAATTAGATGTTACAAACAGGCACAGAGTGAATCTCACCTTCCCTTTCTAATAAAAGAGGGTTCCTAGGAAACAGATGGTCAAAATCCATTTGTAAGCAATAAATGGGCAGAGAAATTGTGATCCCCTGCAAAGTTCTACCAGCAGGGAAACTAAGTAATTCTTACACCAAACCCAGAATGCTGACATCTACTTCAATTTTACTTTGTGGCTCAACTGGAGAAAGAGAAAAGCTCAGGAGGTTTTGAGATAATGAGAGGTTTTACCTCCAGCCCTGACATAGTTAGGACATTTTGCCAAACATACCTGTGCTTTCTCTGAACACTGGCGTCCTGTGACAAGCTGCCTCGCTGACTCCGATGCTGACGTCCAAAACCTCTGGTGTCTTGGAGCCAGAGATGAGAAGTGCTGTCAGCTGGGGAGAAAAAGGCACCTCTGACCTAAAACCTGCACACCTGCTTCAGTTTCTGGGCGAAGGGGCAACACATACTTGTTGTTTAGCAGTAATTATCTTCATTCTCAATAGACCAATGACCTTGCCTTTTCTGGAAAGCAGACTTACTCTTCTAAAGAAACCCTCAATTCGTCTATTCCCAATGCAACTAGAGTGGAACATTTATTTCTCACTTAAATAGAAAACACTGTTATTGTCGACATTGCGTGAATGAACTTTTAAAAACATTTTAGAGAGAAAGGAAGAGACCTTTATTCAAACCCAAGTCAGGACAGCTGCCTGGGAGACACAATCTTCACCAAGATGGGAGTGCTCCGGGGAAGGAACATTTGGGGCAGGCTTATATATTTTTTTCTGTTTCGTTTTACGTATAGAGTTACACACCACAATGAGGATCTTCTCAGATTCCAGAAAGTGACAGGCTCTTTCTTATGTTTTCCGTATGTACATGTCAGTATGACTTTAATCTTATGGGAGACAAAGAGGTTCTTTATTTTTTCTTACCTTTATGTTGGCATTTTTGGTTATTGTTTTCTTCTTGAAGCAGATGTACATGTGCTTAGGGCAGAAACAGGGCCCATGCTTTGAGGTTTTCCCCAGTCATTTTGAGCTGGGTAAAATGTTAAAGGATAGCTTCCCTGGGAGCCCAGGATCAGGGCCCACAGATGATATAAGATAAAAATTCCTTTTATCATTATAATTACTCCTAAATGGAGGAATTTCACACAAAAACACCTTTCACAAGAGTACCAAGAAATCAAAATGATGCCCACAGAAGACTACCTGCTCAATGGTCAGCACAGGTAACAGAAGTGTTCACAGTCTCTGGACTCTTGCCCTTCTCTTGCCCAAATCTCTGAAGCACACAGACCACTAAAAATCAGAATTGTAGAACTGCTAGACACCTTAGAGATGTCTGGCACCATTCCCTTGGACTGCAGAATAAAACACAGTAGGTCATTGTCACAAACTAATTTCAACATGAAGTGCCCCCTGGATGCCCTAAGTTCTTTCTCTGCAAATGTTGACTAATGTAAGTCACAGTCATACCATATAAACACTACGATGACTGTGAAGTCATCGTAGGTAAGGGAATATTTTAGCCATGTTTATAAGCATTGGCTCACGTTGTAGAAGAGGCTGAGCTGAGTGTTTTTAAATACTATTTCAGACCTGTTTTACAGCACCCTCTGAACATACCAGAGCCTGAATCGACTAAAAAAGATAGTTGGTTTCAGTCACTTTAATACCAGGAAAATATTATACTGTCTGTATTCCTAAGGATCTTTGAGTATCTTACCCAGAGGTCCTCCACTGAGATAATGATCACCATGGGCAGAGGTGAAAAGCCCTGCTGAATTCGTTCCAGTTGTCCACATGACAAGAAAATCCTGATACTTGATAGGTTTCCAGATCGAGAAGACCAGAGATAAGAGGGAAATAGTACCCTGTATGGAACAACAAGTGATTTGGAGTCAATTTGGGGATCCCACTTAGGTTTCTGACACTAAAATCCTCTGTGACTCATATCATCTGAGTCCCTGTCTAACCACCTGAAAATGTGCCTAAAAATATCTACACCCTAGTTGAGAAGTTTAAGAGGCAGAATGCTACAAAGAGCCAGTATGATGTCTCTCAGGAACAGGTGTTCAGGAGCCATAATTGCTATTGAGTCTATTTCTTTTCCAGAAGAAAGAAGACATGTTGAATCCATATTTCTAATAGATGACTCATCAGATGATTTTCAAACTTGAAGGAAGGACAAGAAGTCGCTCTTGTGTCATATTTCACTCAGAAATCATGTTGTTGTACTGGTGAGGATGATACGATAGCAACGACAGCAGTAAGAGTGGGGAGCTTCTAATTTCCATACTGCCATGTTGACCCCCTTAGCTCAGAGCCACAAGAAAGGGCAGCTGGGGAGGGGGCACCGCTGTCACTATGAGTGGGGAGCTTCCCATTTGCATATGGCCATGTTGACCCCCTTAGCTCAGGACCACCAGAAAGGACAGCTGAGGGGGACCACAGGCCAAGGCTGCCAGGTGTGGCTGGGGCAGGCAGAACTCTGACTTAAGGCTCAACTCCTGTCTAGGTTATTATAATGCTCTTCACAAAGAAAGTGCCATTGTGTGTGAGCCCTCATGTAGAAAACGTTCAGAATTTCCATTGAGATTCCCTCTCTGACCTTTAGGATATGTAGCAAAGTTCCATTTAATTTTTAAACATTGAAGGATTTCCTGGTTTTCTTTTCGCTATGACTGTGGCTCAATTCCCCTGTGGTCTAAGAATAGAATCTAGTTAATTTCAAGTTTTAACCTTTGTAGACTTGATTCGTGGCCCCACCTATCGTCTATTTGGGTAAAGAGTCTATGACCACTTGAAAATAATGTATTCTGCACTTATTATGGAATGTTCCCTATATGTCAATTAGGTCACATTTGTTACCAATGTTTTGTCTGCTTTTTCTGTCAGATTATGAGAAAGGTATATTAAAATCTTCAAACAATGCTGCTCTATTCAACATGGCATCGGAGAATCTACCAGTGTTAGAAGGCAAGACAAACAAAGAGTATAAGAATTGAGGGGATAATTGTGACTATTCACAGATAATACGATTGTGTACATAGAAAATCCAAAACAGTCTATTAATACCCTATTAGAATTAAAAATGCAATTTATAAATTTGAGATGGATTGTAGCTTCCCATTGGACAGATTCCGAAAGAAAACGTAGAACCTGTCAATCTTGGGGTAGGACATAGGGTGCACTAACCATTTAAAAGAATTCAGGGGGACTTCATAAAAATGTGACATTTCTCCTTATCTTGTGACCATAAGAAAATGAAAAAGTGAACCGCAGGCTGGGAAGTAAAGATTTGCAATACACACACTGACAAAGACTTGTCAAGAAAGAATTCCTGCTCGTCAACCATAAAAAGTCTATTTATAAACGAATACTTCACAAAAGATTGACTGATGGCCAATAACAACAGGAAAGGGTGCTCTACAGTATTATTTTCAGGAACAGCAAGGCCTTTCCTAAAATGAAAACATACACACAAACCAGTATTCCCTAGATGGATGACGTCCTTATTTCTGAGGACAGCTTGAAGAACAGACTAGCATCAAAGTAAAGTGATGGAATTCCTGACACTCAGAGGATGGACAATTGACCTCAAACTACAGTACAATTTCTAGGCATCATTCGGTCCTCTGAAGGCAGACAACGACCACACCCCTTCCTACACCACACACGTTGCTTCCCAACACCTACCATAAAAGAAGAAGATGAGAAACAGATAGGACTAGTAGGAAATAGCAAAAATCACATGTGGGGATTATCCTGAAACACACTGATCACATAACTAGTGTAAGGAAGTGTAGGGAACTGACAAGGACAGAGACTCAAGAGGTACTTCTTTGGGAAATGCTGTCTGAAATCGTCACACCTTGGTACCACCTAATGAGGGCTCTGAGCATACCGTAGGGTTTGCTCACAAGGGTCTGCAACACCATCTCTAAGGACTGAAACTCATCAAGACCTCAAAGCTTGCCTGATTGACTATTGGACTAAGAGATTCCCATGTTCTGAAAACAGATACCAACTCATTGAAAGGTTCACCTGGGCTCTCTCGGAGGCCCTACAAGAAGCTGAAGCATTCACTGAAAATCAATTACACACACACACACACACACACACACACACACACACACACCTGTCATTTCAGCAATTACTTAAACATTCAAGGTTCTTCCTACCTTTTCTTTTTCACATTGATATTTATACTCACATGAAATGTCATCATTTCTAATGAACACTGATGTCAAAATAGAGATCCATTGACATAATATTCACAAAATGGAACTTCCCTGCTGTAATTTTCAATATAGCAATTTTTACAGTTCATACATATTTTAGGTTTTTGGTAATTTTTACAGGAGAAGATCAGCATTGAAAAACTCTGAATACTGACAATGAGTTTTAACCCTAGAGAACAAAAATTGTCCAATTTCATAGATAATAAGGAACCAAAGGGAAAGCATGGAAGCTGTAGTCGAATAATTTTACACATATGCATCCTCTATTATTCTACTACTGAGGGGCATGTTTTATTACCACTATGCATGCATCAATTGTCTTCCACGGGCACCTGCACAGGTGTAATGAATTATTACAGTAGAATGAAATGTCTGGGAACTACTTGGTGGCATCTATAATGAACAATGAAATTTTGATCTTATATTTGGTGAACTTCCACTGTCTGTCCCTTTAGACAATGGACCCTAAACAGAAGGGGGAATAAACCACGAGAGACTATGGACTCTGGGAAAGAAACTGAGGGCTTCAGAGGGGAGAGGGGTGGGGGATTGGGATGGGCCAGTCATGGGTATTAAGGAAGGTACATATTGCATGGAGCACTGGGTGTTATATGCAAATAATGAATCACGGAACACTACATCAAAAACTAAGGAAATACTGTATAGTGAGTAACATATCATAATAAACAATTATTATTAGAAAAAAATTAAAGGTAAAAAAAAAAACCAATACAGCTTTTCTGTTTCAGGAACAATCACAACTGAGAAAAAACTAACTTCCAATCCCTAAAGCAAAACACAGACCAAGTTCCATTTCACTCCCCTTTATTCACATTCTCTGTGGGTTCTAAGCTATTTCCCTGCCTCCTTTCCTGCTGAGCAGGGAGCCCGGGCTCGATCCCAGAACCCTGGGATCATAACCTGAGCCAAATGCACATGCTTAACTGGCTGAGCCAGCCAGGAGCCCCAGCCATGTTTTTCTTAAGCTAAAGGACACTTTCTCACCATGCCTTCACATGACTTCACATGATACCAGAGATCTGCATTTTCCTCTAGGAGGTTGCAGATGAAGGCAATTGCAAACTCTCCCAGTGGTTTATCAAATACAATGACCTGCCTGGTGACAGTGAAACTCTTATGAGCCCACGAGAGGGTGTTGTAACACTCAGCTGTGGCTGGGCTGGCACAGAGAACCAAATCCATTTCCCTGCCTGATGTCTGTGAGGAACAGATGCCCCCACTGTGAATGAGACCCTGCCACTGAGCTGTCCAGAGATGGCCATCCTCACGGAGGATGAGGATAAAGGACAATGCCTGAGGAGACCTCATCTGTCTCTTTTATCTTTTCATATTTTTGACAGTGGACAAATCACTGCCTAGGAGTCCCCAACTACCTTAGTCTCATCTGTGAATGGCCAAGAGGTTTTACAAAACACTTCAGATTTTGACCTCACAAGTGCCCACAACCACTTACCATGGGGATTCAACATTAAGCAAAGATACTGTTCGTTGGAAGAGAGGTCCTGCCCACTGTTGTTTCTCACTTATATGCTCATCTTCCTTACCTCATGGTAACATAACCACCTTGATTCCTGCTTCTGTCTTCAGGAAGGCTGATGTGATTTGAAGGGCATTACCCTGACATCGTTCTTTCTTAGCAATAAGATGTGGACATTTCCCTAGTCCTACACACCCAAAGTTGAATCGGAATCAGGATTGAGGAGGCTGATGAGAGTTGAAGGTGTTTTCCTGTACACGGTGGTTTATTACCAATAAGGATGGGTCAGAGTCCTCGAAATTCCAGAACCTTTTCATTAATGCTTCCTACTCGTGAAAGATGATGTACATTGGTCTTTCCCTGTATAGTGTGGTGACTCAGAGAAAAGTGCTTAGCCCTTTCGTCAGACTTCCATGACCACTTTGGGGCTGGCTTCCATATTCACAAAGGATGATGTTAGGGCTAAGAGGGTTCCTGTACACTGTTATTTCTTACAGATAAGTGTATGGCATTTTTGTTACATTGCCAGAACCACTTAGCGCCGGGCTTGCCGGCCTCCTGGGGACGAACCCTAGGTCGGCCCCCGAGGGGCCCCTCCCAAGGGGCCTGGCGCCACAACGCAGGGGATTGGGGACCCCTGAGCCCAGCGCCAGAGTCACCCTGCCGCCCCACAGAAACCCGGGCTGCTAGGGGCGCCGCCAGTCTTTCAGGGCGAGAGAACGGGAAGGGCCCTCCACGCCCCCGGCGACATTCGAAGTCCCCCCGCGCCAAAACGCTTGGGCCCACACTCCCTCTTACCTGCGCCCTCACCTCATCGTGCCCCTCCGCCTGCCTCAGAGCTGGCGGAATGTGCCTGCTGGACTCCTGGGGGCTAACACTTACCCTAGGTCGGCCCCCGAGGGGCCCCTCCCAAGGAGCCTGGCACCACAATGCCAGGGATTTGGGACCCCCGAGCCCCAGTGCTGGACTCACTCTGCCACCCCCCAAGCACCCAGGGCGCTAGGGGCGTTGCCAGTCATTCAGGAAGGGAGAACAGGCAGGGCCCTCCAATCCCCCTAGGACCTCGAAGGCCCCCGGCGCAAAAACTCTGGCTCCCACGCTCCTGCTCTCCAGTGCCCTAACCTCGGCCCACCCCTCCACTCACTGCAGAGCTGGCGGATCGGGCCTGCTGGCTTCCTGGGGACTAACCCTATCCCTAGGTCGCCCCCGAGGGGCCCCTCCCAAGTGGCCTGGCACGGCATGCTACGGATTGGGGACCCCCAAGTCCCAGCGCCGGACGCACCCTGCCACCCCGCCGCCATATAGGGTGCTAGGGGCGTCGCCAGTCCTTCAGGGCAACAGAGCGGGTAGGACCCGCCGAGCCACCTGCGACCTTCGAAGGCACCCCGAGCCAAAGCCAAATGCTATGGCCCACGCTCCCGCTCGCCAGCTACCTCACCTCGACCCACACCTCCATTCACTGCACATGGGCAGAATGAGCCTGCCAGTCTCCTGGGGGCTAAACCTAACCCTAGGTCAGCCCTTGAGGGGCCCGTCCCAAGGGGCCTGGCGCCACAACGCTGGGTATTAGGAACCCCTGAGCCCCAGCGCCAGACTCACCCTGCCGCCCCGCCGCCACCCGGGCCGCTAGGAGTGCCCCTGGTCATTCAGTGTGGGAGAACGGGCAGGGCCCTCTGAGCCCATGGTGACCTTCGAAGGCCCCCACATCCAAAACGCTTGAGCCCACGCTCCCCCTCCTCAGCACCCTCACCTTGGCTCGCTCCTCCCCTCGCTGCAGAGCCGGTGGATGAGGCCTGCCCTCCTCGTGGGCCTACCCATAACCCTACGTGGGCCCCTGAGGGGCCCCTCCGAAGGGGCCTGGCACCGCAATGCCTGGGATTGGGGACCCTCGAACTCCCGCGCCGGACTCACCGTGTTGCCCCGCCACCACCCGGGCCGCTAGGAACACCGTGGGTCATTCAGGGAGGGAAAACGGGCAGATCCCTCTGAGCCTCTGGCAACATTTGAAGGCCCCCCGTGCCAAAACGCTTGGGCCCATGCTCTTGCTCGCCTGCGCCTTCACCTCGGTCCGCCCCTCCGCTCGCTGCACAACCGGTGAATCGGGACTGCCAGCCTTCTGGGTGTTACCCTAACTTTGGTGGACCCCCGAGAGGCCCCTCCCAGGTTCCTATTGCCGCAACACCTGGGATTGGGGACTCCCGAGCCCCAGCGCCCAACTCACCCTCCCGCCCTACCGCCACCTGGGCCGCTAGGGGCGCCGCAGTTCATTCAGTGAGGTAGAATGGCAAGGGTCCTCCAAGTCACTGGCGACCTTCGAAGGCCCCCGGCACCAAAACGCTTGGGCCCACGCTACCGCTGGCCAGCGCCCTTACCTTGGCCCTCCCCTCTGCTCGCCGCACAGCTGGCTGATCGGGCCTGCGGGCCTTTTGGGGGCTAACCCAAACCCTAGGTTGGCCCCCTAGTGGCCCCTCCCATGGGGCCTGGCGCCTCAACGATGGGGATTGGGGACTCCTGAGCTCCAGCACCGGACTCACCATGCCCCCCACCGCCACCCGGGCCACAAGGGGCACCCCCGGTCATTCAGGGCGGGAGAACGGGCAGGACACTCTGAGCCCCTGGTGACCTTCGAAGGCCCCTCGCTCCAAAACTTTGGGCCCACATTCCCGCTCGCCAACGTCCTCATCTCATCCCGCCCCTCCGCTCACCACACTGCAGGCAGATCGGGCCTACTGGCCTCCTGGGGGCAACGCTAACGTTAGGTCGGCACCTGAGGGGGCCCTCCCAAGGAGCCTGGCGCCACAACGCCGGGGATTGGGGACCCCGAGCCTCAACACCTGACTCACCTGCCACCCAGCCACCACTCGGGGGCTTGGGGTGCTGATGTTCATTCAGGGCGGGAGAACGGGCACGGCCCTCCGAGACACAGTGACCATCGAAGGCCCCCCGCGCCAAAACGCCCAGGCCCACCCTCCCACTCACCAGCGCCCTCACCTAGGTCTCCCACTCCGCTCTCCAAACAGCTGGCGAATAGGGCCTACTGGCCTCCTAGGGGCTAAACCTAACCCTAGGTTGGCCCCCAAAGGGCCCCTCCCAAGGGGCATGGTGCCACAACGCTGGGGATTGGGGGTCCCCAAGCCCCAGCGCTGGATGCACCCTGCTGCCCCTCCCCACCCGGACCATTAGGGGCGCCGCTGTTCATTCACGGTGGGAGGATGGACAGGGCCCTCCGAATCCCCGTCGACTTTCGAATGCGCCCCGAACCAAAACGCTTGGGCCCAGGCTCATATTCACCAGCACCCTCACCTCAGCCCAACTCTCCGCTCGACGCCCAGGTGGTGTATCGGGCCTGCCGGCCTCCTGGGGGCTAACCCTAACCATAGTTCGGCCCCCGAGGGGCACTTCCCAGGGGCCTGGCGTCACAACGCTGGGGATGGGGACCCCGAGCCCAAGTGCCGGACTCACCCTGCTGCCCTTCAGCCACCCGAGCTGCTAGAGACCACTGGTCAATCAGGTCGGGAGAATGGGCAGGGCCCTCCGAGCCCCCGCTGACCCCGAAGGCACCCCGCGCAAAAACATTGGCTCCCATCCTCCTGCTCGCCAGCGCCCTCACCTCGGCCAGCCCCTCCGCTTGCTGCAGAGCAAGTGGATAGTGCCTGCCAGGCTCCTGGGGGCTAACTGAAATCCTAGGTGGGCCCCGAGGGGCACAACCCAAGGGGCCTGGCTCTGCAACGCTGGGGATTGGTGACTCAGAGCCCCAGAGCCAGACTCACCCTGCCGCACTGTCCCCACCCAGGCCGCTAGGGGCGCCGCCGCTCATTCAGGGCGGGAGAATGGACAGGGCCCTGGAGAAACTGGTGATATTTGAAGCCTCCTGCGCCAAAATGCAGGGGCCCACGCTCCCGCTCGCCAGAGCCTTTACCTCGGCCCATGCACCTCTCGCCGCCCAGCCAGAGGATTGGGCCTGCTGGCCTCCTGTGTGCTAACTCTAACCCTAGGTCCGCCCACGAGGAGCCCCTCCCAAGGGGCCTGGCCCCACAACGCTGGGGATTGGGGATCCCTGAGCCGCAGTGCGGGACTCACCCTGCCACCCCACCGCCAACGGAGCAGCAAAGCGCACCGCTGGTTATTCAGGGCAGGAGAACCGGCAGGGCCCTTTGAGACATGGCAACATTCGAAGGCCCAGGGCGCCAAAACGCTGGGGACCACGCTCCCGCTCTGCATCACCCTCAACTTGGCCCACACCTCCGCTCTTCGCAGAGCCGGCAACTCGGGCCTGCCAGCCTCCTGGGCGCTAACCCTAAACCTAGGACAGCCCCTGAAGGTCCCTTCCTAAGGGGCCTGGTGCCGCAACGCTAGGGATTGGGGACCCCCAAGCTCCAGCGCCGGATGCACGCTGCCACCCCGCCCCACACGGGCCGCGAGGGGCACCGCCATTCATTCAAGGTGGGAGAACTGGAGGACCCTCCGAACCCCTGCCGACCTTCGAAGGCGCACCGAACCAAAACGCTTGGGCCCAGGCTCATGTTCACCAGCACCCTCACCTTGCCTCAACTCTCCACTCGACGCACAGGTGGTGTATCGGGCCTGTGGGGCTCCTGGAGGCTAACCCTAACCATAGGTCGGCCCTCAAGGGGCCCTTCCCAAGGGGCCTGGCAACGCAACACTGGGGATGGGGACCCCGAGCCCATGTGCCGGACTCACCCTGCTGCCCTTCAGCCACCGGAGCCACTAGAGGCCCCGCCGGTCAATCAGGGCAGATCAGGCAGGGCCCTCTGAGCCCACGCTGACCTTTGAAGGCTCCCTGCGCAAAAACGTTGGCTCCCAGGATCCTGCTCGCCAGCGCCCTCACCTCGGCCCACCCCTCCGCTTGCTTCAGAGCTGGTGGATAGGGCCTGCCGGGCTTCTGGCAGCTAACCAAAACCCTAGGTCGGCCCTGTGGGGACATCCCCAGCGGCCTGGCTCTGCAATGCTGGGGACTGGTGACTCAGAGCCCCAGAGCCAGACTCACCCTGCCACACTGTCCCCACCCGGGCCGCTAGGGGCCCCGCCGGTCAAAGAGGGTGAGAGAAGGGCAGGGCCTTCTGAGCCACCTGTGACATTCAAAGGCTCCCCGCGCCAAAACGCTGGTGCCCACGCTCCCGCTCCCCAGAGCCCTCACCTCGGCCCGCACCTCCGCTTGCCGCACAGTGTGCGGATTGGGCCTGATGGTCTCCTTGGGGCTAACCCTAACCCTAGGTCGGCCCCCCAGGGGCCCCTCGCAAGGATCCTGGTGCCACTACGCCGGGGATCTGGGACCCCAAGCCCCAGAGCCAGACTCACCCTCCCACAACGCTGCCACCCGGGCCGCTAGGGGCGCTGCCAGTCATTCAGGGCGGGAGAAAGGACAGGGCCCTGGAGAAACTGGCGACATTTGAAGCCTCCAGCGCCAAAATGCAGGGGCCCTCAATTCCGCTCCCCAGCACCTTTACTTCGGCCCGCCCACCTCTCGCCGCCCAGCCAGAGGATCGGGCTTGCCAGTCTCATGGGGGCTAACTCTAACCCTAGGTCGGCCCAGGAGGAGCCCCTCCCAAGGGGCCTGGCACCGCAACACCAGGGATTGGGGATCCCCGAGCCACAGCGTGGGATTCATCCTGCCGCCCCACTGCCAACGGAGCCGCTAGGGGCGTCGCTGGTTATTCAGAGCAGGAGAATGGGCAGGGCCCTCCGAGACATGGCAACATTCGAAGGCCCAGGGCGCCAAAACGCTGGGGCCCACGCTCCTGCTCGACATCACCCTCAACGCGGCCCACACCTCCGCTTGCCGCACAGTGTGCGGATCGGGCCTGCTGGCCTCCTGGGCGCTAACCCTAACCCTAGGACAGCCCCTGAGGGTCCCTTCCTAAGGAGCCTTGCAGTGCAACGTCGGGGATTGGCGACCCCCAAGCCCCAGCGTTGGGTGCACCCTGCCGCCCCGCCCCACACGGGCCGCTAGGGGCGTCGCCATTCATTCTGGGTGGGAGAACTGGCAGGGGCCTCCGAGCCCCCGCCCATCTTCGATGGCGCCCAGAACCAAAATGCTTGTGCCCAGGCTCATGTTCACCAGCACCCTCACCTCGGCCCAACTCTCTGCTCCACGCAGAGGCGGTGTATAGGGCCTGCCGGCCTCCTGGGGGCTAACCCTAACTGTAGGTCAGCCCCCAAGGGGCCCTTCTCAAGTGGCCTGGCGCCCCAACGCCGGGGATGGGGCAACTGAGCCCAAGTGCCAGACTCACCCTGCTGCCCTTCAGCCACCTGAGCCACTAGGGGCCCCGCCGGTCATTCAGAGTGTGAGAACGGGCAGGTCCCTCCGAGCCCCCGCTGACCTTCGAAGGCCCCCCACACTAAAACGCTTGGGCTCATGCTCAGGCTCGCCAGCGCCCTCACCTCGGCCCACCCCGCTGCGTGCCGCACAGACGCTGATCGGGTCCACCGGCTTCCGGGGGGCTAACCGTAACCCTAGATCGACCCCCGAGGGGTTCCCTCCCAAGGGGCCTGGCGCCGCAACGCGGGGGATTGGGGACCCTGAGCCTCAGCCCCTGACTCACCCTGCCGCCCAGCCACCACCTAGGGGCTTGGGGTGCTGCCGTTCATTCAGGGCGGGAGAATGGGCAGGGCCCTCCGACACACGGTGACCTTCGAATCCCCCCCGTGCCAAAACGCCCGGGCCCACGCTCCCAAACACCAGCGCCCTCACCTAGGTCCGCCACTCCACTCTCCACACAGCTGGTGAATAGGAACTGCCGAGTTCCTAGGGGCTAAACCCAACCCTAAGTTGTCATCCGAGGGGCCCCTCCCAAGGGGCCTGATGCCGCATCGCTGGGGATTGGAGATACCCGAGCCGCAGGGCCTGACTCACGCTGCCACCCCTCACACCCGGGCCGCTAGGGGCGCCGCCGTTCATGCAGGGTGGGAGAACGGGCAGGGCCCTGGAGACCCCGGCGAACTTTGAAAGCTCCAAGTCAAAACGCTGGTTCCCAGGCTCCTGCTCGCCAGCACCTTTATTTCGGCCCGCCCCTCCTCTCGCAGTCTAGCTGGCATATCGGACCTGCCGGCCTCCTGGGAGCTAACTCTAACCCTAGATCGGCCCACGAGGGGCCCATCCTAAGAGGCTTGATCCCGCAACGCCGGGAATTGGGGACTCCCGATTTCTAACGCCGGACTCACCCTGCTGTCCCATGTCACCCGGGCTGCTAGGGGCGCAGCTGGTCATTCAGGTCAGTTGAAGGGGCAGGGCTTTCTGAGCTGCGAGACATTCGAAGGCCCCGGGAGCCAAACCGCTATGCCCACGCTCCCACTCACCAGCACCCTCACCTCAGCCCACCCCTCCGCTCGCCCCACAGTGGCGTATCGGGCCTGCCGGCCTCCTGGGGGCTGACCCTACCCTAGGTTGGCCCCCGAGGGGCCACTCCCAAGGGGACTTGTGCCACAATGCCTGGGATTGGGGACCCCCTAGCTGCAGCGCCGGAATCACCCTGCCACCCCGCCGACACCAGACCCACTGGGGCATCGCAGGTCATTCAGAGTGGGAGAACGGGCAGGGCTCTCGAGAACCCAGCGACTTTCGAAGGCCATCTGCGCCAAAACACTGGGGCCCATGCTCCCACTCACCTGGGCCCTCACCTCAGTCCGCCCCTCCGCTTGTCAAACAGCCAGCAAATCAGGCCTGCAGGCCTCCTAGGGGCTAAACCTAACCCTAGGTCGGCCCCAAGGGGCCCATCCTAGGGGTCTAGTGCCCCAACGCCTGGGATTGGGGATTCCCGAGCCTCAGCGCCAGACTCACCATGCCTCCCCGCCACCACCCAGGCTGCTAAGGGTGCCGCCAGTCATTCAGGGCGGGAGAAAGGGCAGGATCCTCAGACCCCTGGCGACCTTCCAAGGCCCCCCGCGCCAAAACGTTGGGTACCATGCTTCCACTCGCCAGCGCCCTCACCTTGGCCCACCCCTCTGCTCGCCCCACAGCCATCGTATTGGGCCTGCCGGCCTCCTGGGGACTAACCCTAACCCTAGGTCGGCCCCCGAAGGGCACTCCCAAAGGGCCTGGCGCCATGACGCCGGAGATTGGAGACCCCCAAGCCCCAGCGATGTACTCAACCTGCCCCTCTGCTGCCACCTGGGCCACTTGGGGCGCCGCCGGTGATTCAGGGTGGGGGAGCGGGCAGGGCCCTCTGAGCCCCCGGCAACATTCAGAAGTCCCCGGCGCCAAAACGCTGAGGCCCACGCTCCCGCTCTACAGCGCCCTCACCTCAGCCCGCCCCCCCTCTAGCGACACAGCTGGCGGATCCTGCCTCCCGGGCTCCTTGGGGCTAACCATAACCCTAGGTGGGCCTCAGAGTGGCCCCTCCCAAGAGGCTTGGTGCCGCAATGGCAGGATTGGGGACCCGCAAACCCCAGCGCCGGGCTCACCCTGCTGCCCTGCCGCCACGCGGGCCGCTAGGGGCACCGCCGGGCCTTCAGGCAGGAAAACCAGCAGGGCCCTCCGAGCCTCCGGTGAAATAAGAAGGCTCCCCACGCCAAAACGCTGGGTACCACGCTACCGCTCGACTGCGCCCTACCACGGTCAATCCCTCCGCTCACTGCACAGCCGGCGGATCGGGACTGCTGGCCTCCTGGGGGTTAACCTAACCCTAGGACAGTCCCCGAGGGGCCCCTCCCAAGGGGCCTGGCGCCACAATGCTGGGGATTGGGGAAACCCAAGCACCAGTGCCTGACTGACCCTGCCACCCCGCTGCCACCCGGGGAGCTAGGGGCGTCGCCAGTCCTTCATGGCAGGAGAACGAGCAGGGCCCTCCGAGCCCCCTGCGACATTCGAAGGCCCACCGAGCCAAAATGTTGGGGTCCACGCTTCCGCTCGCCAGCGATCTCACCTTGGCCCACCCCTCCATTCGCCACAGAGCCAGTGGATCGAGCCTGCCGGCCTCCTGGGGGCTAACCCTAACCCTAGGTCGGCCCCCAAGGGGCCCCTCCCAAAGGGACTGCCGCCGAACGCCAGGGATTGGGGATGCCCGAGGCGCAACGCTGGACTCACCGTTCCGCCCCATCTACACCCGGGCCGCTAGGGTACCGCCGATCATTCAGGGCGGGAGAACGGGCAGGGCCCTCCCTGCCCTGGTGACCTTCGAAGGCCCCCAGTGCCAAAACGTTGGGGCCCACTCTCCTGCTCGCCAGCGCCCTGATCTTCGACCGCACCTCCATTCGCCCCAGACTGCGGATCATGCCTGCCGGTCTCCAGGAGCTAACCTTTACCCTAGGTCGGCCCCCAAGGGGCCCCTCCCCAGGGGCCTGGTGCCGCAAAGCCTGGCATTGGGGACCCCCGAGCCTCAGCGCCAGACCCACCCTGCCGCCCCGCCACCACTCGGGCTGCTAGGGGAGCCGTCACTCATTCAGGGCGGGAGAACGGGCAGGGCCCTCCGAGTCCCCGGCGACATTCGAGGGCCCCCGGTGCCAAAACTTTGGGTACCACCTTCCAGCTCGCCAGTGCCCTCACCATGGCCCGCCCCTCCACTCGCCGCACACCTGGCGTATGGGGCCTGCCGGCCTCCTGGGAGCTAACTCTAACCCTAGGTTGGCCCCAGAGGGGCCCCTCCCAAGGGGACTGGTGACCAAAGCCGGGGATTGGGGACACCCAAGCCGCAGCGCCAGACTCACCCTGCCGCCCTGTCGACATCGGGCCCGCTGGGGCGTCGCTGGTCCTTCAGGGTGGGAGAATGGGCAGGGCCCTCGAGACTCCGGTGACTTTTGAAGGCCATCCGTGCCAAAACGCTGGGGCTCACGCTGGAGCTCGCCAGTGCCCTCACCTCAGCCCGCCCCTCCGCTCTCTGCACAGCTGGCGGGTCAGGCCTGCCGGCCTCCTGGGGGCTAACTCTAATCCTAGGTTGGCCCCATAGGGGCCCCTCGGAAGGGGCCTGCCGCCACAATGCTGGGTATTGGGGACCCTCGAGTCTTAATGCCGGACTCACCCTGCTGCCCCGCTGACACCAGTGGTGCTAGGGCGCCACCGGTCGTTTTGGGCGGGAGAACGGGCAGGGCCCTCTGAGCCCCGGTGAACTTTGAAGGCCCCCAGCACGAAAACGCTGGGGCCCACGCTCCACTCACCAGCGCCCTCACCTCGGACTGGGATTCCATTCGCCTCATGATGGTGGATTGGGCCTGACGGCATCCTGAGGGCTAACTCTAACCCTACATCGGCCCCAGAGGGGCCCTTCCCAAGGGGCCTGGCACTGCAACTTCGGGTATAGGGAAGCCCGAGCCTCAGCACCGACTTACCCTGCCGCCCCGCCATCACCTGGACCCCTAGGGGCGCCACCAGTCATTCAGGTGAGAGAACGGGCAGGGCCCTCCGAGCCCCCAGTGACCTTCGAAGGCCCCCCGCTCCAAAACGCTTGGGACCATGCTCCGCTCGCCAGCGCACTCACCTCGGCCCACCCCTCTGCTCGCTGCTCAGCAGGCAGATCCAGCCTGCCAGGCTCCTGGGGGCTAACCCTAACCCTAAACCCTAACCCCGAACCTTAAACCCTAAACCTTAACCCCTAACCCTAACCCTAACCCTAACCCCTAACCCCTAACCCTTACCCTAACCCTAACCCTACCCTAAACCTAACAATAAACCCTAATCCTTAAACCCTAAACCCTAACATTAACACTAAACCCTAAACCCTAACCTCTAACCCTAATCACGAAACCATAAACACTGAACCCTAACCTTAACCACTAACCCCAAACCCCAAACCCTAACCCTACCCCGACACCTACCATACCCCTAACCCTACCCCGAACCCTACCCCTTCAGCGAACCCTACCCCTAACACGTAACCTAACCCTAAACCTAACCCTAACCCGTACCCTAACACTAACTCTACCCGTACCCTAACCCTAGCCTGTACCCTAACCCTAACCGTAACCCTAGCATGTACTCTAACCCATACCCTAACGCGTACCCTAACCCTACCCCTAAACTGTACCCTAACTCGTAACTTAAACCGTACCCTAAACCTAACCGTAACCCTAACAAGTACCCTAACCCATACCTTAACGTTAACCATAAACCCTAAACCCTGACCCTAACCCATACCATAATCCGTACCTTAACCCGTACCCTAACCCTATCTGTACCCTAACCCTAACCCGTACCCTAACTGTGACCCTAAACCCTAAACCGTAACCCGTACCCTAACCCTAACCAGTACCCTTACCTTAACCTTAACACATAACCTAACACGTACCCTAACCCATACCCTAACCCGGACCCTATCTCTAACCCGGACCCTAACCCATACCTAACCCTAATCTGTACCCTAACCCGTACCCTAACCCATACCCTAACCCTAAACCGTACCCAATCCCTATCCCTAACCTGTTCCCTAACCCGTACCCTAACCCTAACCCGTACCCTAAGCTATACCCAAATCCGTACGCCAACACTTACCCTAAACCGTACCCTAACCCGTACCCTAAACCGTACCCTAATGTGTACCCTAACCCGTACCCTAACCCTAACCCGTACCCTAAACCTAACCCGTACTCCAACCCTAACCCTAAACCTAAACCCAAACCCTAAACCCTAACCCTTACCCTAAACTCTAATCTGTACCCTAACCCATAACCTCTAACCTGTAACCCCTAAACCCAACCCTAACCCATACCCTCTCCTTCCCCTAACCCTAAACCCTACCTTCACCCATAACCTAACCGTAACCCATACCCTAACCTTAACCCATACCCTAATCCGTACCCTAACCCCGAGGATTGGGTACCCCTGGACCCCACCACGGGACTCAGCCTGCCACCCCTCAGGAAACCATGCCCCTTGGGGTGCCACAGAGCATCCCGTGCAGGAGAACTGGTAGGGCCCCCCTGAGACCCCAGCGATCCTCGGCGGCCCCCTACACCCCAACCCTGAGTCCCACGCTCATCCCACCCCACGCCTTCCCTTCAGCTTGCCACCGAGCTCGTCGCAGAGCCGGCAGATCAGGCCTGCCGGGTTCCTGAGGCCTAGACCTGACCCTAGGTCGGCTGGGTAGGGCCCTTCCCCTGGGGCCCGGTGCCGCAGCCCCAAGGACTGGGGACACCTGAGCCCCACGGCAGGACAAAGCCTACCAGTCCGCAGGAAACCATGCCCCTTGGGAGGCTGTAGAGCATTCAGGGCGGGAGAACCAGGAGGGCCCCCAGAGCCCCCAGCGAACTTCGGCGATCCCTAAACCCAAACTTGAAGCCCATGCTCACCCCACCCCACACCCTCACCTCAGCCCGTGGCGGAACTCGCTACATAGTGGGCAGATCTGTCCTGCGGGTTTCCTGGGCCCCAACCCTAACCCTAGCTCATCTGTGGAGGGGCCCCTCCCCAGGAGCCTGGAGCCGCAGCTGCGGGGATTCGGGACACCTGATCCCCACAGCAGCACTCAGTCTGCCATCCCGCAGGAAACCATGTGCCTTGGGAGGCCATAGAGCTTCAGTGCGGGAGAACCAGGAGGGCCCTCCTGAGCCACCAGCGAACTTCAGCGGCCTCCCGCACCCCAACCCTGAGGCCCACGCTCATCCTCCCCACACCCTCACATCAGCCCATGTAGCTAGCCATATAGCCAGCAGATCGGGCCTGCGGGGCTCCTGGGGCCTAACCCTAGCCCTAGGTCGACCGCGGGTGTGGGGGACTCCCCAGGAGCCTTACACTGCAGCCCCGGGGAATTGGGATACCTGTGCCCCACCGCAGGACTCAGCTTGCCACCCGACAGGAAACCATGCCCCTTGGGGCTCTACAGAGCCTACAGGGCACGAGAACTTGGGGAGGCCCCCGGAGCCCATTCCCATCCTTTGGCAGCCCCCATTGCCCCAACCCTGAGGCCCATGCTCACCCTCCCCCATGGCCTCCTCTCAGCCCTCCACAGAGCTCGCCGTACAGCCTGCAGATTGTCCCTGCCGGGCTCCTGGACCCTAACCCTTGCCCTAGGTTGGCCACAGAGAGGCCCGGCCCCAGGGTCCTGGCACCCAACTCCAGGGGATTGGGGACACCCAAGCCCCACCGTAGGACTCAGCCTGCAACCCACAGTAAACTGTACCATTTTGGGACACAACAGAGCATTCAGGGCAAGAGAATTGGGGCACCCCCTGAGAGCCCCTTCTGGTGAACCCCAACCTTTGTGGGCCCTTCCGGATGAAACCCGATGCCTCACACTCACCCGCCCTTGTGCCCTCATCTCACTCGGCCTGGGAGTTCTCTGAGCACTGGGCAGTTTGGACCTGCTGTCTCTTGAGGCCTAACCTAACGCTGGGTCTTCTGCTGAGGGTCCCTCCCCGTTTGCCTGCCTCCAAGGCACCAGGCATTGGGCTCACCTCTGCACGACTAGAGGACTCAGCCTGCCACACAGCAGGAAACTGTCCATTTGGGGCTGCAGCAAGGATTCATAGGAAAATCGGAGGACCCCCCTCAGCCCATCCCAGGCAACCCCCACTTTCAGAGATTTCCCCGGATCTAATTAGTAGCTTCACACTGACCTTTAAACTTGCTCTCCACAGAGATCTTTTGAAATTCTCCACACTTCCAACCAATGGCATCATCCAGCTTCAGTGCCTTCCCCAGCTTTAGGTCTTGAGATGGATTAAAATGGGAAGTCATTTCACTGATGATGATGTACTGCTGACCAAAAGATACATGCATAAATGCTTCATATCACTTGGCTTCAGGGAAATGCAAATCTAAACCCCTATAGATGCCATATCACACGAGGCCGAATATCTAAAAATAAGAAGACATGAAACTATACATGGTGGAGAGGATGTGGTGAAACGGGAACCCTCTTACACCCCTGTACGAATGCAGTCCGGTACAGCCACTCTTCAAAATGGTACGGAGTTTCCTCAAGATGTTATAAATAAAGTTACCCTATGTCCCAGCAATTGCACTACTGGGTATTTACCCTAAAGAGACAGAGGTAGTGAAGATGGGACACATGCACCACAGTGTTCATAGCAGCAATATCCATAAGAGACAAGCTGTGGAAGGAGTGCAGATGACCATGGATAGATGAATGGATAAAGAAGATGTGGATCATATATATAATGGAATATTACTCATCCATCAGAAAGGATGAGTACTTACCATCACACCGACCTTGGTGGAGCTGGAGGGTATTATGCTGAATGGAATAAGTCAATGAAAGAAAGACAATGATCATATGCTTTCACTCCTATGTGGAATATCAGAAACAAGGAAGAAGACCATAGGGGAAGGAAGGGAAAATAGAATGGGAAGTCATCAGAGAGGGAGAAAACCCATAATGACACTTAACTATCGCAAGAAACTGATGATTGCTGGAGGAGAAGTTTGGGAGGGTAACTGGGTGAGTAGCATTAAGGAGGTCACACTATACAATGAGCACTGGGTGTTACACACAACTGAAAATTTATTGAAGACTACATCTGAAACTAATGATGTACTGTAAGTTGGCTAATTGAATTTAAATTAAAGAACAAAAGACCTCGAATAAACAATCCTAAACATTTGTATGGAACCACTAAATATTCCAAACAGCCAGTGCAATGTGGAAAAGAAAAACAAAGCTGGAGGACTCACAATTTCAGATTTCAGGTTATACTACAAAGCTGCAGTCATCCTAACAAGACAGTACGGCACAAAAATAGACACAGCGACCAAAGGAACAGGATACAAGTTCAGACAGAAACCCACAATTATGTGGTCCATGAATCTTCCACAAAGCAAGCAACGATATCAAAAGGGAAAAGGACAGTCTCTACAACAAACGGTGTTGGGAAAACTAGACAGCTACGCACAAAAGAATGAAATTAGACTGCTTTCTTACACAATACAGACAAACACAAAACAGTTTTAAGACCTCAATATGAGACCTGAATCCATAAATATCCTACAGGAGGGAAGACAGTAACTTCTTGACATGGACCATACCAACGTTTTTCTAGACTGTGTCCTGAGGCAAAGGAAATGAAAGCAAAAATAAACTATTGGGAATACAGCAAAATAAAAAGTTTCCACACGGCAGAAGAACAATGAAAACGTAAAAATAATAAGACAACCTACTCAAAGGGAGAAGATATTTGCAAAGATCATATGCAATAAAGGGATAGTGTCCAAAACATATACAACTGATACTACTCGACCCCAAAAAACAAATAATCCAGTTAAAAAATAGGCAGAAGACATGGATAGACATTTCTCCAAAGAAGAAATACAAATGGCCAACAGTCCCGTGAAAAGATGTTCACCATCATTCATCATCAGGAAAATGTAAATCCAAAGCACAATGAGGTAATACCTCAAACCTGGCAGAATGGCTAACATCAAAAGCACAACAAAGAGCAGGTGTTGGAATGATGTGTATAAAGGGGAATCCTCGCGAACTGTGGGTGGGAATGCAAACTGTGGTGGCCACCGTGGAAAACAGTATGAAGGTTCCTCAAAAAATTAAATATAGAACTACCCTACGATCCAACAATCACACTACTCGTATTTACCCAAAGAAAAGGAAAACAGTAACGTAAAAGGATATGTGCACCCCTATGTTTCTTGCACCATTATTTACAATATCACAATATGGAATCAACCCAAGTGTCTGTAGAAAAATTGACAAATGAGATGATAGATGTGTGTATTCACACACACTACACACACACACACACACACACACACACACACACAATGGAGTATTACTCGGCTTGAAAAAGAATGAAACCTTGCCATTTGCAGCCATATGGATGGAGCTAGAGAGTATTATCCTAACTGAAATCAGTCAGTCAGAGAAAGACAAATCCCATACGATGTCACTCTAATGGGGAATTTTTTAAAAAAAGAAAATAAATAACTAAAAGAGAAAAAGGAGACACGCCAAAATACAACTCTTAACAATAGAGAACAAACGGATGGTTACCAGAGAGGAGGTGGATAGAGGGATGAGTGAAATAGATGAAGGGGATTAAGAGGACGCTTTTCTTGATGACCACTGAGTAATATATAGAATTACTGAATCACTCTATTGTACACCTGAAACGAATGTAACACACTATGTTAGCTCTACTGGTATTAAAATAAATAAAAAAAAAAGATTTTTCTTTCAGGAACCTCTTTGAAAAAGCTTTTCCTGTGCAATGTGCATAAGCCCTACTTGGAAGGATTCACTCTACAATAATTATTCACTGCATGCCTCAAATTCATATTTCACTGAATTCTTACCGTGGATTCCAGCCCACGAGAGCCATGGTCCTTTTCAGTCCAGGCTCAGCACCTATGCATTCAAGATTGGAAGTAGAGACACATGTCACTTCACAGTCCAGAAAGCTATTATTGTTTCTGTTTCAGTGTGAGAGAGTCACAGACTTTGGGACAGGTTTCAGAGCAGGTTTATTATGGATCCTGGATCTCTACTTCAATGTTCATTGCCTGGATCCATTTGGCTGATAGGTTCCCTGTGGATGGGCTTGCTTCCAAGCACATACATGGAAGATGCAAAGGTGGGTGGGCATAGTGCGGGACAGGAAGAAGACCAAAAACAGACAAGGGTCCGACCCCTCCCCTGATCCAGGAACTGCTAGGGGAGAGGGTACGGGTGGGAGAATTCATGCGAAACTCCAAGGTCACCAGATGAAGACAGGAGGCACAGGTCAGGGGATCTGGAGATGCAGGGGTTGAAGGCTGCTCTGAGCTACCTCTGGAAGGAAGGGAGGGATGGAATGAGAAGGAGACACTGCCTGCCCCTGTCCCATGCCAGCTGCCCACCGCTTCAACACGCATCAGTCTATGAGCTGACACAGCCTGGGCTCAGGAGGGGCTGGCTCGCGTCCCTCAATCCTCAGTGGGACAGCTGGCCCCAGGGCTCAGAGACATGCTGAGGGAGATGAGAGGGAAAGCTGCCCCACCCAGGTCATCCCCTCCTTGAACTGCTAAAAAAAAACCACTAACGGGGTTGAAAGACATGCCATGGATGAACTAAGACATAGAGATATGTAAAATAACATTCATTTTTAAGTTCAGAGCTGTCATCTCCAGAAGTCGGGAGAGCTCCCCTGAAGAATACTGAGGGGAGGGCAGGCCATGCTGAACAGGGAGGCATGGCTCTCCTGACTGGGGACCTGCAGCCCCCTTCCAGGGCAGGGCATCATCCTCGCATCACACGAGATCCATGGATGTGTTCCATCAGGGCCAGATGTTTTTCTCGAGAAGGCTACCCTGGCATCGGACTGCACAGGTCACCAGGGACGAGGGCCAGATGGAGGACTGACAATACCCCGGAGGCCATGGGGCAAGAGCAGAGTCACATGACCTTGAAGATGATGATGAAAAGCAGGAGGTGGCAGCATGGAGCCAGCCCGAAAGTACCATAGGAAGTGCCCACAGCTACACTGACTGGGTGTCTTCTGTGCCAGGTGTGGCTGACGTCAATGGGCATAGACTAGTCCTGACCACAACTCTAGGAAGTCTGCACCACCCCCGGCCTCCTCTCCCCTTGCAGCTGCTAGGAATCACGGTCACAGACCTGGTCAGCTTTCGTGGAAACCAAGCAGTGGCTCCCACACACGCTGCACTTCTGGTGGTAGTACAGTGCGACCCTCGTGCCTGGCCAGACACTGGTGTCTACCTGTCTCCACACAAATCCACAGACAGGAGGGTGGCCCTGAATTCCACAGCACCTGATGAGACAGATCCACAGAACCCAACACCCAGTGGGTCACTCGGGACCTCACCTATGGTCATGGAGTTCACCATACCCTATTTCTGTCACTTCCCACAGAAAGCCTGTTTCTGATCCCCCACAATACCATACATCCTGGTTGCTGACCTGGGGTCATGCCATGAACCCACATAGCACCTTTCTTTAAGTGAAGGCTATGCCTACACCTCCTAGAAAATATTTCTAATGAAGTACAAGTCCATCAGGACTATGGTGTGAACGGTAGCACACAGCTTTCATGTTAGTAATCAGTAAATCTAACAAGGGTTAACCCCACCCCACATCTCACAAAACCTTCCTCCATCCCCACGAAACTCATGGTCTGCCCTCAGAAAACCCTCCAGGAAACAAACCTTTCATTTGAATGCTCTCCTCACCTTCTGCTTCAAATCTTGTCCAACCACAATGATATGAAACTAGAAATCAGTCTCAAGAAAAAAATGGGACAGTCAAAAATAGGTGGAGATTTTTGGGGCCTGGGTGGCTCAGTCGTTAAGGATTGCTTTCAGCTCAGGTCTTGATCCCAGGATCCTGGGATCTAGCCCCATATCAGGCTCCTTGCTCAGTGGGAAGCCCGCTTTTCCCTCTCCCACCCCCCTGCTTGTGATCACTCTCTCACTGTCTCTATCTGTCAGATACTTAAATAATCTTAATAAAATATGTGGAGATTTAACAAATGCTACTGAACAACCAACAGTCAAAGAAGAAATCAAAAAAATTTTAGAAGTACCTTGACAGTGAAGAAAAAGACAACCTACAAAAACTTATGGGATGCAGCAAAAGTAGCTTTATGGGGGACATTCATAGAAATTCAAGTCTTCATCAATCCATGAGAATGCTCTCCAATAAACAACCTGATTTATGTGGTAAAGAAGTAGAAAAAAAAAACAAACAAGCCCCAAATTAGTAGAAATAAGGAAATAACAAAAAGGAATGCATAAATAAATCGAATGGAGATGAAAAAGACAACAACAACAACAAAAAAAACAATGAAAATGAGAGCTGCTGTTTTTGGAAAGATAAACAAAACTGACAAACGTAGCTAGACTCACCAAGAAAGACAGAGGACTCGAATACAATCAGGAAAATAAGATAATGGATTCCTGTCTCATATCAAAATCAAAAGAACTCTTCAACCTTGGATACAACAACTTCTTGCAAGCCACGTCTCTAAAGGCAAAGGAAATAAAAGCAAAAATGAACAATTGGCACTTCATCAGGATAAAAAGCTTCTGCTTGGCAAAGCAAACGATCAACAAAACAAAAAGGCAACCTATGGAATTGAAGAAGATGTCTGCAAATGATATTACAGATAAATGGCTGGTTTCCAAGATCTATAAAGAACTCCTAAAACTCGACACCCAAAAAATGGGCAGAAGACACAAAGAGATACTTCTCCAGAGAAGACATACAAATGGCCAACAGACACATGAAAATGCTCCACATCACTTGCCATCAGGCAAATACAAATCAAAATGACAATGAGATACCACCTTACACCAGTTAGAATGGTTAAAATTAACAAGGCAGGGGGCACCTGGGTGGCACAGTGGTTAAGCGTCTGCCTTCAGCTCAGGGCGTGATCCTGGCATTATGGGATCGAGCCCCACATCAGGCTCCTCCGTTATGAGCCTGCTTCTTCCTCTCCCACTCCCCCAGCTTGTGTTCCCTCTCTCGCTGGCTGTCTCTATCTCTGTGGAATAAATAAATAAAATCTTGGAAAAAAATTAACAAGACAAAAATAAAAAAAAGTCAGAGAGGATGTGGAGAAAGGGGAGCCCTCTTACACTATTCGTGAGAATTCAAGCTGGTACAGCCACTTTTGAAAACAATATGTAGGTTCCTTAAGACGTTAACCACAGAGTTATCCTACGACCCACCAATTGCACTACTGGATATTTACCCCATAGACAGAGAGTAATGAAAAGAAGGGGCACCTGTATCCCAATGTTCATAGCAACAATGTCCATAATAGCCAAACTGTGGAAGGAGCCAAGATGTCCTTCAACAGATGAATGGACAAAGAAGATGTGGTTCATCTATACAATGGAATATTACTCAGTCATCAGAAAGGATGAATACCCACCATTTGCACCAACGTGGATGGACCAGGAGGGGATTATGCTAAGTGAAATTAAGTCAAGCAGAGAAAGACAATTATCATATGGTTTCACTCCTATGAGGAATGGAAGGAATACCGTGGAGGACATTAGAAGAAGGAAGGGAAAAGTGAAGGGGGGGAATGAGAGGGGGAGATGAAACATGAGAGACTACTGACACTGGGAAACAAACTGAAGGTTGCAGAAAGGGAGGGGAAGGGGAATGGGTTATCCTGGTGATGGGTATTAAGGAGGGCACGTGTTGGGGCGCCTTGGTGGCACAGCGGTTAAGCGTCTGCCTTCGACTCAGGGCGTGATGCCGGCATTATGGGATCAAGCCCCACAACAGGCTCCTCCGCTGTGAGCCTGCTTCTTCCTCTCCCAATCCCCCTGCTTGTGTTCCCTCTCTCCCTGGCTGTCTCTATATCTGTCGAATAAATAAGTAAATTCTTTTTTAAAAAAAGGAGGGCACGTGTCATAATGAGCACTAGGTGTTATATGGAAACAATGAATCATGGAACACTACATCAAAAACGAATGAAGTACTGTAGGGTGACTAACATCATTTTAAAAAAAAAGAAAGATATGAAGTCCATACAGGAAACTGTCACTATTTGCAAATGACATGAAATCCCGAAAAATTCCACAAAAAAAAAAAAAAACGGTTAGAAATAACAAATTCAAGAAAGCTGCAGGATATAAAGTCAATATACAGAGACCTGCTGTCTTTTTTTCAGATTTTATTTATTTATTTATTTGAGAGGAAGAGAAAAAGCATGAGCAGGTGGAGTGTCAGAAAGAGGGAGAAGCAGACCCTCGCTAAGCGGGGAGCCCAACCTGGGGCTCAATGCCAGAACTCTGGGTTCATGACCTGAGGTGATGGCAGACGCTTCACCTATGGGGCCACTCAGGTGACCTAACTTCTTGCATTTCTGCATACTGATGACACACTTTCGCAAAGAGAAATTAAAAAAAGCAATGCCATTTACAATTGCATCCAAAAAAAATCTAGGAGTAAAAGTAACCAAAAATGAGAAAGACATAGTACACTCAACACATGGCAGAAAAGAAATGAAAAACATTTGTGTTGAGGGGGGCAGGATGTATGGGTCAAAGATTTGGAAGGCAACACAAACAAATGGAAGCTTACGCCATGCTCCTTAACTGGAAAAGTTAATTATGTCAACATGTACATCGTACCCAAAGCAATCGACAGATGTGATGAAATCCCTATATGAATTCCAGCGGCATTCTTCGAGCAAATAGAAAACAGTCCACAAACTTGTATGGAATCACAAAAGACCCCAAATACCCAAAGCAACCTGGAGAAAGAAAGGTGCAGTCAACACACTCCTGGATTTCAAGCTAGATTACAAAGCTCTTGTCATCAAAACAGGATGGTACTGGCATAAACACAGACACCAGGTCACTGGAACAGAACAGAAAGCTCAGAAACTTACCCACACGTAGATGATCCTAACTTACGACACAGCAGCAGAAGATATGCCATGAGGGAAGGACTGTCTCTTCAGTGAGCAGTAACAGGCAAACTGGACACTAAATGCAGAAGAAAATAACTGGGTCACTTTCTTACACCACACACAAAATTTTTAATGGATGAATGATTTGAACATAAGACCTGAATCCATAAACCTCCAAGAAGACACAGATACTAGTCTCTCGACATTGGTTTTAGCAAAGAGTCTTCAGATAGGACACCAAACGCAAAGCAACAAAAGCAAAAATAAACAAGTGGAACAACTTGAAACTGAAATCTTCCACTTGGCAAAAGAAATCATCAAAAATTTAAAAGGCCACTGACCCAATAAGAAAAAATATCTGCGCATCATATGTGTGAAAAGAGGCTAATATCCAAAATACACACAACACTCATACAAATCAAAAGAAAAAAATCTGTATTAAAAAATGGGGGAATATGTGAATAGATACTTTCCAAAGATGGCACACAGGTGCCAACATACAGAAAAAGTTGTTTGACATCACTCATCATCGTCAGGGAAACATCAGTCAAACCCACAATCGGCTATCCCCTCACAACTGCTGGAACAGCAATTGTCCCAGAGACAGACACCAGGTGGGGTCAAGGTGTGCAGATGAGGAAACACTGTGCACTGTTGGTGGGAATGGAAATTGGTGCAGCCACTGTGACAAACGGTATGGAGGTTCCTGAAAAAATAAATGCAACTACCACATGACCCAGTAATGGCTCTACTGAGTATTGATTTGGAGAACACAAAAATACTACCTCAAAAAGACAGATGCACTCCCACATTCAGTGCAGCATTATTCACAAGAACCAGACTTGGAAACACAGACCTTGGGGGCCTTATGCCAAGTAACTCAGACACAGAAAGACCAATACCAGATGCTCTCATGTACATTCCACGTGGAATAAACAAATACTGAACGCATAGATACTGAGAGCAGATTGGTAGGTGCCAGATTCGGGGATGGGGTGGTAGAAACGGGTGAAGGTGGTCAAAGTCTCAATGTTTGAGTGAGAAAATCTGACAGTCATGAAATGTTCTGTCCAGCATGGAGACTAAAACTGACCCTGCAGCATGGGGTATAGGATTTCCTGCTCTTTGAAAGTACAGGGCTTCTGAGAAACCTTGCAGAGCAGAAATGGTGTCAAGAAGGAATGACCGTTAATTTACACGAACTATTAGACAGTGTGCTCAGACTGCAAAATTCCTTCTCTTTGCCTGTTCTTAGGCCTCAGCACACAAGTTCCTAACGGAGGCCCAGCATAAATGAAGATAAAGCACAGCAGAGGCTCACAGACACCATTCAAAGTGCTGGTGGCTGGATGCGGAGAGCGGTTCTCAGTGGAAGGAGCTGGTTGGCGTGCGCGCTGCCTCTGTCGTGCTTCTCCCCAAAACAGATGCTGACCGCGATTCTCACTGTTCACCTTTTTTCATAAGAGGAAAATCCTCTTCAGGTCTCTTCCTCTTACTGAAGCTGGGTAATAACGTAGTTCTTTCAAGAAAGCCCAGTGTCTTACTGTGAACGTTTAAAAAGTGGGGGATACTTGTACTTGAGCATTGCTGAGGGAGGAGATGTGAAAGGTTCTCCCAGACACAGACCTCAGCAGATCCACCGGGAAAGGCACCTTCCTCAGCATGCGGAACACGGACTAGCTCCTACCCCCAGAAACCCTCTCCTTCCCCTCGATCAGGACAACCCATAACAGCTGGGAGTTACCCCAATTCCTCTGTTCTCCTGCTCCTAATAGCTAACCCATCAGCAAATCCTGTGAGCCCCATCTTCAATATGGACCCAGAAGAGGTCTAACCACTCCATCCAAGGCCACCTGTCTGGTCCACAGTGCCTGAGTTCCTGGAAAAGCTTTGTCATTGACCTGCCTTGCCATCTTCAACCCTCTGTCATCTGTTTTCAACACTGTAGCCAGGATGGCCCAGTGAAACAGGGTCTCATGGGGTTATAGCCCTGGAATGGCTTTCTGTCACCTCTCTGAGGTCATGTCCTAAGCTGTCTCTTCTGGCCACAGGGCCATCTTTCTACTCCTGGACATACCTGAAATTCTCCTCCCCAGAGCCTTTGCACATGCTTTCCCTTCTGTTCAGAATGCTCTTGATGTGTTCTCACTCACCTTCGGAGAAGTCTGAATTGGAGTGACAGGGACAGAAGATGAGGATGTGTGTTGGGTGAGCCTGGTGGCCCAGAAGAAGGTTCTCTGCCAGCTCTCCACCTGTGCCTCACTTATCCTCAGCCAGGAACTTGCACACAGCCCTCACCTGTCACAAATCTCACCCAGGAGACCCACAGCCACCCCTGGAGCCCACCCTGCCCACACCCTCCTGCAGAATGCATTTAGCTCTCCTCTGGGACCCCTGTCAGCTTTACCCAGACCTGGAACTCCCCCGTCTCCTGCAAAGCTCCCGGATTCCCCCTCTGCTTCCAAAATCACACTGGCGCAAGGCTTTCATGAGAAAGCTATAATGATAACTAATGAAAGGTTCACACCTACTTTCCCCTTCTGTTGCCTTTTTTCTCCACCTTCTTTCTTACCTGTGCAAACTGTAACATATCAGTGGAACATGAACATGCTCTGAGACCTGAATCTTTCACTGCAGCTTTCTGAGGACTCCCTATGTGATAAGAAACTAGTGTATCCTACAACAGGGTGATTTACAACTCTCATCTATAGAATAGTACAGCCCAATTCACTACAATTTTACCTCACTCTTCATGAAGCAGAACACTTTTTCCATTCTTCTCTTACTTAAATTCCAGTTAGTTCACATGCCATGGAATATTCGCTTCAGGGGTAGGATTTAGTGATTCCTCACCTGCATACAGAACTCGGTGCTCATCACAAGTGCCCTCCTTAATACCCCTCACCCATTTAACTCTTCCCCCATACCTCTGTCCTGCAGCAACAGTCAGTTTGTTCTCCAGGGTTGAGTCTATTTCCTTGTTTACCTCTCTCATCACTCCTCAACTCTGTTCATCTGTTTTCTTTCTGAAATTCCACAAGCATGAGAGCATAGGATATTTGTCTTTCCTCAATGATTTTGCTTAGCTTAATACACTCTAGGTCCATCCACATCCTTGCAAATGGTAAGATTTCATTCTTTTTGAAGCTAGGTCATATTCCAGTATATATATGTATCCCACATCTGCTTTATCCATTCATCAGTGCATGGACTTTGGGATTCTCTCCATAGTTTGGCTACTGTGGACATTGGTGCTATAAACATCATGGTGCATGTTCCCCCTTTGAATCTGCATTTTTGTATCCTTTGGGTAAATACCTAGGAGAGCAATTGCTGGATCATGGGTTTGTTCAATGTTTAAAGTTTTGAGGAACCCCCACACTGTTTCCCAGACTGGCTGCACCACTTTGCATTGTCACCAACAGGATGGGAAGGTTCCCCTTTAAGCAGAACATTATCTGCCGGCAATTTCATAAGATGAAACACAACCTTTGTGAGATGCACCCAGGGTCAGGCAAGCAGTTGCAGACTTCACCCCAAGGCTCCTGACGCCAAGCCCCTTGAAGCCACCAGCATGCCACTATCCAAAAGAATTCCCAGACTCTCCTTCTGACTCCACCACCAAAGAAACTACAGAGAGAATATGGCACCTCAAAATATCGAGATAATACATTTAGTAAAACTAGAAAGTCAAGCTCAACTTTTAAACAGGAACAGGCCGCTTTGGATAATTTTCAATTTTCCCTCCACCCTAATTTTAACTCTTCTGATGAATAAACTAATCAATGATGAAACATCACCTTTGTCAAATGACATCATCCAAGTCTGTATCAGATGAATAAATCCACCTAACTCTAGATGCTGGCCACTCAACCATATCTTAGGCCCAATTGAATAAACACTGTTAGATGAAGCAACAAATTAGATGTTACAAACAGGCACAGAGTGAATCTCACCTTCCCTTTCTAATAAGATAGGGTTCCTAGGAAACAGATGGTCAAAATACATTTGTAAGCAATAAATGGACAGAGAAATTGTGCTCCCCTGCAAAGTTCTACCTGCAGGGAAACTAAGTAATTCTTCCACCAAACCCAGAATGCTGACAGCTACTTCAATTTTACTTTGTGGCTCAACTAGAGAAAGGAGAAAAGCTCAGGAGGTTTTGGGATAATGAGAGGTTTTACCTCCAGCCCTGACATAGTTAGGACATTTTGCCAAACATACCTGTGCTTTCTCTGAACACTGGCGTCCTGTGACAAGCTGCCTTGCTGACTCAGATGCTGACGTTGAAAACCTCGGGTGTCTTGGAGCCAGAGCATACAAGTGCTGTCAGCTGGGGAGAAGGCACCTCTGACCTAAAGCCTGCACACCTCCTTCGGTTTCTGGGCGATGGGGCAACACATACTTGTTGTTTAGCAGTAATTATCTTCATTCTCAATAGACCAATGACCTTGCCTTTTCTGGAAAGCAGACTTACTCTTCTAAATAAACCCTCAATTCATCTATTCCCAATGCAACTACAGTGGGGTCTGGTTTATGCCCACCTCCAGGTTCCCACCTGGAGGATTTTCCTGCATGATTCTAATAGCCAATTATCACTAACCCGGGGGCACATGGGGCATAATGCTGAAGCTGGAGGAGGGCTCTGGGGCTTGCTACTTACCACACCTGTGCCTGGGGGACGAGGGTCCACCCTGCTGAACTTGCGGTACTGCTCAAGATGAATCGCCTGCACTGTGTCAGAGAACTGAATGTGGGGATTGTGTGAGGTCTTTACCCGCACTCTTCCAGGGGAACAGGGGAAACCCTGAAATTCTGCAACCGATCCCACAAAAGCTCAGGAGAGTGGGTGCCCTGGAGTTCACGGGGATGGGGAATAAGGTCAGTTGAGGACATGGGGCAGAAGAGACTTTTAAGGGAAAAAGAAAACTCACCTGAGTCCCCACAATGAACCCTCTCCACGTGCCCTTCCAGAACCCTGCCTCCCACCTGGGGCGCACCCTACCCCTGGAACCCCCTGCCCCTGTTGCATGCTGCTCACTCACCAGCCGGGACCTCCGCAGGGCAACATTATCTCTTCCAGTGCCCCTTGTTCTGCCTCAGGTCTGCACCCCACTGCAACTCTGGAACAATCCACAGAGACGTAGCTCTACCCCAAGTGGTGATTGGTCAGGAACAGTGGTGCCCCAGCCCCTGGGATGCCAGACAACCCACCCTCAAGCCCCTGGAACTCTGAAAGTGCAGGGGGTCCAAGAGGTGCCTCCTCTACCCAACACCCAGCACAAGCATGGGTGGGGTCCTGGGCGGGCGCCCCCCACACACCTGGCCCCTTCCAGGGACCCCTCTAGCTGCAGACCACCCTCAGAGTCCTGCCATTTCCCTTTCTGCACCGGCCCTCCCTGCTGGGGTGTGCCTGGTTCTTGGGCTTTAGGAAATGCAATGATTTCATGCATTTTCAGTATGTACATGTCAGTATGACTTTAATCTTATGGGAGCCAAAGAGGTTCTTTATTTTTTCTTATCTTCATGTTGGCATTTTTGGTTATTGTTTTCTTCTCGAAGCAGATGTACAACATGTGCTTGGGGCAGAAATAGGGCCCATGCTTTGAGGTTTTGCCCAATCATTTTGAGCCAGGTAAAATGTTAAAGGATAGCTTCCCTGGGATTCCAGGATCAGGGCCCACAGATGATATAACATAAAAATTACTTTCATCATTTTAATTACTACTAAATGGAGGAATTTGACACAAAACACCTTTCACAAGAGTACCAAGAAATCAAAATGATGCCCACAGAAGGCTACCTGCTCCGTGGTCAGCACAGGTAACAGAAGTGTTCACAGTCTCTGGATTCCTGCCCTTCTCCAGCCCAAATCTCTGAAGCACACAGACCACTAAAAATCAGAATTGTAGAACTGCTAGACACCTTAGAGATGTCTGGCACCATTCCCTTGGACTGCAGAATAAAAAACACAGTAGCTCGTTGTCACAAACTAATTTCAACATGAAGTGCCCCCTGGATGCACTAAGTTCTTTCTCTGCAAATGTTGACTAATGTAAGTCACAGTCATACCATTTAAACACTAGGAAGGCTGGGAAGTCATCGTAGGTAAGGCAATGTTTTAGCCATGTTTATAAGCATTGGCTCACTTTGTAGAAGAGGCTGAGCTGAGTGTTTTTAAATACTATTTCAGGTACAAGAGAGGAGTTAAGATGGCGGAGGAGTAGGGGACCCCTTTTTCAGCAGGTCCCCTGAGTCCAGCTGGATAGGTACCAGACCAGCCTAAACAAACACGGAATCAGCCTGAGAGGCAGGAAGACATATCTGGATCTCTACAAATGAACATCTCCAGCGCTGAGTATTGAGGTAGGAAGCAGGGAGTCCTGAAACCTGGCACAGATACTGGAAGATAAAAGGAAGGGGGAGGGAGCCGCCGCGTTTGGGCGCCAGGAAGTAGCAGCCACCTGCACAGGGGAGCTGGCAGACTCACAGAAGGCACCCCTAGAGAGCTGAATGAGACTGGTGAGCCCAGAGAGCACACCACCAGGCATCTCCTGGAACACAGAAATCCCAGTGTGCTCGTGGGATCCAGAATGAGATTGGGAGCTCCTGGAGCCTGTGCGGGTCCACTGGAGGCTGAAAGGCCACCTTCACAGTGGAGCGGGAAGATTCATGGTCAGAACTCTGGAAACAGGGGCGCCTGGGTAGCGCAGGCGTTAAAGCGTCTGCCTTCGGCTCAGGGCGTGATCCTGGCGTACCGGGATCGAGTCCCACATCGGGCTCCTCTGCTGTGAGCCTGCTTCTTCCTCTCCCACTCCCCCTGCTGTGTTCCCTCTCTCTCTGGCTGTCTCTCTGTCACATAAATAAATAAAATCTTTAAAAAAAAAAAAAAAAAAGAACCCTGGAAACAGCAGACTGACACCCTGAACCAGGTGCGCCCACCACCAGGCTTCTCACGGAACTCCGGAATCCCGGTGTGCTCACCGGGCATAGACAGACCCAGAGACCTGGGAGCACACGGGGCGGCTGGCAGCTGGTGGGCCACCTGCATGGGGAAGCAGGCGGACTCGCGGTTGGCACCCGGGAAACAGCAGACTGAGACCCTGAAGGAGGTGGTATGCCACCAGGCTTCTCAGGAAACTCCGTAATCCTGGTGTGCTCACGGGATCCAGACTGAAACCTGGAGATCTGGGAGATCGAGGAGGCAGCTGGGGGCTGGTGGCCTTAGAAACACAAAGGACAGAGATGCGCCTGCCCTGGAAGTGAGGGCAGGGATACCAGGTGTGGGGCACACATCCAGGGACACTATGGGGTTGAGCAGCACCAACAGTAACAGAGTTAAAGTGGCCAGAACATCCGTGGAGAACACGCCGCAATACCTCTGTTCTGTGACAATTCAGCCTCTGCTGCTCTGACTCTCAGAAGAGGCACAGCAGACCACCAGAGAAAGCCGCCAGGGAACAAAAGACTGGAAATACTGGCTCACAGCTTGCCCACACCCATCCCCCCTCGCAGGGGACAGGGCAACTCTACCCAAACAGGGTTGCCTGAGTATGGGTGCAGCAAAATACAAACTCTTAACAATAGAGAACAAATGGATGGATATCAGAGAGGAGGTGGATAGAGGGATGAGTCAAATAGATGAAGCGGATTAAGAGGACACTTTTCTTGATGACCACTGAGTAATATATAGAATTACTGAATCACTCTCTTGTACACCTGAAACGAATGTGACACTGTATGTTAGCTCTACTGGAATTAAAATAAATTTTTAAAAAATATTTTTCTTTCAGGAACCTCTGTGAAAAAGCTTTTCCTGTGCAATGTTCATAAGCCCTACTTGGGAGGATTCACTCTACAATAATTATTCACTCCATGCCTCAAATTCAGATTTCACTGACTTCTTACTGTGGATCCCAGCCCACGGGAGCCATGGTCCTTCTCTCTCCAGGCTCAGCACCTATGCATTCAAGATTGGAAGTAGAGACACATGTCACTTCACAGTCCAGAAAGCTATTATTGTATCTGTTTCAGTGTGAGAGAGTCACAGACTTTGGGACAAGTTTCAGAGTAGGCTTATTATGGATCCTGGATCTCTACTTCAATGTTCTTTGCCTGGATCCATTTGGCTAATAGGTTCCCTGTGGATGGGCTTGCTTCCAAGCACATACATGGAAGATGCAAAGGTGGCTGGGCTTGGTGCGGAACAGGAAGAAAACCAAAAGCAGACAAGAGTCTGACCACGCCCCTGATCCAGGAACTGCTACAGGAGAGGGTACGGGAGGTAGAATCCATGGGAAACTCCAAGGTCACCAGCTGAACACAGGAGGCACAGGTCAAGGGATCTGGAGATGCAGGGGTTGAAGGCTGCTCTGAGCTACCTCTGGGAGGAAGGGAGGGAAGGAATGAGGAGACACTGCCTGCCCCTGGCCCATGCCAGCTGCCCATCGCTCTGACACGCATCCATCTACACAGCTGACACAGCCTGGGCTCAGGAGGGGCTGGCTCGCATCCCTCAATCCTCAGTGGGACAGCTGGCCCCAGGGCTCAGAGACATGCTGAGGGAGATGAGAGGGAAAGCTGCCCCACCCAGGTCATCCCCTCCTTGAGCAGACAGCCCTTCGGAACTGCTAAAAAAAAAAACAAAAAAAAAAAAAAACAAAAAAAACCACTAACGGCGTTGAAAGACATGCCATGGATGAACTAAGGCATAGAGATATGTAAAATAACATTCATTTTTAAGTTCAGAGCTGTCATCTCAGGAAGTGGGGAGAGCTTCCCTGAAGAAGACTGAGGGGAGGGCAGGCCATGCTGAAAAGGGAGACATGGCTCTCCTGATTGGGGACCTGCAGCCCCCTTCCAGGGCAGGGCATAATCCTTGCATCACAAGAGATCCATGTAAGTGTTCCATCAGGGCCAGATGTTTGTCTCGAGAAGGCTACCCTGGCATCGGACTGCACAGGGCACCAATGACGAGGCCAGATGGAGGACGGACAATACCCCGGAGGCCATGGGGCAAGAGCAGAGGCACATGACCTTGAAGATGATGATGAAAAGCAGGAGGTGGCAGCATGGAGCCGGCCCGAAAGTACCATGGGAGCAGTGCCCACAGCTACACTGACTGGGTGCCTTCTGTGCCTGGTGGCTGACTTCAGTGGGTTTCAGACTAGTCCTGACCACAACCCTGGGAAGTGGGCACCACCCCCAGCGTCCTCTCCCCTTGCAGCTGCTAGGAATCATGGTCACAGACCTTGGTCAGCTTTCATGGAAACTAAGCAGTGGCTACCCTACACACTGCACCTCTGGTGGTGGTCCAGTGCTACCCTCGTGCCTGGCCAGACACTGATGTCTACCTGTCTCCACACAAATCCACAGACAGGAGGGTGGCCCTGAATTCCACAGCACCTGATGAGACAGATCCACAGAACCCAGCACCCAGTGGGTCACTCGGGACCTCACCTATGGTCATAGCTCTCCATACCCTATTTCTCTCACTTCCCACAGAAAGCCTGTTTCTGATCCTCCACAATACCATATATCCTGGTTGCTGACCTGGGGTCATGCCATGAACTCACATGGCACCTTTCTTTTAGAGAAGGATACGCCTACACGTCCTAGAAAATATTTCTAATGAAGTACAAGTCCATGAGGACTACGGTGTGAACGGTAGCACGCAGCCTGCACGGTAGAAGTCAGTAATTCTAACAAGGGTTAACTCCACCCCCCCGTCTCACTTAACTTTCCTCCGACCCCACCGAACTCATGATCTGCCCTCAGTAAACCCTCCAGGAAACAAACCTTTCATCTGAATGCTCTCTTCACCTTCTGCTTCAAATCTTGTCCAACCACAATGATATGAAACTAGAAATCAGTCTCAAGAAAAAAATGGGACAGTCAACAATAGGTGGAGATTGGGGGGCCTGGGAGGCTCAGTTGTTAAGAATCTGCCTTCAGCTCAGGTCATGATCCCAGCATCCTGGGATCTAGCCCCGAATCAGGCTCCTTGCTCAGAGGTGAGCCCCTTCTCCCTCTCCCACCCCCCTGCTTGCAATCCTTCTTTCCCTGTCTCACTCTCTGTCAGATACTTAAATAATCTTAAAAAAATATGTGGAGATTTAACAACATGCTACTGAACAACCAACAGTCAAAGAAGAAATAAAAAAAATTAGTAATACCTGGTCACTGATCAAAAAACAATCTACAAAAACTTATGGGATGCAGGAAAAGTAGCTCTATGGGGGACGTTCATTGAAATTCAAGTCTTCATCAATCCATGAGAATGCTCTACAATAAACAACCTGATTTATGTGGTAAAGAAGTAGAAAATAAAACAACAAACAAAGCCTCAAATTAGTAGAAATAAGGAAATAACAAAAAGGAATGCATAAATAAATCCAACAAAGACAAAAAAAAAACCCCACAAAAACAAAAACAATGAAAATGAGAGCTGCGTTTTTTGGAAAGATAATCAAAACTGACAAACTTAGCTAGACTTACCAATAAAGACAGAGGACTCAAATACAATCAGGAAAGAAAGATAATGGATTCCTGTCTCATATCAAAGTCAAAAGAACTCTTCAACCTTGGACACAACAACTTCTTGCAAGCCACGTCTCTAAAGGCAAAGGAAATAAAACCAAAAATGAACTATTGGCACTTCATCAAGATAAAAAGCTCTGCACGGCAAAGCAAACGATCAACAAAACAAAAAGGCAACCTATGGAATCAAAGAAGATATCTGCAAATGATATTACAGATAAAGGGCTGGTATCCAAGATCTATAAAGAACTCCTCAAACTCGACACCCAAAATATGGGCAGAAGACACAAAGAGATACTTCTCCAGAGAAGACATACAAATGGTCAACAGACACCTGAAAAAATGCTCCACAGCAGATGAATGGACAAAGAAGATGTGGTTCATCTGTACAATAGAATAATACTCAGTCATCAGAAAGGATGAATACCCACCATTTGCACCAACGTGGATGGACCAGGAGGGGATTATGCTAAGTGAAATTAAGTCAAGCAGAGAAAGACAATTATCATATGGTTTCACTCCTATGTGGAATGGAAGGAATAGCATGGAGGACATTAGGAGAAGGAAGGGAAAAGTGAAGGGGGGGAATGATAGGGGGAGATGAACCATGAGAGACTACTGACACTGGGAAACAAACTGAGGTTGCAGAAAGGGAGGGGTAGGGGAATGGGTTATCCTGGTGATGGTTATTAATGAGTGCACGTGTCATAATGAGCACTAGGTGTTATATGCAAAACAATGAATCATGGAACACTACATCAAAAACAAATGAAGTCCTGTAGGGTGACTAAATTCATTTTAAAAAAGAGAAAGATATGAAATCCATACAGGAAAACTGTCACTATTTGCAAATGACATGAAAACCCGAGAGATTCCACAAGAAAAAAAAAAACTGTTAGAATAAACATTTTCAAGAGGGCTGCAGGATATAAAGTCAATATAGAGACCTGTTGTCTTTATTTATTTTTCAGATTTTATTTATTTATTTATTTGACAGGAAGAGAAAAACCACGAGCAGGGGTAGTGTCAGAAAGAGGGAAAAGCAGACCCTCGCTACGTGGGGAGCCCAACACGGGGCTCGATCCCAGAACTCTGGGTTCATGACCTGATCTGAAAGCAGACGCTTCACCTATGGGGCCACCCAGATGACCCAACCTCTTGCATTTCTGTATGCTGATGACACACTTTCGCAAAGAGAAATTAAAAAAGCAATGCCATTTACAATTGCATCAAAAAAAATCTAGGAATAAAAGTAACCAAGAATGAGAAAGACATAGTACACTCAACACATGGCAGAAAAGAAATGAAAAACATGTGTGTCGAGGGGGGCGGAATGTTTAGGTCAAAGATTTGGAAGGCAACACAAACAAATGGAAGCATACGCCATGCTCCTTAACTGGAAGAGTTAATTATGTGAACATGTCCATCGTACCCAAAGCAATCGACAGATGTGATGAAATGCCTATCTGAATTCCAGTGGCATTATTCGAGGAAATAGAAAACAGTCCTCAAACTTGTATGGAATCACAAAAGACCCCAAATACCCAATGCAACCTGGAGAAAGAAAGGTGCAGTCAACACACTCCCGGATTTCAAGCTAGATTACAAAGCTGTTGTCATCAAAACAGGATGGTACTGGCATAAACACCGACACCAGGTCACTGGAACAGAACAGAAAGCTCAGAAACTTACCCACACATAGATGATCCTAACTTATGACACAGCATCAGAAGATATGTCATGAGGGAAGGACTGTCTCTTCAGTGAGCATAACAGGCAAACTGGACACTAAATGCAGAAGAATATAACTGGGTCACTTTCTGACACCACACACAAAATTTTTAATGGATGAATGATTTGAACATAAGACCTGAATCCATAAACCTCCAAGAAGACACAGGTACTAAGTCTCTCGACATTGGTTTTGGCAAAGAGTCTTCAGATCGGACACCAAACGCAAAGCAACAAAAGCAAAAATAAACAAGTGGAACAACATCAAACTGAAATCTTCTACAAGGCAAAAGAAACCATCAAAAACTTAAAAGGCCACTGACCCAATAAGAAAAAAAATATCTGCGAATCATATGTGTGAGAAGAGGCTAATATGCAAAATACACACAACACTCACACAAATCAAAACAAAATAAAAACGTATAAAAAACGGGGGGAATATGTGAATAGATACTTTCCAAAGATGGCACACAGGTGCCAACATACAGAAAAAGTTGTTCGACATCACTAATCATCATCAGGGAAACCTCAGTCAAACCCACAATCGGCTATCCCCTCACAAATGTTGGATCACCAATTGTCCCAGAGACAGACACCAAGTGGCGTCAAGGGTGTGCAGACGAGGAGACACTGTGCACTGTTGGTGGGAATGGAAATTGGTGGAGCCACTGTGACAAACGGTATAGAGGTTCCTGAAAAAATAAATGCAACTACCACGTGACCCAGTAATGGCTCTACTGAGTATTGATTCGGAGAACACAGAAATACTGCCTCAAAAAGACAGATGCACTCCCACATTCAGTGCAGCATTATTCACAAGAACCAGACATGGAAACACAGACCTTGGGGGCCTTATGCCAAGTAACTCAGACACAGAAAGACCAATACCAGATGCTGTCATGTACACTCCACGTGGAATAAACAAATACTGAACGCATAGATACTGAGAGCAGATTGGTAGGTGCCAGATTCGGGGATGGGGTGCTAGAAACGGGTGAAGGTGGTCAAAGTCTCAATGTTTGAGTGAGAAAATCCGACAGTCATGAAATGTTCTGTCTAGCATGGAGACTAAAACTAACCCTGCAGCATGGGGTATAGTTTTCCCTGCTCTTTGAAAGTACAGGGCTTCTGAGAAACCTTGCACAGCAGAAATGGTGTCAACAAGGAATGGCCATTAATATACACGGAACAATTAGACAGTGTGCTCAGACTCCAAAATTCCTTCTCTTTGGCTTTTCTTAGGCTTCAGGGCACACGTTTCTAATGGAGGCCCAGCATAAATGAAGATAAAGCACAGCAGAGGCTCACAGACACCATTCAAAGTGCTGGTGGCTGGATGCGGAGAGCGGTTCCCAGCGGAAGGAGCTGGTTGGGGTACACGCCGCCTCTGTCGTGCTTCTCCCCAAAACAGATGCTGAACGCGATTCTCACTTTTCACAATTTTTCGTAAGAGGGAAATCCTCTTCAGGTCTCTTCCTCTTACTGAAGCTGGGTAATAACGTAGTTCTTTCAAGAAAGCCCAGTGTCTTACTGTGAACGTTTAAAAAGTGGGGGATACTTGTACTTGAGCATTGCTGAGGGAGGAGATGTGAAAGGTTCTCCCAGACACAAACCTCAGCCGATCCACCAGGAAAGGCACCTTCCTCAGCATGTGGAACACGGACTACCTCCTACCCCCAGAAACCCTCTCCTTCCCCTCGATCAGGACAACCCACAACACCTGGGAGTTACCCCAATTCCTCCATTCTCCTGCTCCTAATAGCTAACCCATCAGCAAATCCTGCGAACTCCATCTTCAAAATGGACCCAGAATAGGTCTAACCACTCCATCCAAGGCCACCTCTCTGGTCCACAGTGCCTGAGTTCCTGGAAAAGCTTCGTCATTGACCTGCCTTGCCATCGTCAACCCTCTGTCATCTGTTCTCAACACTGTAGCCAGGATGGCCCAGTGAAACAGGGTCTCGTGGGGTTATAGCCCTGGAATGGATTTCTGTCACCCTCTGTCACCTCTCTGACCTCATGTCCTAAGCTGTCTCCTGTGGCCACAGGGCCTTCTTGCTGCTCCTGGACACACCTGGAATTCTCCTACCCCACAGCCTTTGCACATGCTTTCCATTCTCTTTCAAATGCTCTTGATGTGTTCTCACTCACCTTCGGAGAAGTCTGAATTGGAGTGACAGGGACAGAAGATGAGGATGTGTGTTGGGTGAGGCTGGTGGCCCAGAAGAAGGTTCTCTGCCAGCTCTCCGCCTGTGCCTCCCTTGTCCTCAGCCAGGAACTTGCACACAGCCCTCACCTGTCACAACTCTCACCCAGGAGACCCACAGCCACCCCTGGAGCCCACCCTGCCCACACCCTGCTGCAGAATGCATTCAGCTGTCCTCTGGGACCCTGTAAGCTTTACACAGACCTGGAACTCCCCCGTCTCTGCAAACCTCCCAGATTCCCCCTCTTCTTCCAAAATCACACTGGCGCAAGGCTTTCATGAGAAAGCTATAACGCTAACTAATGAAAGGTTCACACCTACTTTCCCATTCTGTTGCCTTTCTCTCCACCTTCCCTCCTACCTGTGCAAACTGTAACATATTAGTGGAACATGAACATGCTCTGAGACCTGAATCTTTCATTGCAGCTTTCGGAGGACTCCTTATGTGATAAGAAACTAGTGTATCCTACAACAGGGTGTTTTACAACTCTCATTTATAGAATAGTACAGCCCAAATCACTACAATTTCACCTCACTCTTCATGAAGCAGAACACTTTTTCCTTTCTTCTTTTACTTAAATTTCAGTTAGTTCACATGCCATGGAATATTCGCTTCGGGGGTAAGATTTAGTGATTCCTCACCTGCATACAGTACCCGGTGCTCATCACAAGTGCCCTCCTTAATACCCCTCACCCATTTAACTCTTCCCCCCACACCCGTGTCCTGCAGCAACACTCAGTTTGTTCTCCAAGGTTGAGTCTATTTCCTTGTTTGCCTCTGTCAACACCCCTCAACTCTGTTCATCTGTTTTCTTTCTGAAATTCCACAAGCATGATAGCATAGGATATTTGTCTTTCCTCACTGATTTTGCTTAGCTTAATACACTCTAGGTCCATCCACATCCTTGCAAATGGTAAGATTTCATTCTTTTTGAAGCTGGGTCATATTCCATTATATATATATGTATCCCACATCTGCTTTATCCATTCATCAGTGCATGGACTTTGGGATTCTCTCCATAGTTTGGCTACTGTGGACATTGCTGCTATAAACATCATGGTGCATGTTCCCCCTTCAAATCTGCATTTTTGTATCCTTTGGGTAAATACTTAGGACAGCAATTGCTGGATCATGTGGATATTCAATGTTTAAATTTTGAGGAACCCCCACACTGCTCCCAGACAGGCTGCACCACTTTGCATTGCCACCAACAGGATGGGAGGGTTCCCCTTTAAGCAGAACATTATCTGCCGGCAATTTCATAAGAGGAAACAAAACCTCTGGGAGATGCACCCAGGGTCAGGCAAGCAGTTGCAGACTTCACCCCAAGGCTCCTGACGCCAAGCCCCTTGAAGCCACCAGCATGCCACTATCCAAAAGAATTCCCAGACTCTCCTTCTGACTCCACCACCAAAGAAACTACAGAGAGAATATGGCACCTCAAAATATCGAGATAATACATTTAGTAAAACTAGAAAGTCAAGCTCAACTTTTAAACAGGAACAGGCCGCTTTGGATAATTTTCAATTTTCCCTCCACCCTAATTTTAACTCTTCTGATGAATAAACTAATCAATGATGAAACATCACCTTTGTCAAATGACATCATCCAAGTCTGTATCAGATGAAAAAAGCCACCTAACTCTAGATGCTGGCCACTCAACCATATCGTAGGCCCAAATGAATAAACACTGTTAGATGAAGGAACAAATTAGATATTACAAACAGGCACAGAGTGAATCTCACCTTCCCTTTCTAATAAAAGAGGGTTCCTAGGAAACAGATGGTCAAAATACATTTGTAAGCAATAAATGGACAGAGAAATTGTGATCCCCTACAAAATTCTACCTGCAGGGAAACTAAGTAATTCTTGCACCAAACCCAGAATGCTGACAGCTACTTCAATTTTACTTTGTGGCTCAACTAGAGAAAAGAGAAAAGCCCAGGAGGTTTTGGGATAATGAGAGGTTTTACCTCCAGCCCTGACATAGTTAGGACATTTTGCCAAACATACCTGTGATTTCCCTGAACACTGGCGTCCTGTGACAAGCTTCCTCGCTGACTCAGATGCTGACGTTCCAAACCTCGGGTGTCTTGGAGCCAGAGCAGAGAAGTGCTGTCAGCTGGGGAGAAGAAGGCACCTCTGACCTAAAGCCCACACACCTGCTTCGGTTTCTGGGTAAAGGGGCAACACATACTTGTTGTTTAGCAGTAATTATCTTCATTCTCAATAGACCAATGACCTTGCCTTTTCTGGAAAGCAAGACTTACTCTTCTAAAGAAACCCTCAATTCGTGTATTCCCAATGCAACTAGAGTGGGGTCTGGTTTACGCTCACCTCCAGGCCCCCATCTGGAGGATTTTCCTGCATGATTCTAATAGCCAATTACCACTAACCAGGGGGCACACGGGGCATAATGCTGAAGTTGGGGGACCGCTCTGGGGCTTGCTACTGTCACACCTGTGCCTGGGGGACCAGGGCACACCGTGATGAACTCGGGGTACTGCTCAAGGTGCATCACCTGCACTGTGTCAGAGAACCGGGGGACACATCACTGAAGGTGGGGACTCTGTGAGGTCCTTACCCGCACTCTTCCCGGGGAACAGGGGAAACCCTGAAATTCTGCAACCCATCCCACAAAAGCTCGGGTGAGTGGGCGCCCTGGAGTTCACGGGTATGGGGAATAAGCCCAGTTGAGGACATGGGGCAGAAGAGACTTTAAAGTGGAAAAGAAAACTCACCTGAGTCCCCACAATGAACCCTCTCCATGTGCCCTTCCAGAACCCTGCCTCCCACCTGGGGCGCCCCCTACCCCTGGAACCCCCTGCCCCTGTTGCATGCTGCTCACTCACCAGCCGGGACCTCCGCAGGGCAACATTATCTCTTCCAGTGCCCCTTGTTCTGCCTCAGGTCTGCACCCCACTGCAACTCTGGAACAATCCACAGAGACGTAGCTCTACCCCAAGTGGTGATTGGTCAGGAACAGTGGTGCCCCAGCCCCTGGGATGCCAGACAACCCACCCTCAAGCCCCTGGAACTCTGAAAGTGCAGGGGGTCCAAGAGGTGCCTCCTCTACCCAACACCCAGCACAAGCATGGGTGGGGTCCTGGGCGGGCGCCCCCCACACACCTGGCCCCTTCCAGGGACCCCTCTAGCTGCAGACCACCCTCAGAGTCCTGCCATTTCCCTTTCTGCACCGGCCCTCCCTGCTGGGGTGTGCCTGGTTCTTGGGCTTTAGGAAATGCAATGATTTCATGCATTTTCAGTATGTACATGTCAGTATGACTTTAATCTTATGGGAGCCAAAGAGGTTCTTTATTTTTTCTTATCTTCATGTTGGCATTTTTGGTTATTGTTTTCTTCTCGAAGCAGATGTACAACATGTGCTTGGGGCAGAAATAGGACCCATGCTTTGAGGTTTTGCCCAATCATTTTGAGCCAGGTAAAATGTTAAAGGATAGCTTCCCTGGGAGCCCAGGATCAGGGCCCACAGATAATATAAGATAAAAATTACTTTCATCATTATAATTACTACTAAATGGAGGAATTTGAGACAAAAGCACCTTTCACAATAGTACCAAGAAATCAAAATGATGCGCACAGAAGGCTACCTGCTCCATGGTCAGCACAGGTAACAGAAGTGTTCACAGTCTCTGGATTCCTGCCCTTCTCCTGCCCAAGTCACTGAAGCACACAGACCACTTAAAATCAGAATTGTAGAACTGCTAGACACCTTAGAGATGTCTGGCACCATTCCCATGGACTGCAGAATAAAACAGTAGCTCGTTGTCACGAACTAATTTCAACATGAAGTGCCCCCTGGATGCCCTAAGTTCTTTCTCTGCAAATGTTGACTAATGTAAGTCACATTCATACCATTTAAACACTAGGATGGCTGGGAAGTCATCGTAGGTAAGGCAATATTTTAGTTATGTTTATAAGCATTGGCTCACTTTGTAGAAGAGGCTGAGCTGAGTGTTTTTAAATACTATTTCAGGTACAAGAGAGGAGTTAAGATGGCGGAGGAGTAGGGGACCCCTTTTTCAGCAGGTCCCCTGAGTGGAGTGGGATAGGTACCAAACCAGCCTAAACAACCACGGAATCAGCCTGAGAGGCAGGAAGATATATCTGGATCTCTACAAATGAACATCTCCAGTGCTGAGTATGAGGTAGGAAGCAGGGAGTCCTGAAACCTGGCACAGATACTGGAAGATAAAAGGAAGGGGGAGGGAGCCGCCGTGTTTGGGTGCCAGGAAGTAGCAGCCACCTGCACAGGGGAGCAGTCAGACTCACAGAAGGCACCCCTAGAGAGCAGACTGAGACCAGTGAGCCCAGAGAGCACACCACCAGGCATCTCGCGGAACACAGGAATCCCAGTGTGCTCATGGGATCCACAATGAGATTGGGAGCTCCTGGAGCGCGTGCGGGTCCGCTGGAGGCTGGCAGGCCACCTGCACAGGGGAGCAGGCAGATTCATGGTCAGAACCCTGGAAACAGCAGACTGATACCCTGAACCAGGTGCGCCCGCCACCAGGTTTCTCACGGAACTCCGGAATCCCAGTGTGCTCACTGGGCATAGACAGACCCAGAGACCCAGGAGCACGCGGGGCGGCTGGCGGCTGGTGGGCCACCTGCATGTGGGAGCAGGCTGACGCGCGGTTGGCACCCGAGAAACAGCAGACTGAGACTCTGAAGGAGTTGGCATGCCACCAGGCTTCTCAGGAAACTCCATAATCCTGGTGTGCTCACGGGATCCAGACTGAGACCTGGAGATCTGGGAGCTCGCAGGGACGGCTGGAGGCTGGTGGCCTTAGAAACAAAAAGGACAGAGATGTGCCTGCCCTGGAAGTGTGGGCAGGGACACCGGGGCTGGAGCACACATCCAGGGACACTATGCGGTTGAGCAGCACCAAGAGTAACGGAGTTCAAGTGGCCAGAACATCCGTGGAGAACGCACCGCAATCCCTCTGTTCTGTGACAATTTAGCCTCTGCTGCTCTGACTTTCAGAAGAGGCACAGCAGACCACTAGAGAAAGCCACCAGGGAACAAAAGCCTGGAAATACCTGCTCACTGCGTGCCACACCCATTCCCCCTCGCAGGGGACAGGGCAACTCTACCCAAACAGGGTTGCCTGAGTATGGGTGTGGCAAATTACAACAACTCTTAACGATAGAGAACAAATGGATGGTTACCAGAGAGGAGGTGGATAGAGGGATGAGTCAAATAGATGAAGCGGATTAAGAGGACACTTTTCTTGATGACCACTGAGTAATATATAGAATTACTGAATCACTCTATTATACACCTGTAATGAATGTAACACTGTATGTTAGCTCTACTGGAATTAAAATAAATTTTTAAAAAATATTTTTCTTTCAGGAACCTCTGTGAAAAAGCTTTTCCTGTGCAATGTTCATAAGCCCTACTTGGGAGGATTCACTCTACAATAATTATGCACTCTATGCCTTGAATTCAGATTTCACTGAGTTCTTACTGTGGATCCCAACCCACGGGAGCCATGGTCCTTTTCTGTCCAGGCTCAGCACCTATGCATTCAAGATTGGAAGTAGAGACACATGTCACTTCACAGTCCACAAAGCTATTATTGTTTCTGTTTCAGTGTGAGAGAGTCACAGACTTTGGGACAGGTTTCAGAGCAGGTTTATTATGGATCCTGGATCTCTACTTCAATGTTCATTGCCTGGATCCATTTGGCTAACAGGTTCCCTGTGGATGGGCTTGCTTCCAGCACATACATGGAAGATGCAAAGGTGGGTCGCTTGGTGTGGGACAGGAAGAAGATCAAAAGCAGACAAGAGTCCGTCCCATCCCCTGATCCAGGAACTGCTAAGGGAGAGGGTACGAAAGGTAGAATCCATGCGAAACTCAAAGGTCTCCAGCTGAACACAGGAGGCATACGTCAAGGGATCTGTAGATGCAGGGGTTGAAGGCTGCTCTGAGCTACCTCTGGGGGGAAGGGAGGGAAGGAATGAGGAGACACTGCCTGCCCCTGGCCCATGCCAGCTGCCCACCGCTCCGATACGCATCCGTCTACACAGCTGACACAACCTAGGCTCACGATGGCCTGGCTTGCGTCCCTCAATCCTCAGTGGGACAGCTGGCCCCAGGGCTCAGAGACATGCTGAGGGAGATGAGAGGGAAAGCTGCCCCACCCAGGTCATCCCCTCCTTGAGCAGACAGCCCTTAAGAACTGCTAAAAAAAAAACCAGTAATGGGGTTGAAAGACATGCCATGGATGAACTAAGGCATAGAGATATGTAAAATAACATTCATTTTTAAGATCAGAGCTGTCATCTCAGGAAGTGGGGAGAGCTTCCCTGAAGAAGACTTAGGGGAGGACAGGCCATACTGAAAAGGGAGACATGGCTCTCCTGATTGGGGACCTGCAGCCACCTTCCAGGGCAGGGCATCATCCTCGCATCACACAAGATCCATGGAAGTGTTCCATAAGGGCCAGATGTTTGTCTCGAGAAGGCTACCCTGGCATCAGACTGCACAGGGCACCAGGGATGAGGGCCAGATGGAGGACGGACAATACCCCGGAGGCCATGGGGCAAGAGCAGAGGCACATGGCCTTGAAGATGATGATGAAAAGCAGGAGGTGGCAGCATGGAGGTGGCCCAAAGTACCATGGGAGCAGGGCCCACAGCTACACTGACTGGGTGCCTCCTGGCCAGGTGTGGCTGACTTCAGTGGGCTCCAGACTACTCCTGACCACCAGTCTAGGAAGTGTGCACCACCCCCGGCCTCCTCTCCCCTTGCAGCTGCTAGGAATCATGGTCACAGACCCTGGTCAGCTTTCGTGGAAACCAAGCAGTGGCTCCCCCGCACGCTGCACCTCTGGTGGTGGTCCAGTGCGACCCTCGTGCCTGGCCAGACACTGATGTCTACCTGTCTCCACACAAATCCACAGACAGGAGGGTGTCCCTGAATTCCACAGCACCTGATGAGACAGATCCACGGAACCCAACACCCAGTGGGTCACTCGGGACCTCACCTATGGTCATGGAGCTCACCATACCCTATTTCTGTCACTTCCCACAGAAAGCCTGTTTCTGATCCCCCACAAGACCTGGTTGCTGACCTGGGCTCATGCCATGAACCAACATAGCACCTTTCCTTTAGAGAAGGCTATGCCTACACCTCCTAGAAAATATTTCTAATGAAGTACAAGTCCATCAGGACTACAGTGTGAACAGTAGCACACAGCCTGCGTGGTAGTAGTCAGTAATTCTAAGAAGGGTTAACACCACCCCCGTCACACAAAACCTTCCTCCGTCCCACGGAACTCATGATCTGCCCTCAGAAAACCCTCCAGGAAACAAATCTTTCATCTGAATCTTCTCTTCAACTTCTGCTTCAAATCTTGTCCAACCACAATGATATGAAACTAGAAATCAGTCTCAAGACAAAAATGGGACAGTCAAAAATAGGTGGAGATTGGGGGGCCTGGATGGATCAGTTGTTATGGATCTGCCTTCAGCTCAGGTCATGATCACAGGATCCTGGGAATTAGCCTGGAATCAGGCTCCTTGCTCAGTGGGAAGCCCGCTTCTCCCTCTCCCACCCCCCCTGCTTCCGTTCCCTCTCTCACTGTCTCACTCTCTGTCAGATACTTAAATAATCTTAAAAAAATATGTGGACATTTAACAACATGCTACTGAACAACCAACAGTCAAAGAAGAAATAAAAAAAAAATTTAGAAGTACCTTGACACTGATGAAAAAGACAACTTACAAAAACTTATGGGATGAAGCAAAAGTAGCTCTACGGGGTACATTCATAGAAACTCAAGTCTTCATCAATCCATGAGAATGGTCTCCAATAAACAACCTGACTTATGTGGTAAAGAAGTAGAAAATAAAACAACAAACAAAGGCCCCAATTAGTAGAAATAAGGAAATAACAAAAAGGAATGCATAAATAAATCCAATGGAGACTAAAAAGACAAAAAAAAAAAACAATGAAAATGAGAGCGGCCTTTTTTGGAAAGATAAACAAAACTGACAAACTTAGCTAGACTCACCAAGAAAGACAGAGGACTCGAATACAATCAGGAAAGAAAGTTAATGGATTCCTGTATCATATCAAAATCAAAAGAACTCTTCAAACTTAGACACAACAACTTCTTGCAAGCCACATCTCTAAAGGCAAAGGAAATAAAAGCAAAAATGAACGATTGGCACTTCATCAAGATAAAAAGCTTCTGCACGGCAAAGCAAACGATCAACAAAACAAAAAGGTAACCTATGGAATCGTAGAAGATATCTTCAAATGATATTACAGATAACGGGCTGGTATCCAAGATATATAATGTACTCCTCAAACTCGACACCCAAAAAATGGGCAGAAAGAGATACTTCTCCAGAGAAGACATACAAATGGCCAATAGACACATGAAAAAATGCTTCACATCACTTTCCATCAGGCAAATACAAATCAAAACAACAATGAGATACCACCTTACACCAGTTAGAATGGTTAAAATTAACAAGACAGGGGGCACCTGGGTGGCACAGCGGTTAAGCGTCTGCCTTCGGCTCAGGGAGTGATCCTGGCATTATGGGATCGAGCCCCACATCAGGCTCCTCCGCTATGAGCCTGCTTCTTCCTCTCCCACTCCCCCTGCTTGTGTTCCCTCTCTTGCTGGCCGTCTCTACCTCTGTGGAATAAATAAATAAAATCTTGAAAAATAAAATTAACAAGACAGGAAATTACAAAAAGTCAGAGAGGATGTGGAGAAAGCAGAGCCCTCTTACACTACTCGTGAGAATTCAAGCTGGTATAGCCACTTTTGAACAATATGGAGGTTCCTCAAGACATTAAACACAGAGCTATCCTATGACCCACCAATTGCACTACTGGGTATTTACCCCATAGACACAGAGTAATGAAAAGAAGGGGCACCTGTATCCCAATATTCATAGCAACAATGTCCATAATAGCCAAACTGTGGAAGGAGCCAAGATGTCCTTTGGCAGATGAATGGACGAAGAAGATGTGGTTCATCTATACAGTGAAATATTACTCAGTCATCAGAAAGGATGAATACCCACCATTTGCACCAACGTGGATGGACCAGGAGGGGATTATGCTAAGTGAAATTAAGGCAAGCAGAGAAAGACAATTATCATAAGGTTTGACTCCTATGTGGAATGGAAGGAATAGCATGGAACATTAGAAGTAGGAAGGGAAAAGTAAAGGGGGGTAATGAGAGGGGGAGATGAACCATGAGAGACTATTGACACTGGGAAACAAACAGGTTGCAGAAAGGGAGGGCAGGGGAATGGGTTATCCTGGTGATGAGTATTAAGGAGGGCACGTGTCATAATGAGCACCAGGGGTTATATGCAAACAATGAATCATGGAACACTTCATCAAAAACAAATGAAGTACTGTAGGGTGACTAACATCATTTTTAAAAAAGAGAAAGATATGAAATCCATACAGGAAAACTGTCACTATTTGCAAATGACAGGAAATCCTGAAAAATTCCACAAAAAAAACTGTTAATTTAAACAAATTCAAGAAAGCTGCAGGATATAAAGTCAATATACAGACCTGTTGTCTTTATTTTTTTCAGATTTTATTTATTTATTTGAGAGGAAGAGAAAAAGCACATGCAGGGGGAGTGTCAGAAAGAGGGAGAAGCAGACCCTCGCTAAGTGGGGAGCCCAACACGGGGCTCGATCCCAGAACTCTGGGATCATGACCTGAGCTGAAGGCAGATGCGTCACCTATGGGGACACCCAGATGACCCAACTTCTTGCATTTCTGTATACTGATGACACACTTTTGCAAAGAGAAATTAAAAAAGTAATGCCATTTACAATTGCATCAAAAAAAAATCAAGGAATAAAAGTAACCAAAAATGAGAAAGACGTAATACACTCAACACATGGCAGAAAAGAAATGAAAAACATGTGTGTCAAAGGGGCAGAATGTGTGGTTCAAAGATTTGGAAGGCAACACAAGCAAATGGAAGCTTACGCCATGCTCCTTAACTGGAAGAGTTACTTATGTGAACATGTCCATCGTACCCAAAGCAATCGACAGATGGGATGAAATCCCTATCTGAATTTCAGTGGCATTATTCAAGGAAATAGATAACAGTCCTCAAACTTGTATGGAATCACAAAAGACCCCAAATACCCAATGCAACCTGGAGAAAGAAAGGTGCTGTCAACACACTCCTGGATTTCAAGCTAGATTACAAAGATCTTATCATCAAAACAGGATAGTACTGGCATAATCACAGACACCAGGTCAGTGGAACAGAAGAGAAAGCTCAGAAAATTAACCACAAGTAGATGATCCTAACTTACGACACAGCAGCAGAAGATATGCCATTAGGAAGGACTGTGTCTTCAGTGAGCGGTAACAGGCAAACTGGACACTAAATGCAGAAGAATATAACTGGGTCACTTTCTTACACCACACACAAAATTTTTAATGGATGAATGATTTGAACATAAGACCTGAATCCATAAACCTCCAAGAAGACACAGATACTAGTCTCTCGACATTGGTTTTAGCAAAGAGTCTTCAGATAGGACACCAAACACAAAGCAACAAAAGCAAAAATAAACAAGTGGAACAACTTCAAACTGAAATCTTCCACTTGGCAAAAGAAACCATCAAAAACTTAAAAGGCCACTGACCCAATAAGAAAAAATATCTGCGCATCATATGTGTGAAAAGAGGCTAATATCCAAAATACACACAACACTCATACAAATCAAAAGAAAAAAATCCGTATTAAAAAATGGGGGAATATGTGAATAGATACTTTCCAAAGATGGCACACAGGTGCCAACATACAGAAAAAGTTGTTTGACATCACTCATCATCGTCAGGGAAACATCAGTCAAACCCACAATCGGCTATCCCCTCACAACTGTTGGAACAGCAATTGTCCCAGAGACAGGCACCAGGTGGGGTCAAGGGTGTGCAGACGAGGAGACACTGTGCGCTGTTGGTGGGAATGGAAATTGGTGCAGCCACTGTGACAAACGGTATGGAGGTTCCTGAAAAAATAAATGCAACTACCACATGACCCAGTAATGGCTCTACAGATAATTGATTTGGAGAACACAAAAATACTGCCTCAAAAAGACAGATGCACTCCCACTTTCATTGCAGCATTATTCACAAGAACCAGACATGGAAACACAGACCTTGGGGGCCTTATGTCAAGTAACTCAGACACAGAAAGACCAATACCAGATGCTCTCATGTACATTCCACGTGGAATAAACAAATACTGAACGCATAGATACTGAGAGCAGATTGGTAGGTGCCAGATTCGGGGATGGGGTGCTAGAAACGGATGAAGGTGGTCAAAGTCTCAATGTTTGAGTGAGAAAATCCTACAGTCATGAAATGTTCTGTCCAGCATGGAGACTAAAACTAACCCTGCAGCATGGGGTATAGGTTTCCCTGCTCTTAGAAAGTACAGGGCTTCTGAGAAACCTTGCACAGCAGAAATGGTGTCAACAAGGAATGGCCATTAATATACACGGAACAATTAGACAGTGTGCTCAGACTCCAAAATTCCTTCTCTTTGGCTTTTCTTAGGCTTCAGGGCACACGTTTCTAATGGAGGCCCAGCATAAATGAAGATAAAGCACAGCAGAGGCTCACAGACACCATTCCAAGTGCTGGTGGCTGGATGCGGAGAGCGGTCCCCAGCGGAAGGAGCTGGTTGGGGTGCACGCCGCCTCTGTCGTGCTTCTCCCCAAAACAATGCGGAACGCGATTCTCACTTTTCACAATTTTTTGTAAGAGGGAAATCCTCTTCAGGTCTCTTCCTCTTACTGAAGCTGGGTAATAATGTAGTTCTTTCAAGAAAACCAAGTGTCTTACTGTGAACGTTTAAAAAGTGGGGGATACTTGTACTTGAGCATTGCTGAGGGAGGAGATGTGAAAGGTTCTCCCAGACACAGACCTCAGCAGATCCACCAGGAAAGGCACCTTCCTCAGCATGCGGAACACGGACTACCTCCTACCCCCTGAGAAACCCTCTCCTTCCCCTCAATCAGGACAACCCACAAGAGCTGGGATTTACCCCAATTCCTCTGTTCTCCTGCTCCTAATAGCTAACCCATCAGCAAATCCTGTGAACTCCATCTTCAAAATGGACCCAGAATAGGTCTAACCACTCCATCCAAGGCCACCTGTCTGGTCCACAGTGCCTGAGTTCCTGGAAAAGCTTCGTCATTGACCTGCCTTGCCATCGTCAACCCTCTGTCATCTGTTTTCAACACTGTAGCCAGGATGGCCCAGTGAAACAGGGTCTCATGGGGTTATAGCCCTGGAATGGCTTTCTGTCACCCTATGTCACCTCTCTGAACTCATGTCCTAAGCTGTCTCCTGTGGCCACAGGGCCTTCTTGCTGCTCCTGGACATACCTGGAATTCTCCTGCCCCAGAGCCATTGCACATGCTTTCCCTTCTGTTCAGAATGCTCTTGATGTGTTCTCACTCACCTTCGGAGAAGTCTGAATTGGAGGGACAGGGACAGAAGATGAGGATGTGTGTTGGGTGAGGCTGGTGGCCCAGAAGAAGGTTCTCTGCCAGCTCTCCGCCTGTGCCTCCCTTGTCCTCAGCCAGGACCTTGCACACAGCCCTCACCTGTCACAACTCTCACCCAGGAGACCCACAGCCACCCCTGGAGCCCACCCTGCCCACACCCTGCTGAAGAATGCATTCAGCTCTCCTCTGGGACCCCTGTCAGCTTTAGCCAGACCTGGAACTCCCCCGTCTCCTGCAAAGCTCCCGGATTCCTCCTCTTCTTCCAAAATAACACTGGCGCAAGGCTTTCATGAGAAAGCTATAATGCTAACTAATGATAAGATTTCATTCTTTTTGAAGCTGGGTCATATTCCAGTATATATATATGTATCCCACATCTGCTTTATCCATTCATCAGTGCATGGACTTTGGGATTCTCTCCATAGTTTGGCTACTGTGGACCTTTCTGCTATAAACATCATGGTCCATGTTCCCCCTTTGAATCTGCATTTTTGTATCCTTTGGGTAAATACCTAGGAGAGCAATAGCTGGATCATGTGGTTGTTCAATGTTTAACTTTTTGAGGAACCCCCACACTGTTTCCCAGACTGGCTGCACCACTTTGCATTGTCACCAACAGGATGGGAGGGTTCCCCTTTAAGCAGAACATTATCTGCTGGCAATTTCATAAGAGGAAACAAAACCTCTGTGAGACGCACCCAGGATCAGGCAAAGAGTTGCAGACTTCACCCCAAGGCTCCTGACGCCAAGCCCCTTGAAGCCACCAGCATGCCACTATCCAAAAGAATTCCCAGACTCTCCTTCTGATTCCACCACCAAAGAAACTACAGAGAGAATATGGCACCTCAAAATATCGAGATAATACATTTAGTAAAACTAGAAAGTCAAGATCAACTTTTAAACAGGAACAGGCTGCTTTAGATAATTTTCAATTTTCCCTCCACCCTAATATTAACTCTTCTGATGACTAAACTAATCAATGATGAAACATCACCTTTGTCAAATGACATCATCCAAGTCTGTATCAGATGAAAAAAAGCCACCTAACTCTTGCTGCTGGCCAGTCAACCATATTGTAGGCCGAATTGAATAAACACTGTTAGATGAAGGAACAAATTAGATGTTACAAACAGGCACAGAGTGAATCTCACCTTCCCTTTCTAATAAAAGAGGGTTCCTAGGAAACAGATGGTCAAAATACACTTGTAAGCAATAAATGGACAGAGAAATTGTGATCCCCTGCAAAGTACTACCAGCAGGGAAACTAAGTAATTCTTGCACCAAACCCAGAATGCTGACAGCTACTTCAATTTTACTTTGTGGCTCAACTAGAGAAAAGAGAAAAGCCCAGGAGGTTTTGGGATAATGAGAGGTTTTACCTCCAGCTTTGACATAGATAGGACATTTTGCCAAACATACCTGTGCTTTCTCTGAACACTGGCGTCCTGTGACAAGATGCCTCCCTGACGCCAATGCTGACGTTCAAAACCTCAGGTGTCTTGGAGCCACAGCAGAGAAGTGTTGTCAGCTGGGGACAAGAAGGCACCTCTGACCTATAGCCTGCACACCTGCTTCGGTTTCTGGGCGAAGGGGCAACACATACTTGTTGTTTAGCAGTAATTATCTTCATTCTCAATAGACCAATTTCCTTGCCTTTTCTGGATAGCAGACTTACTCTTCTGTAGAAACCCTCAATTCGACTATTCCCAAAGAAACTAGAGTGGAACATTTATTTCTCACTTAAATAGAAATCACTGTTATTGTCGACATTGCGTGAATGAACTTTTAAAAACATTTTAGAGAGAAAGGAAGAGACCTTTATTCAAACCCAAGTCAGGACAGCTGCCTGGGAGACACAATCTTCACCAAGAAAAGGAGTGCTCCGGGGAAGGAACATTTGGGGCAGGCTTATATATTTTTTTCTGTTTCATTTTACATACAGAGTTACACACCACAATGAGGATCTTCTTAGATTCCAGAAAGTGACAGACTCTTTCTTATGTTTTCCATATGTACATGTCAGTATGACTTTAATCTTATGGGAGCCAAAGAGGTTCTTTATTTTTTCTTATCTTTATGTTGGCATTTTTGGTTATTGTTTTCTTCTTGAAGCAGATGTACAACATGTGCTTGGGGCAGAAACAGGGCCCATGCTTTGAGGTTTTGCCCAGTCATTTTGAGCCGGGTAAAATGTTAAAGGATAGCTTCCCTGGGAGCCCAGGATCAGGGCCCACAGATGATATAAGATAAAAATTACTTTCATCATTATAATTACTACTAAATGGAGGAATTTGAGACAAAAGCACCTTTCACAAAAGTACCACGAAATCAAAATGATGCCGACAGAAGGCTACCTGCTCCATGGTCAGCACAGGTAACAGAAGTGTTCACAGTCTCTGGATTCCTGCCCTTCTCTTGCCCAAATCTCTGAAGCACACAGACCACTTAAAATCAGAATTGTAGAACTGCTAGACACCTTAGAGATGTCTGGCACCATTCCCTTGGACTGCAGAATAAAACACAGTAGCTCGTTATCACAAACTAATTTCAACATGAAGTGCCCCCTGGATGCACTAAGTTCTTTCTCTGCAAATGTTGACTAATGTAAGTCACAGTCATACCATATAAACACTACGATGGCTGGGAAGTCATCGTCGGTAAGGGAATATTTTAGCCATGTTTATAAGCATTGGCTCACTTTGTAGAAGAGGCTGAGCTGAGTGTTTTTAAATATTATTTCAGACCTGTTTTACAGTACCCTCTGAACATACCAGAGCCTGAAAGGACTAAAAAAGATGGTTGGTTTCAGTAACTTTAATACCAGAAAAATATTATACTGTCTGTATTCCTAAGGATCTTTGAGTATCTTACCCAGAGGTCCTCCACTGAGATAATGATGTTAATGATCACCATGGGCAGAGGTGAAAAGGCCAGCTGAATTCGTTCCAGTTGTCCACATGACAAGAAAATCCTGATACTTGATAGGTTTCCAGATCGAGAAGACCAGAGATAAGAGGGAAATAGTACCCTGTATGAAGCAACAAGGGATTTGGAGTCAATTTGGGGATCCGACTTAGGTTTCTGACACTAAAATCCTCTGTGACACATATCATCTGAGTCCCTGTCTAACTACCTGAAAATGTGCCTAAAAATATCTACACCCTAGTTGAGAAGTTTAAGAGGCAGAATGCTACAAAGAGCCAGTATGATGTCTCTCAAGAACAGGTGCTCAGGAAGCCATAATTGCTATTGGGTCTATTTCTTTTCCAGAAGAAAGTACACATGTTGAATCCGTATTTCTAATAGATGACTCACCAGATGATTTTCAAACCTGAAGGAAGGCCAAGAAGTCGCTCTTGTGTCATATTTCACTCAGAAATCATGTTGTTGGACTGGTGAGGATGATACAATAGCAACGCCATCACTAAGAGTGGGGAGCTTCTAATTTCCATAGGGCCATGTTGACCCCCTTAGCTCAGAGCCACCAGAAAGGGCAGCTGGGGAGGGGGCACCGTCATCACTATGTGTGGGGAGCTTCCCATTTCCATATGGCCATGTTGACCCCCTTAGCTCAGGGCCACCAGAAAGGACAGCTGAGGGGGACCACAGGCCAAGGCTGCCAGGTGTGGCTGGGGCAGGCAGAACTCTGACTTAAGGCTCAACTCCTGTCTAGGTTATTATAATGCTCTTCACAAAGAAAGTGCCATTGTGTGTGAGCCCTCATGTAGAAAAGGTTCAGAATTTCCATTGAGATTCCCTCTCTGACTTTTAGGATATGTAGCAAAGTTCCATTTAATTTTTTTAAACATTGAAGGACTTCCTGGTTTTCTTTTCGCTATGACTGTGGCTCAATTCCCCTGTGGTCTAAGAATAGAATCTAGTTAATTTCAGGGTTTAACATTTGTAGACTTGATTCGTGGCCCCACCTATCATCTCTTTGGGTAAAGAGTCTATGACCACTTGAAAATAATGTATTCTGCACTTATTATGGAATGTTCCCTATATGTCAATTAGGTCACATTTGTTACCAATGTTTTGCCTGGTTTTTCTGTCAGATATTGAGAAAGGTATATTAAAATCTTCAAACAGTGCTGCTCTATTCAATGTGGCATCGGAGAATCTACCAGTGTTTTAAGGCAAGAGAAACAAAAAGTATAAGAATTGAGGGGATAATTGTGACTATTCACAGATAATACGATTGTGTACATAGAAAATCCAAAACAGTCTATAAATACCCTATTAGAATTAAAAATGCAATTAATAATAATAATAATAATAATAATAATAATAAAATAATAAAAGAGGTTTCCTAGGAAACAGATGGTCAAAATACATTTGTAAGCAATAAATGGACAGAGAAATTGCATTGTAGCTTCCCATTGGACAGTTTCTGAAAGAAAACGTAGAACCTGTCAATCTTGGGGTAGGACATAGGGTGCACTAACCATTTAAAAGAATTCAGTGGGACTTCATAAAAATGTGACATTTGTAAGCAATAAATGGACAGAGAAAATGGATTGTAGCTTCCCATTGGACAGTTTCTGAAAGAAAACGTAGAACCTGTCAATCTTGGGGTAGGACATAGCGTGCACTAACCATTTAAAAGAATTCAGTGGGACTTCGTAAAAATGTGATATTTCTCCTTATCTTATGACCATAAGAAAATGAAAAAGTGAACCGCAGGCTGGGAAGTAAAGATTTGCAATACACACACTGACAAAGACTTGTGAATAAAGAATTCCTGCTCATCAACCATAGAAAGTCTATTTATAAACGAATACTTCACAAAAGATTGACTGATGGCCAATAAGAACAGGAAAGGGTGCTCTACAGTATTATTTTCAGGAACAGCAAGGCCTTTTCTAAAATGAAAACATACACACAAACCAGTATTCCGTAGATGGATGACGTCCTTATTTCTGAGGACAGCTTGAAGAACAGACTAGCATCAAAGTAAAGTGATGGAATTCCTGACACTCAGAGGATGGACAATTGACCTCAAACTACAGCACAATTTCTAGGCATCATTCGGTCCTCTGAAGACAGACAACGACCACACCCCTTCCTACACCACACACGTTGCTTCCCAACCCCTACCATAAAAGAAGAAGATGAGAAACAGATAGGACTAGTAGGAAATAGCAAAAATCACATGTGGAGATTATCCTGAAACACACTGATCACGTAACTAGTTTAAGGAAGTGTAGGGAACTGACAAGGACAGAGACTCAAGAGGTACTTCTTTGGGAAATGCTCTCTGAAATCGTCACACATTGGTATCAGCTAATGAGGGCTCTGAGTATACCCTAGGGTTTGCTCACAAGGGTCTGCAACACCATCGCTGAGGACTGAAACTCTTCAAGACCTCAAAGCTTGCCTGATTGACGATTGGACTAAGAGATTCCCATGTTCTGAAAACAGATACCAACTCATTGAAAGGTTCACCTGGGCTCTCTCGGAGGCCCTACAAGAAGCTGAACCATTCACTGAAAATCAACTACACACACACACACACACACACACACACACACACACACACACACACCTGTCATTTCACCAATTACTTAAACATTCAAGGTTCTTCCTACCTTTTCTTTTTCACATTGATATTTATACTCACATGAAATGGCATCATTTCTAATGAACACTGATGTCAAAATAGAGATCCATTGACACAATATTCACAAAATGGAACTTCCCTGCTGTCATTTTCAATATAGCGTTTTTTAAAGTTCATACATATTTTAGGTGTTTGATAACTTATACAGGAGAAGATGAGCATTGAAAAACTCTAAATACTGACAATGAGTTTTAAGCCTAGAGAACAAAAATTGTCCAATTCCATAGATAATAAGGAACCAAAGGGAAAGCATGGAAGCTGTAGTCGAATAATTTTACACATATGCATCCTCTCTTATTCTACTACCGAGGGGCGTGTATTATTACCACTATGCATGCATCAATTGTCTTCCACGTGCACCTGCACAGGTATAATGAATTACTACAGTAGAATGAAATGTCTGGGAACTACTTGGCGGCATCTATAATGAACAATGAATTTTCGGTCTTATATTTGGTGAACTTCCACTGTCTGTCCCTTTAGACATGGACGCTAAACAGAAGGGGGAATGAACCACGAGAGACTATGGACTCTGGGAAACAAACTGAGGGCTTCAGAGGGGAGAGGGGTGGGGGATTGGGATGGGCCAGTGATGGGTATTAAGGAAGGTACATATTGCATGGAGCACTGGGTGTTATATGCAAATAATGAATCACGGAACACTACATCAAAAACTAAGGAAATACTGTATAGTGACTAACATATCATAATAAACAATTATTATTAGAAAAAAATTAAAGGTAAGAAAAACCAATACAGCTTTTATGTTTCAAGAACAATCACAATTGAGAAAAAACTAACTTCCAATCCCTAAAGCAAAACACAGACCAAGTTCCATTTCACTCCCCTTTATTCACATTCTCTGTGGGTTCTAAGCTATTTCCCTACTTCCTTTCCTGCTGAGCAGGGAGCCCGGGCTCAATCCCAGAACCCTGGGATCATAACCTGAGCCAAAGGTACATGCTTAACTGCCTGAGCCAGCCAGGGGCCCCAGCCATGTTTTTCTTAAGCAAAAGGACACTTTCTCACGATGCCTTCACATGACTTCACATGGTACCAGAGACCTGCATTTGCTTCTAGGAGGTTGCAGATGAAGGCAATTGCAAACTCTTACAGTGGTTTATCAAATACAATGACCTGCCTCGTGACAGTGAAACCCTTATGAGCCCACGAGAGGGTGCTGTGACACTCAGCTGTGGCTGGGCTGGCACAGAGAACCAAATCCATTTCCCTGCCTGATGTCTGTGAGGAACAGATGCCCCCACTGTGAATGAGACCCTGCCACTGAGCTGTCCAGAGATGGCCATCCTCACGGAGGATGAGGATAAAGGACAATGCCTGGGGAAACCTCATTTGTCTCTTTTATCTTTTCATATTTTTGACAGTGGACAAATCACTGCCTAGGAGTCCCCAAATACCTTAGTCTCATCTGTGAATGACCAAGACGTTTTACAAAACACTTAAGATTTTCACCTCACAAATGGCCACAACCACTTACCATAGTGATTCAACATTAAGCAAAGATACTGTTCCTTGGAATAGAGGTCCTGCCCACTGTTGTTTCTCAGTTATATGCTCTTCTTCCTTACCTCATGGTAACATAACCACCTTGATTCCTGCTTCCGTCTTCAGGAAGGCTGAGGTGACTTGAAGGGCATTACCCTGACATCATTCTTTCTTAGCAATAAGATGTGGACATTTCCCTAGTCCTACACACCCAAAGTTGAATCGGAATCAGGATTGAGGAGGCTGATGCGAGTTGAAGGTGTTTTCCTGTACACGGTGTTTTATTACCAATAAGGATGGGTCAGAGTCCTCGAAATTCCAGAACCTTTTCATTAATGCTTCCTACTTGTGAAAGATGATGTACATTGGTCTTTCCCTGTATAGTGTGGTGACTCAGAGAAAAGTGCTTAGCCCTTTCGTCAGACTTCCACGACCACTTTGGGGCTGGCTTCCATATTCACAAAGGATGATGTTAGGGCTAAGAGGGTTCCTGTACACTGTTATTTCTTACAGATAAGTGTATGGCATTTTTGTTACATTGCCAGAACCACTTAGCGCCGGGCTTGCCGGCCTCCTGGGGACGATCCCTAACCCTAGTCTGCCCCCGAGAGGCCCCTCCCAAGGGGCCTGGCACCACAACACCGGGGATTGGGGACCACCGAGCCCAGCGCCGGAGTCACCCTGCCACCCCGCAGCAACCCGGGCTGCTAGTGGCACCGCCAGTCTTTTAGGGCGAGGGAACGGGCAGGGCCCTCCAAGCCCCCGGAGACCTTCGAAGGCCCCCCGCACCATAACGCTTGGGCCCACACTCCCTCTCGCCAGCGCCCTCACCTCGGCCTGCCCCTCCGCCTGCCGCAGAGCTGGTGGAACGGGCCTGCTGGACTCCTGGGGCCTAACCCTTACCCTAGGTCGGCCCCTGAGCGGCCCCTCCCAAGGAGCCTGGCACCGCAATGCCAGGGATTTGGGACCCCCGAGCCCCAGTGCTGGACTCACACTGCTACCCCGCAAGCACTCAGGGCGCTAGGGGCGTTGCCAGTCATTCAGGAAGGGAGAACGGGCAGGGCCCTCCGATCCCCCTGCGACCTCGAAGGCCCCCGGCGCAAAAACTCTGACTCCCATGCTCCTGCTCTCCAGTGCCCTAACCTTGGCCCACCCCTCCACTCGGTGCAGAGTTGGCAGATCGGGCCTGTTGGCTTCCTGGGGGCTAACCCTATCCCTAGGTCGCCCCCGAGGGGCCCCTCCCAAGTGGCCTGGCGCCCTAACGATGGGGATTGGGGACTCCTGAGCCCCAGCACCGGACTCACCATGCCCCCCACCGCCACCCGGGCCACAAGGGGCACCCCCGGTCATTCAGGGCGGGAGAACGAGCAGGACCCTCTGAGCCCCTGGTGACCTTCGAAAGCCCCTCGCTCCAAAACTTTGGGCCCATGCTCCCGCTCGCCAGCGCCCTTACCTCGGCCCTCCCCTCCACTCGCCGCACAGCTGGCGGATTGGGCCTGCGGGCCTTCTGGGGGCTAACCCGAACCCTAGGTCGACCCCCTAGTGGCCCCTCCCAAGGGGCCTGGCGCCGCAATGATGAGTATTGGGGACTCCTGAGCCCCAGCGCCAGACTCACCATGCCCCCCACCACCACCCGGGCCACAAGGGGCAGCACCCGTCATTCAGGGCGGGAGCACGGCAGGGCCCTCCGAGCCCCCAGCGACTTTCGAAGGCCCCCCGGCCCAAAGCGCTTGGGACCATGCTCCCGCTCGCCATCGCCCTTACCTCGGCCTGCCCCTCCGCTCGCCACACAGCCAGTGGATCAGGCCTCCCAGCCTCCTGGGGGCTAACCTTAACTCTAGGTAGGCCCCCTAGTGGCCCATCCCAAGGGGCCTGGTGCCACAACACAAGGGATTGGGGACTACCAAGCCCCAGCATCGGACTCACCCTGCTGTTCCGCCGCCACCCGGGCCGCTAGGGGAGCCGCCGGTCATTCAGTGCGGGAGAACGGGTAGGGCCCTCTGAGCCCCCGGAGACCTTTGAAGGCTCCCCGCGACAAAACGCTTCGGCCCACGCTCCCGCTCTCCAGCGCCCTTATCTCGGCCCACCCCTCCACTCACCGCACAGCTGGCAGATCTGGCCTGCCGGCCTCCTGGGGGCTAACCCTAACCCTAGGTCGGCCCCTGAGGGGCCCGTCCGATGAGGCCTGGCGCCACAACGTCTGGGATTGCTGACCCCTGAGCCCCAGCGCCGGACTCACCGTGTCGCCTCACCGCCACCCAGGGCCCTAGCTTCACCGCCGATCATTCAGGGCGTGAGAACAGGCAGGGCCCTCCGAGCCATGGGTGACCTTCGAAGGCACCCCGCATCAAAACGCTTGCGCTCACGCTCCCGCTTGTCAGCGCCCTCACCTCAGCCCGCCCCTCCACTCACCGCAAAGCTTGCCGATCTGGCCTGACGGCCTCCGGGGGGCTAACCCTAACCCTAGATTGGCCCACGCGGGCCCCCTCCCAAGGCACCTGGTGCTGCAATGCCGAGGATTGTGGACCCCTGAGCCCCAGCACCGGACTCACCTTGCTTCCCTGCCACCAACAGGGCCGGTAGAGGCGCCGCTGGTCATTCAGGGAGGGAGAATGGGCAGGGCCCTCTTAGACCCCGGCGACCTTCGAAGGTCACTCGCGCCAATACGCTTAGGCCCATGTTCCCGTTCGCCAGCACCCTCATCTCGGCCCGCCCCTCTGCTCGCCACACAGCCGGCGGATCAGGCCTGCCGGCCTCCCGGGGGCTAAACCTAACCCTAGGTCCATCCACAAGGGGCCCCTCCCAGAGGCCCTGGCGCTGCAAAGTTGGGGATTGGGGAACCCCGAGCCCCAGTGCCACACTCTCCCTGCCGCCCCGCTGCCAACCGGGCCGCGAGGGGCGCCGTCGGTCATTCAGGGCAGGAGAATGGGCAGGGCCCTCCGAGCCCCTGGCGACCTTTGAAGGCCCCTCGTGCCAAAATGCTTGGGCCCACATTCCCCGCTCGCCAGTGCCCTCATCTCAGCCCGCCCCTCCGCTCGTCGCACAGCTCGCAGATCGGGCCTCCTGGCCTCCTGGGGGTAACCCTAACCCAAGTCGACCCCCGAGCGGGCCTTCCCAAGGGGCCTGGCGCCACAACGCTGGGGATTGGGGACCCCCGAGCTCCAGCGCCGGACTCACCCTGCCGACCCAACGCCACCGGAGCCTCTAGGGGCGCCACCGGTCATTCAGTGCGAGAGAACAGGCAGGGCCCTTCGAGGCCCGGGCGACATTCGAAGGCCGCACTTGCAAAAACGCTTGGGCTCATGCTCCTGCTCGCCAGCACCCACATCTTAGCCCGCTCCTCTGCTTGCCGTACAGCCTGCAGATCAGGCCTGTCGGCATCCTGGGGGCTAACCCTAACACTTGGTCGGCCCACGAGAGACCCCGCCCAAGGGGCCTTGCGCTGCAACACTGGGGATTGGGGACACCCGAGCCCCAGCGCCAGACTCTCCCTGCTGCCCCGCCGCCAACTGGGACGGTAGGGGCGCCACCGGTCATTCAAGGAGGGAGAAGGGGCAGGGCCCTCTGAGCCCCAGGCAACCTTCGAATACCTCCCGCGCTAAAACACTTGGGCCCAACTTCCCGATCGCCAGCACCATCACCTCGGCCCGCCCCTCCGCTCACCGCACAACAGGCTGATGAGGCCTGCCGGCCTCCTGTGGGCTAACCCTAATCCTAGGTCAGCCTTCTAGGGGCCCATCCGATGGGGCCTGGCACCACAACGCCTGGGATTGCTGACACCAGAGCCCCAGCGCTGGACTAACCGTGCCGCCCCGCCGCCACCCAGGCCGCTAGTGGCGCCGCCGGTCATTCAGGGTGGGAGAACGGGCGGGGCCCTCCGAGCCCCCGGCGACTTTCAAAGGACCCCACACCAAAACGCTTGGACCAATGCTGCAGCTCACCAGCGCCCTCACCTCGGCCCGCCCCTCTGCTCTCCAAACAGCAGGCGGATCCGGACTGCCGGCCTCCTAGGGGCTAACCTAACCATAGGTCGGCCCCCGAGGGGCATATCCCAAGGGGCCTGGCTCCGCAACACTGGGTATTGGGGACCCCTGAGCCCCAGTGCCGGACTCACCGTGTCACCCCGCTGCTACCTGGGCCACTAGGGGTGCCACTGGTCATTCAGGGCGGGAGAACGGGCAGGGCCCTCCGAGACTCCGGCGACCTTTGAAGGCCCCCCGCGCCAAAACCTTTGGACACACGCTCCCACTCACTAGCGCCCTCACCTCGGCCCACCCCTTCACTGCACACCCGGCTGACAGGGACTGCCGACCTCCTGGGGGCTAAGCCTAACCCTAGGTCGGCCCTCGAGGGGCCCGTCCCAAGGGGCCTGGCGCCGCAACCCCGGGTATTGGGGACCCCCGAACCCCAGCGCATGGACTCACCCTGCCGCCCCGCCGCCACCCGGGCCTCTATGGGTGCCGCTGGTCATTCAGAGCGGGAGAACGGCAGGGCCCTCCAAGCCCGCGGCGATCATCGAAGGCCCCCTCATCCAAAACACTTGAGCCCACGCTCCCACTCCTCAGCGCCCTCACCTCGGCCCACCCCTGTGCTTGCCGCAGAGCCGGCGGATGAGGCCTGCCCTCCTCCTGGGGGCTACCCATAACCCTACGTTGGCCCCTGAGGGGCCCCTCCGAAGGGGCCTGGCACAATGCCTGGGATTGGGGACCCCGGAGCCCCAGCGCCAGACTCACCGTGCCGCCCCACCACCACACGGACCTCTAGCGGCACCGTCGGTCATTCAGGGCGTGAGAACAGGCAGGGCCCTCCGAGCCACGGGTGAACTTCGAAGGCACCCCTCAACAAAACGCTTGTGCCCACACTCCCGCTTGTCAGCGCCCTCACCTCGGCCCGCCCCTCTGCTCACCGCAAAGCTGGCCGATCGGGCCTGCCGGCCTCCTGGGGGCTAACCCTAACCATAGGGCAGCCCACGAGGGGTCCCTCTCAAGGCACCTGGCGCTGCAACGCCGGGGATTGTGGACCCCCGAGCCCCAGCGCCGGAGTCACCCTGCTGCCCCGCTGCCACCCGGTCCTCTAGGGGCGCCATCGGTCATTCAGGGTGGGAGAACGGGCAGGGCCCCCTGAGCCCCCAGCGACTTTCGAAGGCCCCCCGCGCCAAAACGCTTGGGCCCATGCTCCCGCTCGCCAGCGCCCTCACCTCGGCCCGCCCCTCCGCTAGACTCACAGCCAGCGGATTGGGCCTGCCAGCCTCCTGGGGACTATCCCTATTCCTAGTTTGGCCCACTAGGGGCCCTTCCCAAGGGGCCTGGCGCAGCAATGCTGGGGATTGGGAACCCACGATCCCCAGCGCCAGACTCACCCTATTGCCCCGCTGCTACCCGGGCCGGTAGGGGCGCCGCCGGTCATTCACGGCGACAGAATGGGCAAGGCCCTCCGAGCCCCCGGCAACCATCGAAGTCCCCCCATGCCAAAACGCTTGGGCCCTCGCTCCCGCTCGCCAGAGCCCTCACCTCGGCCTGCCCCTCCGCTCCAAGCACAGCTGGCGGATAGGGCCTGCCGGCCTCCCGGGGGCTAATCCTAACCCTAGTTCAGTCCGCAAAGGGCCCCTCCCAAGGGGCCTGCCGCCGCAACGCCGGGGATTGGGGACCCCCGTGCCCCAGCGCCGGACTCAACCTGCCGCCCCGCCGCCACCCGGGCCACTAGGGTTGCCGCCGGATATTCAAGGCTGGAAAACGGGCAGGGCCCTTCGAGCCCCCGGCAACCTTCAAAGGGACCCCGCGCCAAAACGCTTGAGCCCAGGCTCTCGCACGCCAGCGCCCTCACTTTGGCCTGCCCCTCCGCTCACCGGATAGCCGGCGGATCAGGCCCGCTGGCCCTCTGGTGGCTAAACCCAACCCTAGGTCGGCCCCCGAGGGGCCCCTCCAATGGGGCCTGGCGACACAACGCCTGGGATTGCTGACCCTGAGCCCCAGCGCGGGACTCACCGTGCCGCCTCGCCGCCATCCAGGTTGCTAGGAGCACCATCAGTCATTCAGGGCGGGAAAACGGGCAGGGCCCTCCAAGGCCCTGGCGACCTTCGAAGACCCCCCACGCCAAAACGATTGGGCCCAAGCTCCTGCTCACCTGTGCCCTCACATCAGACCACCCCTCCGCTCGCCGCATAGCTGGCGGATCAGGCCTGTGGGCCTCCTGGGGGCTAACTTAACCCTAGGTCGGCCCCCAAATGGCCCTTCCCAAGGTCCTGGCGCCGCAACGCCGGGCATTGGGGACCCCCAAGACCCAGCGCCGGACTCACCCTGCCGCCCCGCTGCCACCAGTGCTGCGAGGGGCTCCATCGGTCATTCAGGGAGGGAGAATGGGCAGGACCCTCTGAGTCCCTCGTGACCTTCGAAGGACCCTCGCTCTGAAACTTTGGGCCCACGTTCCCACTCGCCAACGCCCTCATCTCAACCCGCCCCTCCGCTCGCCGCACAGCCGGCAGATCGGGCTTACCGGCCTCCTGGGGGTAACCCTAACCCTAGGTCGGCACCCAAGGGGGCCCTCCCAAGAGGCCTGGGGCCACAACGCCAGGGATTGGTGACCCCTGAGCCACAGCGCCGGACTCACTTTGCTGCTCCACCGCCACCGGGGCCGCTAGGGGCCCCTATGGTCATTTAGGGCGGGAGAACAGGCAGGGCCCTCCGAGTCCCCGGCGACCTTCAAAAGCCTCCCCAGGCAAAACGCTTCGGCCAACACTTCCGTTCGCCAGTGCCCTCACCTCAGTCTGCCCCTCTGCTCGCCACACAGCCGGCGGATCGGGTCTGCCGGCCTCCTGTGGGCTAACAGTAATGCTTGGTCGGCCCCCTAGAGCCCTTCCAAAGGGGACTGGCACCCCAATGCCGAGGACTGGGGACCCCTAGCCCCAGCGCCAGACTCACCCTACCACCCCTCCTCTAACTGGGCCGCTAGGGTAGCCACCTGTCATTCAGGGCGGAAGAAAGTGCACAGCCCTTCGAGCACCCGGCGACCTTCGAAGGACCCCCCCCGCAAAAACTCCTGGGCCCATGCTCATGCTTGCCAGTGGCCTCACCTCCGCCCGACACTCCACTCGCCACACAGCTGGCGATTCGGGCCTGCCAGCTTCCTGGGGGCTAACCCTAACACTAGGTCGCACCCGAGGGGCCCCTCCCAAGGGGCCTGGCGCTGCAACACCGGGGATTGGGGACCCCCGAGCCCCAGCGCCGGACTCACACTGCTGCCCCTCTGCAACCCGGGCCGCTAGGTGTGCTGTCGGGCATTCAGTGCGGTAGAACGGGAAGGGCGCTCTGAGCCCCCGGCGACTTTCGAATTCCCCCCCAAGCCAAAACGCTTGTGCCCACGCTTCTGCTCGACAGCGCCCTCACCTCGGCTCATCCCTCTGCTCGCCACACAGCCGGCTTATCGGGTCTGCCAGCCTTCTGGGGGCTAACAGTAACGCTTGGTCGGTCCCCTAGAGCCCTTCCGAAGGGGCCTGGCGCCCCAACGCTGAGGATTGGGGACCCTGAGCCCTAGCGCCCGACTCACCCTACCACCCGTCCTCTACACGGGCCGCTAGGGTAGCCGCCGGTCATTCAGGGCGGAAGAACGTGCAGGGCCCTCCGAGCCCCCGGCGACCTCCGAAGGCCCCCCGCACCAAAACGCTTAGACCCAAGCACCTGCTCGCCAGCGCCCTCATCTCGGACCACCCCTCTGCTCCTTGCAGAGTGGGCGGATCAGGACTGCTGGCCTCCTGGGGCAAACTCTAACCCTAGGTCAGCCACCAAGGGGCCCATCCCAAGGCGCCTATCGCCACAACGCCTGGGATTGGAGACCCCTGAGCCCCAGCGCCAGACTCTACCCTGCTGCCCTGCCGCAAGCCGGGCCGCTAGGCGTGCTGCCGGACATTCAGGGCAGGAGAACGGGCAGGGCCCTCCGAGCCCCCAGGGACCTTCGAAGGCCGCCCGAGCCAGAACGCTTTGGCCCACACTCCTGCTCACCAGCGGCCTCACCTCGGCCAGCGCTTCCGCTCTCCGCACAGCCGGCGGATCTGGCCTGCCGGCCTCCTGGGGGCTAACCCTAACCCTAGGTCGGTTCCCAAGAGGCCTGGCACCGCAACGCCGGGGATTGGGTACCCCCGAGCACCAGCGCCGGACTCAACTTGCCGCCCCCAGGCCACCCGGGCCGCTAGGGTCGCCGCCGGTCATTCAGGGCAGGAGAACGGGCAGGGCCCTCCGAGCCACTGGTGACCTTCGAAGGCCCCCGTGCCAAAATGCCTGGGCCCACGCTCCCACTCGCCAGCGCCCTCACCTCAGCCTGCCTCTCTGCATGCCGCACAGCTGGCAGATCGGCCTGCTGGCCTCCTGGGGACTTACACTAACCCTAGGTCGGCCCCCGAGGGGACCCTCCCAAGGGGCCTGGGACTGCAACACCGGGTTGGGGACCCCCGAGCCCCAGCACAAGACTCACCCTGCCGCCTCGCCGCGACCCGGCCCGCTAGGAGCGTCGTCCTCATTCAGGGCGGGAGAACGGGCAGGGGCCTCCGAGCCACCAGCGACCTTCGAAGGCCCCCGTGCCAAAATGCTTGGGCCCACGCTCCTGATCGCCAGCGCCCTCACCTCGGCCCACCACTCCGCTCGCCGCACAGCTGGCGGATCGGGCCTGCCAGCCTACTTTGGGCTAACCCTACCCTAGGTCGGCCCCCGAGGGACCACTCCCAAGTGCCCGGCGCCGCCACGCCGGGGATTGGGGACCCTCCCCCAGTGCTGGACTCACCTTGCCGCCCTGTCACCAACCAGGCCGCTATGGGCGCTGCCAGTCATTCAGGGAGGGAGAACAGGCAGCGCCCTCTGAGCCTCTGGCGACTACGAAGGCCATCCGCGCCAAAATGCTTGGGCCAAAGCTCCCGGTCACCAGCGCCCTCACCTCAGCAAGCCACTTCAATCGCCGCAGAGCTGGCGGATCGGGCCTGCCGCCCTCCTGGGGGCTAACCCTAACCCAAGCTGGGCCCCAGAGGGACCCCTCCCAAGGGGACTGGCGCTGCAATGCCGGGGATTGAGGAAGCTGAGCCCCGAATGCGGTCTCACCCTGCCCCCGCACCACCACCCAGGCTGCTAGGGGCGCCCCCGGTCATCCAGGGTGGCAGAACTGGCAGGGCCCTCCAAGCCCCCGGCAAACTTCGAAGGCCCCCGCGCCAAAACGCTTGGGCCCACGCTCCTGCTCACCAGGGCCCTCACCTCGGTCCACCTCTCCACTCGCCGCACAGCCGGCGGATAGGGCCTGCCAGCATCCTGGGGGTTAACCCTAACCCTAGGTCGGCACCCAAGGGGCCCATCCCAAGGGGCCTGGCGCAGCAACCCCAGGGATTGGGGACCCCCGAGCCACAAGGCCGGACTCAACATGCCGACCTGCCGACACCCGGGCCGCTAGGGGAGCCGCTGGTCATTCAGGGCGGGAGAACGGGCAGGGCCCTCCAAGGCCCTGGTGACCTTCGAAGGACCCCTGCGCCATAACGCCTGGGCCCACGCTCCCACTCGCCAGCGGCCTCACCTCTGCCCGCCCCTCCACTCGCCGCATAGCTGGCAGATCAGGCCTTCCGGCCTCCTGGGGTCTAACCCTAACCATAGGTCGGCCCCCGACGTACCCACCCAAGGGACCTGGAGCCTCAACGCCGGGGATTGGGGAACCCTGAGCCCCAGCGCCGGACTCACCCGGCCACCCTGCCGCCACCCCGCGATGCTAGAGGCGCCGCCGGTCATTCAGTGCGGGAGAACGGGCAGGGCCCTCCGAGACCCCGGTGACGTTCAAAGGCTCCCCGCACCAAAACGTCTGGGCCCACGCTCCCGCTTGCCAGCCCCCTCACCTTGGCCCGCCCATCCGCTCTCCACACAGCTGACAGATCCGGCCTGTCGACCCCCTGGGGGCTAACCCTAACCCTAGGTTTGCCCCCAAGTGGCCCCTCCCATTGGGCCTGGCGCCACAACGCTGGGGATTGGGGACCCCTAGCCCCAGCGCCGGACTCACCCTGCCGCCCTCCCGCCCCCGGGCCGCTAGTGGTGCCGCCGGTCATTCAGGGCGGGAGAACGGGAAGGGCCCTCCGAACCCCCGATGACCTTCAAACGCCCCCCATGCCAAAACGCTTGAGCCCACGCTCCCGCTCGCCAGCGCCCTCACCTCGGCCCACCCCTCCGCTCGCCACACAGCCGGCGGATCGGGCCTGCTGGCCTCCTGGGGGCTAACATTACCCCTAGGGCAGCCACCGAGGGGCCCATCCCAAGGGGCCTGGTGCAGCAGCGCCAGGGATTGGCAACCCCCGAGCCCCAACCAGGACTCACTTTGCCGTTCTGCCGCCACCCGGGCTGCTAGGGGCGCCGCCGGTCATTCAGGGCGGGAGAAAGGGCAGGGCCCTCCTAGCCCCTGGCAACCTTTGAAGGCCCCCTGCTCCAATATGCTTGGGCCCATGCTTCAGCTCACCAGCGCCCTCACCTCGGCCCTCCCATCTGCTCGCTGCAAAGCTGGCCGATCAGGCCTGTCGGCCTCCTGGGGGGTAGCCCTAACCCTAGTTCAGCACCCGAGGGGCCCCTCCCAAGGTGCTGGTGCCGCCATGCTGGGGATTTGGGACCCCCAAGCCCAAGCACCAGACTCACCCTGCCCCCCCTCTTCCACCCGGGCCCCTAGGGGAACCGAGGATCATTCAGGGCGGGAGAACCGGCAGGGCCCTCCAAGCCCCCGGGGAATTTTGAAGGCCCTGCGCGCCAGAACACTTGGGCCCACGTTCCCGCTTGCCAGCGGCCTCACCTCGGCCAGCGCTTCCGCTCTCCACACAGCCGGCGGATCAGGCCTGCTGGCCTCCTGGGGACTAACACTAACCCTAGGTCGGCCAACGAGGGGACCCTCCCAAGGGGCCTGGGACCGCAACGCCGGGTTGGGGACCCCCAAGCCCCAGCGCCAAACTCACCCTGCCGCCCCACCACCACCCAGGCTGCTTGGGGCACCACCGGTCATTCAGGGCGGGAGAACGGGCAGGGCCCTCTGAGTCTTCCGCGAACTTCGAAGGCCCCCCACGCCAAAACGCTTGGGCCCACGCTCCCACTCGAAGCGCACTCACCTTGGGCCGCCCTTCCACTCACCGCACAGCGGGCGGATCGGGCCTGCTGGCATCCTGGGTGCTAACCCTAAACCTAGGTCGACCCCTGAGGGGCCCCTCCTAAGTGGCCTTGCAGCACAACGCCGGGGATTGAGGACCCACGAAACCCAGCGTCGGACTCACCGTGCCTCCCCATCGCCACCCGGGCCACTATGGGCACCGTCGGTCTTTCAGGACGGAAGGATGGGCAGGGCCCTCCGAGCCCCTGGCGACCTCGAAGGCCCCCCACGCCAATATGCTTGGGTGCACGCTCTTGCTCGCCAGCGACCTCACCTCAGCTCACCCCTCCATTCACCGCACAGCCAGCAGATCAGACCTGCAGGCCTCCTGGGGGCTAACACTAACCCTAGGTCGGCCCCAGAGGGGCCTCTCCCAACAGGCCTGGTGCCGGAATGCCCGTGATTTTGGCCCCCGAGCCCCAGCGCCGGACTCACCCTGCCGCCCCGCCTCCACCTGGGCTGATAGGGGCGCCACCGGTCATTCAGGGCGGGAGAACGGGTAGGGCCCTCTGAGCCCCCTGCGACATTCGAAGGCCCCCCGCCCCAAAATGCTTAGGCCCATGCTCCTTCTCGCCAGTGCCCCCACCTCTGCCCGCGCCTCCGCTCGTGGCACAGCTGGCGGATCGGTCCTGCTGGCCTCCTGGGGGTTAACCCTAACCGTAGGTCGGCCCACGAGGGCCCCTCCCAAGGGGCTTGGCGCTGCAACATGGGGATTGGGGACCTCTGAGCCCCTGCGCTGGACTCAACGTGCTGCCCCACCTCCACCCTGGCCGATAGGGGCGCCGCCGGTCATTCAGGGCGGGAGAACGGGCAGGGTCCTCAGAGCACCCAGAGACCTTCGAAGGCTCCCCGTGCCAAAACGCTTGGGCCCATGCTCCCGCTCGCCAGCAGCCTCACCTTGGCCCGCCCCTCCGCTCAACGCGCAACTGGCTGATCGGGCCTGACGGCCTCCTGGGAGCTAACCCAAACCATATGTCGGCCCCCGAGGGGCCCCTCCCAAGAGGCCTGGCACCGCCACGCCGGGGCTTGGGGACCCCCAAGCACCAGCGCAAGACTCACCCTGCCGCCTCGCCGCGAACCGGCCTGCTAGGAGCGTCGTCCTCATTCAGGGCGGGAGAATGGGCGGGGGCCTCCGAGCCACCAGTGACCTTCGAAGCCCCCCCGTAACAAAATGCTTGTGCCCACGCTCCCGATGGCCAGCGCCCTCACCTCAGCCCACCACTCCGCTTGCCACACAGCTGGCGGATCCGGCCTGCCGGCCTCCTTTGGGCTAACCCTACCCTAGATCAGCTCCCGAGGGACCACTCCCAAGTGCACGGCGCCGCCACGCCGGGGATTGGGGACCCCCCCCCAGTGCTGGACTCACCTTGCCGCCCCGTCGCCAACCGGGCCGCTATGGGCGCTGCCGGTCATTCAGGACAGGAGAACGAGTAGCGCCCTCCGAGCCTGTGGCGACTACAAAGGCCATCTGCGCCAAAATGCTTGGGCCGACGCTCCCGGTCGCCAGCGTCCTCACTTCAGCACGCCACTTCAATCGCCGCAGAGCTGGCGGATCGGGCCTGCCGCCCTCCTGGGGGCTAACCCTAATCCAAGTTGGGCCCCAGAAGGACCCCTCCCAAGGGGACTGGCGCCGCAACGCCGGGGATTGGGGAAGCCGAGCCCTGACTGGGGTCTCACCCTGCCCCCACGCCACCACCCGGGCTGCTAGGGGCACCCCCGGTCATTCAGGGGGGCAGAACTGGCAGGGCCCTCCAAGCCCCTGGTGACCTTCGAAGGCCCCTGCGCCAAAACGCTTGGGCCCACACTCCCGCTCACCAGGGCCCTCACCTCGGTCCACCCCTCCGCTCGCCGCACAGCCGGCGGATAGGGCCTGCCAGCTTCCTAGGGGTTAACCCTAACCCTAGGGCGGCACCCAAGGGGCCCCTCCCAAGGGGCCTGGCGCAGCAACCCCAGGGATTAGGGACCCCCGAGCCCCAAGGCCGGACTCAACATGCCGACCTGCCACCACCTGCGCCACTAGGGGAGCCGCAGGTCATTCAGGGCGGGAGAAAGAGGCAGGGCCCTCTAAGCCCCTGGTGACCTTCGAAGGACCCCCGTGCCAAAACGCCTGGGCCCATACTCCCGCTCGCCAGCGGCCTCACCTCCGCCCGCCCCTCCACTTGCCTCATAGCTGGCGGATCGGGCCTGCCGGCCTTCTGGGGTCTAACCCTAACCATAGGTCGGCCCCTGAGGTACCCACCCAAGGGACCTGGAGCCGCAATGCCGGGGATTGGGAACCCCTGACCCCCAGTGCTGGAATCACCCTGCCGCTCCGCCACCACATGGGCTGCTAGGGGCGCCGCAAGACATTCAGTGTGGGAGAACGGGCAGGGCCCTCCAAGTCCCGTCGTCATTCGAAGGTCCACCGCGCCAAAAGGCTTGGGCCCACGCTCCCGCTCACCAGCGCCCTCACCTCGGCCCACCCCTCCGCTCACCGCACCACTGGCGGATCGGGCCTGCTGGCCTCCTGGGGGCTAACACTAGCCCTAGGGCAGCCTCCGAGGGGGCCTTCCCAAGGGGCCTGGCGCCGCAGCGCCAGGGATTGGCGACCCCTGAGCCCCATCCGGGACTCAATTTGCCGCCCCGCCGCCCCCCGGGCTGCTAGGGGCGCCGCCGGTCATTCAGGGTGGGAGAACGGGCAGGGCCCTCCAAGTCCCAGTGAACTTCTAAGGCCCCATGGGCCAAAATGCTTGGGCCCATGCTCCCGCTCACCAGCACCCTCACCTCGGCCCACCCCTCTGCTCGCTGCACAGCCAGTGGATCGGGCCTGCCAGCCTCCTGGGGTCTAACCCTAACCCTAGGTTGGCACCCGAGAGTAACCTCCCAAGGGGCCTGGCGCAGCAACGCCAGGGATTGGGGACCCCCAAGCCCCAGCTCCGTACTCACCGTGCCGCTCCGCCACCACCGGGGCCACTAAGGGCGCCTCTGGGTATTCAGGGCTGGAGAACCGGCAGGGCCCTTAAATCCCCCGGCGACCTTCCAAGGCCCCCACGCCAAAATGCTTGGGCCCACGCTCCAGCTCGTGGGCGCCATCACCTTGGCCCGGACCTCCGCTACCACACAGCTGGCGGATAACGCCTGCCGGACTCCTGGGTGCTAACACTAACCCTAGGACGGCCCCAGAGGGGCCCCGCCCAAGGGGCCTTGCGCTGCAACACACGGCATTGGGGACCTCCAAACCACAGTGCAAGACTCACACTGCCACCCTGCCACCACTCGGGCCGCTAGGGATACCGCTGGTCATTCAAGGCGGGAGAACGGGCAGGGACCTCCGAGCCTCTAGTGACGTTATAAGGCCCACAGCGCCAAAACACTGGATACCATACTCCCGCTCGCCAGCGCCTTCACCTCGGCCCACTCCTCCGCTCGCCGCACAGCCGGCGCATCGGTCCTGCTGGCCTACTGGGGTCTAACCCTAACCCTAAAACCTAACGCCTAACCTTAAACCATAAACCTTAACCCCTAATCCTAACCCTAACCCTAAACCCTAACCCTTATCCTAACCCTAACCCTACCCTAAACCTAACCCTAAACCCTAATCCTTAAACGCTAAAACCTAATATTAACACTAAACCCTAAACCCTAACCCCTAAACCTAATCCCGAAACCCTAAACACAAAACCCTAACCTTAACCACTAACCCCAAACCCCAAACCCTAACCCTAAACCCTAACCCTACCCCGACCTCTACCATACCCCTAACCCTTCCCCTAACCCTACCCCTAACCCGTAACCTACCCTAAACCTAACCCTAACCCGTACCCTAACCCGTACCCTAACCCTAACCTGTACCCTAACCATAACCCTAAAACGTACTTTAACCCGTACCCTAACCCGTACGCTAACTTTAACCGTAAACTGTACCCTAACCCGTAACTTAAACCATAACCTAAACCTAACCGTAACCCTAACAAGTACCCTAACCCGTACCCTAAAATTAACCCTAAACCCTAAACCCTGACCTTAACACATACCCTAACTCGTACCATAACCCGTACCCTAACCCTACCCGTAAGCTACCCCTAACCCGTACTCTAACTGTAAACCTAAACCCTATACCGTAACCCGTACCCTAACCCTAACCAGTACCTTTACCTTAACCTTAACCCATACACTAACCCGTACCATAACACATACCCTAAGCCGTGCCCTATCCCTAACCCGGACCCTAACCCATACCTAACCCTAACCTGTACCCTAACCCGTACCCTAACCCATACCCTAACCCTAAACCGTACCCTATCCCTATCCCTAACCCGTTCCCTAACCCGTACCATAACCCTAAACCTAAACTGTAACCTAACCTGTACCATAACCCTAAACTGTACCCTAACCCTAACCCGTACCCTAACCCTAACCCATACCGTAAACCGTACCCAAATCGGTACGCCAACACTTACCCTAAACCGTACCCTAATCCGTACCCTAAACCGTACCCTAATGCGTACCCTAACCCGTACCCTAACCCTAACCTGTACCCTAAACTTAAACAGTACTCCAACCCTAACCCTAAACCCAAACCCTAAACCCTAACCTGTACCCTAAACCCTAATCTGTACCCTAACCCATAACCTCCAACCTGTAACACCTAAACCCAACCCTAACCCGTACCCTCTCCTTACACTATCCCTAACCCCTACCCTCACCCATACCCTAACCGTAACCCATACCCTAACCTTAACCCGTACCCTAATCCGTACCCTAACCCCAGGGATTGGGTACACCTGAGCCCCACCACGGGACTCAGCCTGCCACCCCTCAGGAAACCATGCCCCTTGGGGCGCCACAGAGCAACCCGTGCAGGACAACTGGTAGGGCCTCCCTGAGGCCCCAGTGATCCTCGGCAGCCCCCTACACCACAACCCTGAGTCCCACGCTCATCCCACCCCACGCCTACCCTTCAGCTTGCCACAGAGCTTGTCGCAGAGCCGGCAGATCAGGCCTGCCGGGTTCCTGGGGCCTAGACCTGACCCTAGGTCGGCTGGGTAGGGCCCCTCCCCTGGGGCCCTGTGCCGCAGCCACAGTGACTGGGGACACCTGAGCCCCACTGCAGGACAAAGCCTGCCAGCCCGCAGGAAACCGTGCCCCTTGGGAGGCTGTAGAGCATTCAGGGTGGGAGAACCAGGAGGGCCCCCAGAGCCCCCGGCGAACTTCAGCGATCCCTAAACCCAACCTTGAAGCCCATGCTCACCCCACCCCACACCCTCACCTCAGCCCGTGGCGGAGCTCGCCACATAGTGGGCAGATCTGGCCTGCGGAGTTCCTGGGCCCCAACCCTAACCCTAGTTCATCTGTGGAGGGACCCATCCCCAGGAGCCTGGAGCAGCAGCCGTGGGGATTCAGGACACCAGAGCCCCACAGCAGGACTCAGTCTGCCACCCCGGGTGCGCCTTGGGAGGACATAGAGCATTTAGGGCGGGAGAACCAGGAGGGCCCTCCTGAGCCACCAGCGAACTTCGGCGGCCACCCGCACCCCAACCCTGAGGCCCACGCTCACCCTCCCCACACCCTCACCTCAGCCCGTGTAGCTCGCCACAGCCAGCAGATCGGGCCTGCGGGGCTCCTGGGGCCTAACTCTAGCCCTAGGCCGGCCGCAGGTGTGGGGGTCTCCCCAGGAGCCTTACACCACAGACCCGTGGAATTGGGATATCTGTGCCCCACTGCAGGACTCAGCTTGCCACCCGACAGGAACCCGTGCCCCTTGGGGCTCTATGGAGCCTACAGGGCATGAGAACTTGGGGAGGCCCCCGGAGCCTGTTGCTACTTTGGCAGCCCCCCGTGCCCCAACCCTGAGGCCCATGCTCACCCTCCCCCATGGCCTCCTCTCAGCCCTCCACAGAGCTCGCCGCACAGCCTGCAGATTGTCCCTGCTGGGCTCCTGGACCCTAACACTTACCCTAGGTTGGCCACTGTGGGGTCCCTCCCTAGGGTCCTGGCACCACACTCCGGGGGATTGGGGACATCCAAGCCCCACTTAGGACTCAGCCTGCAGCCCACAGTAAACTGTACCATTTTGGGGAACAATAGAGCATTCAGGGCAAGAGAATTGGGGCACCCCCTGAGAGCCCCTTCTGGTGAACCCCGACCTTTGTGGGCCCTTCCGGATGAAACCCCAAGGCTCACACTCACCTGCCCTTGTGCCCTCATCTCACTCGGCCTGGGAGTTCTCTGAGCACTGGGCAGTTCAGACCTGCTGTCTCTTGAGGCCTAACCTAACCCTGGGTCCTCTGCTGAGGGTCCCTCCCCATTTGCCTGCCTCCAAGGCACCAGGCATTGGGCTCACCTCTGCACGACTAGAGGACTCAGCCTGCCCCACAGCCGGAAACTGTCCATTTGGGGCCACAGCAAGGATTCATAGGAAAATCGGAGGGCCCCCTCAGCCCATCCCCGGCAACCCCCACTTTCAGAGATCTCCCCGGATCCAATTAGTAGCTTCACACTGACCTTTAAACTTGCTCTCCATGGAGATCTTTTGAAATTCTCCACACTTCCAACCGATGGCATCATCCAGCTTCAGAGCCTTACCCAGCTTTAAGTCTTGAGATGGATTAAAATGCGAAGTCATTTCACTGATGACGACGTACTGGTGACCAAAAGATACATGCATAAATGCTTCATATCACTTGGCTTCAGGGAAATGCAAATATAAACCCCTATAGATGCCATATCACACAAGGCAGAATATCTAAAAATAAGAAGACATGAAACTATACATGTTGGAGAGGATGTGGAGAAACGGGAACCCTCTTACACCCCTGTACGAATGCAGTCCGGTACAGCCACTCTTGAAAATAGTACAGAGTTTCCTCAAGAAGTTATAAATAAAGCTACCCTATGTCCCAACAATTGCACTACTGGGTATTTACCCCAAACAGACAGAGGTAGTGAAGACGGGACACATGCACCCCAGTGTTCATAGCAGTAATATCCATAATAGACAAACTGTGGAAGGATTGCAGATGACCATGGATAGATGAATAGATAAAGAAGATGTGGATCATATATATAATGGAATATTACTCAGCCATCAGAAAGGATGAATACTTACCATCACACCGACCTGGGTGGAGCTGGAGGGTATTATGCTGAGTGGAATAAGTCAATGAAAGAAAGGCAATGATCATATGCTTTCACTCCTATGTGGAATATCAGAAACAAGGAAGAAGACCATAGGGGAAGGAAGGGAAAATAGAATGGGAAGTCATCAGAGGGGGAGAAAACCCATGATGGACTCTTAACTATCGCAAGAAACTGATGATTGCTGGAGGAGAAGTGGGGGGGGGGCGTAGCTGGGTGAGTAGCATTAAGGAAGTCACACGATACAATGAGCACTGGGTGTTACACACGACTGGAAATTTATTGAAGACTACATCTGAAACTAATGATATAGTGTAAGTTGGTTAATTGAATTTAAATTAAAGAATAAAAGAAATCGAATAAACAATCCTAAACATTTGTATGGAACCACTAAATATTCCGAACAGCCAGTGCAATGTGGAAAAGAAAAACAAAGCTGGAGGACTCACCATTTCAGATTTCAGGTTATACTACAAAGCTGCAGTCATCCTAACAAGACAGTACGGCACAAAAATAGACACAGCGACCAAAGGAACAGGATACAAGTTCAGACAGAAACCCACAATTATGTGGTCCATGAATCTTCCACAAAGCAAGCAACGATATCAAAAGGGAAAAGGACAGTCTCTACAACAAATGGTGTTGGGAAAACTAGACAGCTACGCACAAAAGAATGAAATTAGACTGCTTTCTTACTCAATAAAGACAAACACAAAACAGTTTCAAGACCTCAATATGAGACCTGAACCCATAAAAATCCTACAGGAGGGAAGACAGTAACTTCTTGACATGGACAATACCAATGTTTTTCTAGACTGTGTCCTGAGGCAAAGGAAATGAAAGCAAAAATAAACTATTGGGAATACAGCAAAATAAAAAGTTTCCACACGGCAGAAAAACAATGAAAATGTAAAAATAATAAGACAACGTACTCAAAGGGAGAAGATATTTGCAAAGATCATATGCAATAAAGGGATAGTGTCCAAAACATATACAACTGATACTACTCGACCCCCAAAAAACAAATAATCCAGTTAAAAATAGGCAGGAGACATGGACAGACATTTCTCCAAAGAAGAAATACAAACGGCCAGCAGTCCTGTGAAAAGATGTTCACCATCACCCATCATCAGGAAAATGTAAATCCAAAGCACAATGAGGTAATACCTCAAACCTGTCAGAATGGCTAACATCAAAAGCACAACAAAGAGCAGGTGTTGGGAGGATGTGGATAAAGGGGAATCCTCGCGAACTGTGGGTGGGAATGCAAACTGTGGTGGCCACCGTGGAAAACAGTATGAAGGTTCCTCAAAAAATTAAATATAGAACTACCCTACGATCCAACAATCACACTACTTGTATTTAACCAAAGAATAGGAAAACAGTAACTTAAAAGGATACGTACACCCCTATGTTTCTTGCACCATTATTTACAATATCACAATATGGAAGCAACCAAAGTGTCTGTAGAAAAATTGACAAATGAGATGATAGATGTGTGTATTCACACACACACACACACACACACACACACACACACACACAATGGAGTATTACTCGGCTTGCAAAGAATGAAACCTTGCCATTTGCAGCCACATGGATAGAGCTAGAGAGTATTATCCTAACTAAAATCAGTCAGTCAGAGAAAGACAAATCCCATACGATGTCACTCTAATGGGGAATTTAAGAAACAAACAAAAATAAATAACTAAAAGAGAAAAAGGAGACACACCAAAATACAAACTCTTAACAATAGAGAACAAACGGATGGTTACAAGAGAGGAGGTGGATAGAAGGATGAGTGAAATAGATGAAGGGTATTAAGAGGAAGCTTTTCTTGACGACCACTGAGTAATATATAGAATTACTGAATCACTCTATTTTACACCTGAAACGAATGTAACACTGTATGTTAGCTCTACTGGAATTAAAATAAATTTTTTAAAAAGATTTTTCAGGAAGCTCTTTGAAAAAGCTTTTCCTGTGCAATGTGCAAAAGCCCTACTTGGGAGGAGACACTCTACAATAATTATTCACTCCATGCCTCAAATTCAGATTTCACTGAGTTCTTACCATGGATCCCAGCCAACGGGAGCCATGGTCCTTTTCAGTCCAGGCTCAGCACCTATGCATTCAAGACTGGAAGTAGAGACACATGTCACTTCACAGTCCAGAAAGCTATTATTGTTTCTGTTTCAGTGTGAGAGAGTCACAGACTTTGGGACAGGTTTCAGAGCAGGTTTATTATGGATCCTGGATCTCTACTTCAATGTTCATTGCCTGGATCCATTTGGCTAATAGGTTCCCTGTGGATGGGCTTGCTTCCAAGCACATACATGGAAGATGCAAAGGTGGGTGGACTTGGTGCGGGACAGGAAGAAGACCAAATGCAGACAAGGGTCTGAACCCTCCCGTGATCCAGGAACTGCTACGGGAAAGGGTTTGGGAGGTAGAATCCATGTGAAACTCCAAGGTCACCAGCTGAACACAGGAGGCATAGGTCAAGCGATCTGGAGATGCAGGGGTTGAAGGCAGCTCTGAGCTACCTCTGGGAGGAAGGGAGGGAAGGAATGAGAAGGAGACACTGCCTGCCCCTGGCCCATCCCAGCTGCCCACCGACACGCATCAGTCTATGAGCTGACACAGCCTGGGCTCAGGATGGGCTGGCTCGGTTTCCTCAATCTTCACTGGGACAGCTGGCCCCAGGGCTCAGAGACATGCTGAGGGAGATGATAGGGAAAGCTGCCCCACCCAGGTCATCCCCTCCTTGAGCAGACAGCCCTTCAGAATTGCTAAAAAAAAAAAACAAAACAAAACAAAACAAAACAAAAAAAAACACTAACGGGGTTGAAAGACATGCCATGGATGAACTAAGGCATAGAGATATGTATAATAACATTCACTTTTAAGTTCAGAGCTGTCATCTCAGGAAGTGGGGAGAGCATCCCTGAAGAAGACTGAGGGGAGGGCAGGCCATGCTGAAAAGGGAGACATGGCTCTCCTGATTGGGGACGTGTAGCCACCTCCCAGGGCAGGGCATTACCCTCGCATCACACGAGATCCATGGAAGTGTTCCATCAGGGCCAGATGTTTGTCTCGAGAAGGCTACCCTGGCATTGGACTGCACAGGGCACCAGGGACGAGGGCCAAATGGAGGACGGACAATACCCCGGAGGCCATGGGGCAAGAGCAGAGGCACATGACGTTGAAAATGATGATGAAAAGCAGGAGGTGGCAGCATGGAGCTGGCCCGAAAGTACCATGGGAGCAGTGCCCACAGCTATACTGACTGGGTGCCTTCCATGCCCGGTGTGCCTGACTTCAGTGGGCTCCAGACTAGTCCTGACCACAAGTCTAGGAAGTGTGCACCAGCCCCGGCCTCCTCTCCCCTTGCAGCTGCTAGGAATCATGGTCACAGACCCTGGTCAGCTTTCGTGGAAACCAAGCAGTGGCTCCCCCGCACGCTGCACCTCTGGTATTGGTCCAGTGAGACCTTCGTGCTTGGCCAGACACTGATGTCTACCTGTCTCCACACAAATCCACAGACTGGAGGGTGTCTCTGAATTCCACAGCACCTGATGAGACAGATCCACAGAACCCAACACCCAGTGGGTCACTCGGGACCTCACCTATGGTCATGGAGCTCACCATAAACTATTTCTGTCACTTCCCACAGAAAGCCTGGTTCTGATCCCCCACAATACCATATATCCTTGTTGCTGACCTGGGGTCATGCCATGAACCCACATGGCACTTTTCTTTAAGTGAAGGCTATGCCTACACCTCCTAGAAAATATTTCTAATGAAGTGCAAGTCCATCAGGACTATGGTGTGAACGGTAGCACACAGCCTGCATGGTAGTAGTCAGTAATTCTAACAAGGGTTATCCCCACCCCCCATCTCACACAACCTTCCTCCATCACCAAGGAACTCATGGTCTAACCACAGAAAACCCTCCAGGAAACAAACCTTTCATCTGAGTGCTCTCTTCACCTTCTGCTTCAAATCTTGTCCAACCACAATGATATGAAACTAGAAATCAGTCTCAAGAAAAAAATGGGACAGTAAAAAATAGGTGGAGATTGGGGGGCCTGGGTGGCTCAGTCGTTAAGGATCTGCTTTCAGCTCAGGTCGTGATCCCAGGATCCTGGGATCTAGCCCCGAATCAGGCTCCTTGCTCAGTGGGAAGCCCACTTCTCCCTCTCCCACCCCCCTGCTTGCGTTCACTCTCTCGCTGTCTCACTCTCTGTCAGATACTTAAATAATCTTAATAAAATATGTGTAGATTTAACAACATGGTACTGAACAACCAACACTCAAAGAAGAAATCAAAAAAATTTTAGAAGTACCTTGACACTGATGAAAAAGACAACCTACAAAAACTTATGGGATGCAGCAAAAGTAGCTTTATGGGGGACGTTCATAGAAATTCAAGTCTTCATCAATTCATGAGAATGCTCTCCAATAAACAACCTGATTTATGTGGTAAAGTATTGGAAAAAAAAACAACCAACAAAGCCCCAAATTAGTAGAAATAAGGAAATAACAAAAAGGAATGCATAAATAAATCCAACGGAGAATAAAAAGACAAAAAAAATAATGAAAATGAGAGCTGCCTTTTTTGGAAAGATAAACAAACTGACAAACTTAGCTAGACTCACCAAGAAAGACAGAGGACTCGAATACAATCAGGAAAGAAAGATAATGGATTTCTGTATCATATCAAAATCAAAAGAACTCTTCAAATTTGGACACAACAACTTCTTGCAAGCAACGTCTCTAAAGGCAAAGGAAATAAAAGCAAAAATGAACTATTGGCATTCATCAGGATAAAAAGCTTCTGCTTGGCAAAGCAAACGATCAACAAAACAAAAAGGCAACCTATGGAACTGAAGAAGATATCTGCAAATGATATTACAGATAAAGGGCTGGTATCCAAGATCTATAAAGAACTCCTCAAACTCGACACCCAAAAAATGGGCAGAAGACACAAAGAGTTACTTCTCCAGAGAAGACATACAAATGGCCAACAGACACATGAAAAAATGCTCCACATCACTTGCCATCAGGCAAATACAAATCAAAACGACAATGAGATACCACCTTACACCAGTTAGAATGGTTAAAATTAACAAGGCAGGGGGCACCTGGGTGGCACAGCAGTTAAGCGTCTGCCTTCGGCTCAGGGCGTGATCCTGGCATTATGGGATCGAGTCCCACAACAGGCTCCTCCGCTGTGAGCCTGCTTCTTCCTCTCCCACTTCCCCTGCTTGTGTTCCCTCTCTCGCTGGCTGTCTCTATCTCTGTCAAATAAATAAATAAATTCTTTTTTTAAAAAAAAGGAGGGCACTTGTCATAATGAGCACCAGGGGTTATATGCAAACAATCAATCATGGAACACTACATTAAAAACAAATGAAGTACTATAGGGTGAATAACAGTTTTAAAAAAGGAGAAAGATATGAAATCCATACAGGGAAACTGGCACAATTTGCAAATGACATGAAATCCCGAAAGATTCCACAAAAAAAAAAAAACTGTTAGAATAAAAAAATTCAAGAAAGCTGCAGGATATAAAGTCAATATGCAGAGACCTGTTGTCATTATTTTTTTCAAATTTTATTTATTTATTTGACAGGAAGAGAAAAAGCACGAACAGGGGGAGTGTCAGTAAGAGAGAAAAGCAGACCCTCACTAAGCAGGGAGCCCACCACGGGGCTCGATCCCAGAACTCTGGGATCATGACCGAAGGTGAAGGTAGACGCTTCACTTATGGAGCCACCCAGATGACCCAACTTCTTGCATTTCTGTATACTGATGACACACTTTCGCAAAGAGAAATTTAAAAAGCAACGCCATTTACAATTCCATAAAAAAATCTAGGAATAAAAGTAACCAAGAATGAGAAAGACATAGTACACTCAACACATGGCAGAAAAGAAATGAAAAATATGTGTGTCGAGGGGGGCAGAATGTATGGGTCAAAGATTTGGAAGGCAACACAAACAAATGGTAGCATACGCCATGCTCCTTAACTGGAGTGGTTAATTATGTGAACATGTCCATCGTACCCAAAGCAATCGACAGATGTGATGAAATGCCTATCTGAATTCCAGTGGCATTATTCGAGGAAATAGAAAACAGTCCTCAAACTTGTATGGAATCACAAAAGACACCAAATCTGCAAAGCAACCTGGAGAAAGAGGTGCAGTCAAAGCACTCCTGGATTTCAAGCTGGATTATAAAGCTGTTGTCAACAAAATAGGATGGTACTGGTATAAACAAAGACACCAAGTCAGTGGAACAGAACAGAAAGCTCAGAAACTTACCCACGGGTAGATGATCCTAACTTAGGACACAGCAGCAGAAGATATGCCATGAGGGAATGACTGTCTCTTCAGTGAGCAAATACTTTCCAAAGATGGCACACAGGTGCCAATAGACAGAAAAAGTTGTTCGACATCACTGATCATAGTCAGGGAAACATCAGTCAAACCCACAATTGGCTATCCCCTCACAACTGTTGTAACAGCAATTGTCCCAGAGACAGACACCAGGTGGGGTCAAGGGTGTGCAGATGAGGAAACACTGTGCACTGTTGGTGGGAATGGAAATTGGTGCAGCCACTGTGACAAACGGTATGGAGGTTCCTGAAAAAATAAATAAAACTACCCCATGACCCAGTAATGGCTCTACTGAGTATTGATTAGAAGAACACAAAAATGCTGCCTCAAAAAGACAGATGCACTCCCACGTTCACTGCAGCATTATTCACAAGAACCAGACATGGAAACACAGACCTTGGGGGCCTTATGCCAATTAATTCAGACACAGAAAGACCAATACCAGTAGCTCTCATGTACATTCCACGTGGAATAAACAAATACTGAACACATAGATACTGAGAGCAGGTTGGTAGGTGCCAGATTCGGGGATGGGGTGGTAGAAACGGGTGAAGGTGGTCAAAGTCTCAATGTTTGAGTGAGAAAATCCGACAGTCATGAAATGTTCTGTCCAGCATGGAGACTAAAACTAACCCCGCAGCATGGGGTATAGGTTTCCCTGCTCTTTGAAAGTACAGGGCTTCTGAGAAACCTTGCACAACAGAAATGGTGTCAACAAGGAATGGCCATTAATTTACACGAACAATTAGACAGCATGCTCAGACTCCAAAATTCCTTCTCTTTGGCTTTTCTTAGGCCTCAGCACACAAGTTTCTAACGGAGGCCCTGCATAAATGAAGATGAAGCACAGCAGAGGCTCACAGACACAATTCAAAGTGCTGGTGGCTGGATGCGGAGAGCGGTTCCCAGAGGAAGGAGCTGGTTGGAGTGCACGCCGCCTCTGTCGTGCTTCTCCCCAAAACAATGCCGAACGCGATTCTCACTGTTCACCTTTTTTCATAAGAGGGAAATCCTCTTCAGGTCTCTTCCTCTTACTGAAGCTGGGTAATAACGTAGTTCTTTCATGAAAGCCCAGTGTCTTACTGTGAATGTTGAAAAAGTGGGGGATACTTGTACTTGAGCATTGCTGAGGGAGGAGATGTGAAAGGTTCTCCCAGACACAAACCTCAGCAGATCCACTGGGAAAGGCACCTTCCTCAGCATGCGGAACACGGACTACCTCTTACCCACTGAGAAAACCTCTCCTTCCCCTTGATCAGGACAACCCACAACAGCTGGTAGTTACCCCAATTCCTCCGTTCTCCTGCTCCTAATAGCTAACCCATCAGCAAATCCTGTGAGCTCCATCTTCAAATGGACCCAGAATAGGTCTAACCACTCCATCCAAGGCCACCTGTCTGGTCCACAGTGCCTGAGTTCCTGGAAAAGCTTCGTCATTGACCTGCCTTGCCATCTTCAACCCTCTGTCATCTGTTCTCAACACTGTAGCCAGGATGGCCCAGTGAAACAGGGTCTCATGGGGTTATAGCCCTGGAATGGCTTTCTGTCACCCTATGTCACCTCTCTGAACTCATGTCCTAAGCTGTCTCCTGTGGCCACAGGGCCTTCTTGCTGCTCCTGGACATAACTGGAATTCTCCTGCCCCAGAGCCTTTGCACATGCTTTTCCTTCTGTTCAGAATGCTCTTGATGTGTTCTCACTCACCTTCGGAGAAGTCTGAATTGGAGTGACAGGGACAGAAGGTGAGGATGTGTGTTGGGTGAGGCTGGTGGCCCAGAAGAAGGTTCTCTGCCAGCTCTCTGCCTGTGCCTCCCTTGTCCTCAGCCAGGACCTTGCACACAGCCCTCACCTGTCACAACTCTCACCCAGGAGACCCACAGCCACCCCTGAAGCCCACCCTGCCCACACCCTGCTGCAGAATGCATTCAGCTCTCCTCTGGGACCCCTGTCAGCTGTACCCAGACCTGGAAATCCTCTGTCTCCTGCAGTGCTCCCGGATTCCTCCTCTTCTTCCAAAATAACACTGGCGCAAGGCTTTCATGAGAAAGCTATAATGCTAACTAATGAAAGGTTCACACCTACTTTCTCCTTCTGTTGCCTTTCTCTCCACCTTCTTTCCTACCTGTGCAAACTGTAACATATCAGTGGAACATGAACATGCTCTGAGACCTGAATCTTTCATTGCAGCTTTCTGAGGACTCCTTATGTGATAAGAAACTAGTGTATCCTACAACAGGGTGCTTTACATCTACCCTCTATAGAATAGTACAGCCCAAATCACTACAATTTGACCTCACTCTTCATGAAGCAGAACACTTTTTCCTTTCTTCTTTTACTTAAATTCCAGTTAGTTCACATGCCATGGAATATTCGCTTCGGGTTTAGGATTTAGTGATTCCTCACCTGCATACAGTACCCGGTGCTTATCACAAGTGCCCTCCTTAATACTGCTCACCCATTTAACTCTTCCCCCCATGCCCCTGTCCTGCAGCAACACTCAGTTTGATTTCCAAGGTTGAGTCTATTTTCTTGTTTGCCTCTCTCATCACCCCTCAACTCTGTTCATCTGTTTTCCTTCTGAAATTCCACAAGTGTGAGAGATAGGATATTTGTCTTTCCTCACTGATTTTGCTTAGCTTAATATACTCTAGATCCATCCACATCCTTGCAAATGGTAAAATTTCATTCTTTTTAAAGCTGGGTCATATTCCATTATATATATATATGTATCCCACATCTGCTTTATCCATTCATCAGTGCATGGACTTTGGGATTCTCTCCATAGTTTGGCTACTGTGGATATTGCTGCTATAAACATCATGGTGCATGTTCCCCCTTTGAATCTGCATTTCTGTATCCTTTGGGTAAATACCTAGGAGAGCAATTTGCTGGATTATGGGGTTGTTCAATGTTTAACTTTTTGAGGAACCCCCACACTGTTTCCCAGACTGGGTGCACCACTTTGCATTGTCACCAACAGGATGGGAGGGTTCCCCTTTAAGCAGAACATTATCTGCCGGCAATTACATAAGAGGAAACAAAACCTTGGGAGATGCACCCAGGGTCAGGCCAGCAGTTGCAGACTTCACCCCAAGGCTCCTGACGCCAAGCCCCTTGAAGCCACCAGCATGCCACTTTCCAAAAGAATTCCCAGACTCTCCTTCTGACTCCACCACCAAAGAAACTACAGAGAGAATATGGCACCTCAAAATATCGAGATAATACATTTAGTAAAACTACAAAGTCAAGCTCAACTTTTAAACAGGAACAGGCCGCTTTTATAATTTTCAATTTTCCCTCCACCCTAATTTTAACTCTTCTGATGAATAAACTAATCAATGATGAAACATAACCTTTGTCAAATGACATCATCCAAGTCTGTATCAGATGAAAAAAAGCCACCTAACCCTAGAAGCTGGCCACTCAACCATATCTTAGGCCCAATAGAATAAACACTGTTAGATGACGGAACAAATTAGATGCTACAAACAGGCACAGAGTGAATCTCACCTTCCCTTTCTAATAAAAGAGGGTTCCTAGGAAACAGATGGTCAAAATATATTTGTAAACAATAAATGGATAGAGAAATTGTGATCCCCTGCAAAGTTCTACCAGCAGGGAAACTAAGTAATTCTTGCACCAAACCCAGAATGCTGACAGCTACTTCAATTTTACTTTGTGGCTCAACTAGAGAAAAGAGAAAAGCCCAGGACGTTTTGGGATAATGAGAGGTTTTACCTCCAGCCCTGACATAGTTAGGACATTTTGCCAAACATACCTGTGCTTTCTCTGAACACTGGCGTCCTGTGACAAGCTGCCTCGCTGACTCCGATGCTGACGTTCAAAACCTCGGGTGTCTTGGACCCAGAGCAAAGAAGTGCTGTCAGCTGGAGAGAAGAAGGCACCTCTGACCTAAAGCCTGCACACCTGCTTCGGTTTCTGGGTGAAGGGGCAACACATACTTGTTGTTTAGCAGTAATTATCTTCATTCTCAATAGACCAATGACCTTGCCTTTTCTGGATAGCAGACTTACTCTTCTAAAGAATCCCTCAATTCGTCTATTCCCAATGGACTCCTGACCTACTCCTGCACAAATCTCTGAAGCACACAGACCACTTAAAATCAGAATTGTAGAACTGCTAGACACCTTAGAGATGTCTGGCACCATTCCCTTGGACTGCAGAATAAAACACAGTAGCTGGTTGTCACAAACTAATTTCAACATGAAGTGTCCCCTGGATGCCCTAAGTTCTTTCTCTGCAAATGTTGACTAATGTAAGTCACAGTCATACCATATAAACACTACAATGGCTGGGAATCATCGTAGATAAGGGAATATTTTAGCCATGTTTATAAGCATTGGCTCACGTTGTGGAAGAGGCTGAGCTGAGTGTTTTTAAACACTATTTCAGACCTGTTTTACAGCACCCTCTGAACATACCAGAGCCTGAATGGACTAAAAAAGATAGTTGGCTTCAGTAACTTTAATACCAAAAAAATATTATACTGTCTCTATTCCTAAGGATCTTTGATTATCTTACCCAGAGGTCCTCCACTGAGATAATGATCTTAATTATCACCATGGGCAGAGGTGAAAAGGCCCGCTGAATTCGTTCCAGTTGTCCACATGACAAGAAAATCCTGATACTTGATAGGTTTCCAGATCGAGAAGACCAGAGATAAGAGGGAAATAGTACCCTGTATGGAACAACAAGGGATTTGGAGTCAATTTGGGGACCCAACTTAGGTTTCAGACACTAAAATCCTCTGTGACTCATATCATCTGAGTCCCTGTCTAACCACCTGAAAATGTGCCTAAAAATATCTACACCCTAGTTTAAAGTTTAAGAGGCAGAATGCTACAAAGAGCCAGTATGATGTGTCTCAAGAACAGGTGCTCAGGAAGCCATAATTGCTATTGGTTCTATTTCTTTTCCAGAAGAAAGAACACATGTTGAATCCATATTTCGAATAGATGACTCACCAGATGATTTTCAAACCTGAAGGAAGGCCAAGAAGTCACTCTTGTGTCATAGTTCACTCAGAAATCATGTTGTTGGACTGGTGAGGATGAAACGATAGCAATGTCATCACTAAGATTGGGGAGCTTCTAATTTCCATAAGGCCATGTTGACCCCCTTAGCTCAGAGCCACCAGAAAGGGCAGCTGGGGAGGGGGCACCATCATCACTATGCGTGGGGAGCTTCCCATTTCCATATGGCCATGTTGACCCCCTTAGATCAGGGCCACCAGAAAGGGCAACTGAGGGGGACCACAGGCCAAGGCTGCCAGGTGTGGCTGGGGCAGGCAGAACTCTGACTTAAGGCTCAACTCCTGTCTAGGTTATTATAATGCTCTTCACAAAGAAAGTGCCATTGTGTGTGAGCCCTCATGTAGAAAAGGTTCAGAATTTCCACTGAGATTCCCTCTCTGACCTTTAGGATATGTAGCAAAGTTCCATTTAATTTTTTTAAACATTGAAGGACTTCCTGGTTTTCTTTTCACTATGACTGTGGCTCAATTCCCCTGTGGTCTAAGAATAGAATCTAGTTAATTTCAGGGTTTAACATTTGTAGACTCGATTCGTGGCACCACCTATCATCTATTTGGGTAAAGAGTCTATGACCACTTGAAAATAATGTATTCTGCACTTATTATGGAATGTTCCCTATATGTCAATTAGGTCACATTTGTTACCAATGTTTTGACTGCTTTTTCTGTCAGATATTGACAAACGTATATTAAAATCTTCAAACAATGCTGCTCAATTCAACGTTGCATCAGAGAATTTACCAGTGTTAGAAGGCAAGAAAAAAAAAAATATAAGAATTGAGGGGATAATTGTGACTATTCACAGATAATATGATTGTGTACATAGAAAATCCAAAACAGTCTATAAATACCCTATTAGAATTAAAAATGCAATTTATAACTTTGAGATGGATTGTAGCTTCCCATTGGACAGTTTCTGAAAGAAAACGTAGAACCTGTCAATCTTGGGGTAGGACATAGGGTGCTCTAACCATTTAAAAGAATTCAGCAGGACTTCATAAAAATGTGACATTTCTCCTTATCTTATGACCATAAGAAAATGAAAAAGTGAACCGCAGGCTGGGAAGTAAAGATTTGCAATACACACACTGTCAAAGACTTGTCAAGAAAGAATTCCTGCTCATCAACCATAGAAAGTCTATTTATAAACGAATACTTCACAAAAGATTGACTTATGGCCAATAAGAAAAGGGAAGGGTGCTCTACAGTATTATTTTCAGGAACAGCAAGGCCTTTCCTAAAATGAAAACATACACACAAACCAGTATTCCCTAGATGGATGACGTCCTTATTTCTGAGGACAGCTTGAAGAACAGACTAGCATAAAAGTAAAGTGATGGAATTCCTGACACTCAGAGGATGGACAATTGACCTCAAACTGCAGTACAATTTCTAGGCATCATTCGGTCCTCTGAAGGCAGACAACTACCACACCCCTTCCTACAACACACAGGTTGCTTCCCAACCCCTACCATAAAAGAAGAAAATGAGAAACAATAGGACTAGTATGGAATAGCAAAAATCACATGTGGGGATTATCCTGAAACACACTGATCACATAACTAGTGTAAGGAAGTGTCGGGAACTGACAAGGACAGAGACTCAAGAGGTACTTCTTTGGGAAATGCTGTCTGAAATCGTCACACGTTGGTACCAGCTAATGAGGGCTCTGAGCATACCTAGGGTTAGTACACAAGGGTCTGCAACACCATCGCTGAGGACTGAAACTCTTCAAGACCTCAAAGCTTGCCTGATTGACTATTGGACTAAGAGATTCCCATGTTCTGAAAACAGATACCAACTAATTGAGAGGTTCACCTGTGCTCTCTCGGAGGTCCTACAAGAAGCTGAACCATTCACTGAAAATCAATTACACACACACACACACACACACACACACACACACACACACACACACCTGTCATTTCACCAATTACTTAAACATTCAAGGTTCTTCCTACCTTTTCTTTTTCACATTGATATTTATACTCACATGAAATGGCATCATTTCTAATGAACACTGATGTCAAAAGAGAGATCCATTGACACAATATTCACAAAATGGAACTTCCCTGCTATCATTTTCAATACAGCATTTTTTAAAGTTCATACATATTTTAGGTGTTTGGTAACTTATACAGGAGAAGATCAGCATTGAAAAACTCTGAATACTGACAATGAGTTTTAAGCCTAGAGAACAAAAATTGTCCAATTCCATAGATAATAAGGAACCAAAGGGAAAGCATGGAAGGTGTAGTCGAATAATTTTATACATATGCATCCTCTATTATTCTACTACTGAGCGGTGTGTTTTATTACCACTATACATGCATCAATTGTCTTCCACGTGCACCTCCACAGGTATAATGAATTACTACAGTAGAATGAAATGTCTGGGAACTACTTGGCGGCATCTATAATGAACAATTCAATTTCGATCTTATATTTGGTGAACTTCCACTGTCTGTCCCTTTAGACAATGGACCCTAAACAGAAGGGGGAATGAACCACGAGAGACTATGGACTCTGGGAAACAAACTGAGGGCTTCAGAGGGGAGAGGGGTGGGGATTGGGATTGGCCAGTGATGGGTATTAAGGAAGGTACATATTGCATGGAGCACTGGGTGTTATATGCAAATAATGAATCACGGAACACTACATCAAAAACTAAGGAAATACTGTATAGTGACTAACATATCATAATAAACAATTATTATTAGAAAAAAATTAAAGGTAAGAAAAAAACCAATACAGCTTTTCTGTTTCAGGAACAATCGCAATTCAGAAAAAACTAACTTCCAATCCCTAAAGCAAAACACAGACCAAGTTCCATTTCACTCCCCTTTATTCACATTCTCTGTGGGTTCTAAGCTATTTCCCTACCTCCTTTCCTGCTGAGCAGGGAGCCCGGGCTCGATCCCAGAACCCTGGGATCATAACCTGAGCCAAAGGCACATGCTTAACTGGCTGAGCCAGCCAGGAGCCCCAGCCATGTTTTTCTTAAGCAAAAAGACACTTTCTCACGATGCCTTCACATGACTTCACATGGTACTAGTGACTGCATTTGCCTCTAGGAGGTTGCAGATGAAGGCAATTGCAAACTCTCCCAGTGGTTTATCAAATACAATGACCTGCCAGTTGACAGTGAAACTCTTATGAACCCACGACAGGGTGCTGTGACACTCAGCTGTGGCTGGGCTAGCACAGAGAACCAAATCCATTTCCCTGCCTGATGTCTGTGAGGAACAGATGCCCCCACTGTGAATGAGACCCTGCCACTGAGCTGTCCAGAGAAGGCCATCCTCACGGAGGATGAGAATAAAGGACAATGCCTGAGTAGACCTCATCTGTCTCTTTTATCTTTTCATATTTTTGACAGTGGACAAATCACTGCCTAGGAGTCCCCAACTACCTTAGTCTCATCTGTGAATGACCAAGAGGTTTTACAAAACACTTAAGATTTTGACCTCACAAATGCCCACAACCACTTACCATAGGGATTCAACATTAAGCAAAGATACTGTTCCTTGGAAGAGAGGTCCTGCTCACTGTTGTTTCTCACTTATATGCTCATCTTCCTTACCTCATGGTAACATAACCACGTTGATGTTCAGGAAGGCTGATGTGACTTGAAGGGCATTACCCTGACATCGTTCTTTCTTAGCAATAAGATGTGGACATTTCCCTAGTCCTACACACCCAAAGTTGAATCGGAATCAGGATTGAGGAGGCTGATGAGAGTTGAAGGTGTTTTCCTGTACAGGGTGGTTTATTACCAATAAGGATGGGTCAGAGTCCTCGAAATTCCAGAACCTTTTCATTAATGCTTCCTACTCGTGAAAGATGATGTACATTGGTCTTTCCCTGTATAGTGTGGTGACTCAGAGAAAAGTGCTTAGCTCTTTCATCAGACTTCCACGACCACCTTGGGGCTGGCTTCCATATTCAGAAAGGATGATGTTAGGGCTAAGAGGGTTCCTGTACACTGTTATTTTTTACAGATAAGTGTATGGTATTTTTGTTACATTGCCAGAACCACTTAGCGCCGGGCTTGCCGGCCTCCTGGGGACTAACACTAACCCTAGGTGGGCCCCCGAGGGGCCCCTCCCAAGGGGCCTGGCACCACAAAGCCAGGGATTGGGGACCCCCGAGCCCAGCGCCGGAGTCACCCTGCCGCCCTGCCGGAACCCGGGCTGCTAGGGGCGCCGCCAGTCTTTCAGGGCGAGAGAATAGTCAGGGCCCTCCAAGCCCCCGGCGACTTTCGAAGGCCCCCTGCGCCAAAACGCTTGGGCCCACACTCCGTCTCGCCAGCGCCCTCACCTAGGCCTGCCCCTCCACCTGCCGCAGAGCTGGGGGAATGGGACTGCTGGACTCCTGGGGGCTAACACTTACCCTAGGTCGGGTCCTGATGTGCCCCTCCCAAGGAGCCTGGCACCGCAATGCCAGGGATTTGGGACCCCCGAGCCCCAGTGCTGGACTCGCTCTGCCACCCCCAAGCACCCAGGGCGCTAGGGGCATTGCCAGTCATTCAGGAAGGGAGAACGGGCAGGGCCCTCCGATCCCCCTGCGACCTTCGAAGGCCCCCCGCGCAAAAACTCTGGCTCCCACCCTCCTGCTCGCCAGCACCCTAACCTCGGCCCACCCCTTAGCTCGCTGCAGAGCTGGCGGTTCGGGCCTGCTGGCTTCCTGGGGGCTAACCCTATCCCTTGGTCGCCCCCAAAGGGCCCCTCCCAAGTGGCCTGGCGCCACATGCCAGGGATTGGGGACCCCCAAGTCCCAGCGCCGGAAGCACCCTGCTGCCCCACCACCACATGGGGCACTAGGGGCGTCGCCAGTCCTTCAGGGCGACAGAACGGGCAGGACCCTCTGAGCCACCTGCGAACTTTGAAGGCACCCCGAGCCAAAGCCAAAATGCTCTGGCCCACGCTCCCGTTCGCCAGCGCCCTCACCTCGGCATGCCCCTCCGCTCGCCCCACAGCTGGTGGATCAAGCCTGCCAGCCTCCTGTGGGCTAACCCTAACCCTAGGTCAGCACCAAAGAGGCCGGGTACCGCAACGCCAGAGATGGGGTACCTCCGACCCCCAGAGCCGGACTCAACTTGCCACCACCCGGACACCCGGTCCACTAGGGGCGCCGCGCGTCATTCAGGGCAGGAGAATGGGCAGGGCCCTCCGAGCGTTCTGCGACCTTCGAAGCCCCCCATGCCAAAACGCTTGGGCCCTCGCTCCTTCTCGCCAGCGCCCTCATCTCGGCCCGCCCCTCCGCTTGCCGGACAGCTGGCGGATCGGGCCTGCCGGCCTCCTGTGGGCTAACACTATCACTAGGGCGGCCCCCAAGGGGCCCCTCCCAAGGGGCCTGGCACTGCAACGCCGGGGATTTGGGACCCCAGAGCCCCAGCGTCAGACTCAACCTGCCGCCCCGCCACTACCCGGGCCACTATGGTCGCCACTGGTCACTCAGGGCAGGAGAACGGGCAGGGCCCTCCGAGTCCCCGGAGACTTTCGAAGGTCCCCCGCACCAAAACGCTTGGGCCCACGCTTCCGCTAGTCAGTGCCCTCACTTCGGCCCGCCCCTCTGCTCACCGCACAGCTGGCAGATCGGGCCTGCCGGCCTCCTGGGGGCTAACCCTAACCCTAGGTCGGCCCCCAAGTGGTCCATTACAAGGAGCCTGGCGGCGCAACACCGGGGTTTGGGAACCCCTGAGCCCTAGCGCCGGACTCATCCTGCCACCCCGCCGCCACCCAGCTCCTAGGGGTGCCACAGGATATTCAGTGCGGGAGAAGGGACTGGGCCCTCCGAGTCCCCGTCGTCCTTTGAAGGCCCACCAAGCCAAAACGCTTGGGCCCATGCTCCGGCTCGCCAGTGCCTTCACCTCCGCGCCCCTCCGCTCGCCGCACAACTGGCAGATCGGGCCTGCTGGCCTCCTGGGGGCTGACACTAACCCTAGGTCGGCTTCCAAGGGGCCCCTCCCAAGGGGTCTGGCGCGGCAAAGCCGGAGATTGGGACCCCCGAGCCCCAGCCAGGACTCACCTTGCTGTCCCGCCACCACCCGGACCGCTAGGGGCACTGCCAGTCATTCAGAGCGGGAGAACAAGCAGGGCTCTCCTAGCCCACGATGACATTTGAAGGAGCCCCGCGCCAAAATGCTTGGGCCCATGGTCCCGTTCGCCTGTGCCCTCACCTCGGCCCACCCCTCCCCTCGCCCCACAGCCAGCGGATCGGGCCTGCCGGCCTCCTGGGGGCTAACCCTAACCCTAGGTCAGCCCCGGAGGGGCTCGTACGATGGGGCCTGGTGCCACAACATGTCTGATTGCTGACCCCCGAGCCGCAGCGCCAGACTCACCTTGCCGCCCCTTCAACACCCAAGCCACTAGTGGCGCCGCTGATCATTCAGGGTGTGAGAACGGGCAGGGCCTTCTAAGCCCCGGGCGACCTTCGAAGGCACCCCGCACCAAAACGCTTGGGTCCACGATCACGCTTGCCTGTGCCCTCAGCTTGGCCTGCCCCTCCACTCGCTGCACAGATGGCGGATCGGGGCTGCCGGCCTCCAGGGGGCTAACCCTAACCCTAGGTTGGCCCCCAAGGAGCCCCTCCCAAGGGGCCTGACCTCGCAACGCAGGGATTGAGGACCCACGAACCCGAGCTCCGAACATACCGTGCAGCCCCGCCGCCACCCGGCCCGCTAGGGGCGCCGCTGGTCATTCAGGGCGGGAGAATGGGTAGGTCCCTCCGAGCCCCCAGCGACCTTCAAAGGCTCCCCGCGCCAAAACGCTTGGGCCCACGCTCCCACTCGCCAACGCTTCACCTCGGCCCGCCCCTCCGCTCGCCACACAGCTGGGGGATCAGGCCTGCCAGCATATTTGGGGCTAACCCTAACCCTAGGTTGGCCCCCGAGGGGCCCTTCCTAAGGGGCCTGGCCCGCAACGCCAGGGATTCGGACCCCCGAGCCCCAGTGCCGGACTCACCCTGTGGCTCAACTGCCACCCGAGCCGCTAGGGGCTCCGCCGGTCATTCAGGGCGGGAGAACGGGCAGGGCCCTCCAAGCCCCCAGCGACTTTCGAAGGCCCCCCACGCCAAAACCCTTTGGCCCACGCTCCCACTCGCCAGCGCCCTCACCTCGGCCCACCCCTCCGCTCACCGCACAGCTGCTGGATCGGACCTGCTGTCCTCCTGGGGGCTCACCCTTACCCTAGGACGGGCGTGGAGCTGCCCCTCTCAATGGGCCTGGCGCCGCAACGCTGGGGATTGGGGACCCCCGAGCCCCAGCGCCAGACTCACACTGCCGCCCCGCCACCACCCGGGCCGCTAGGGGCACCGCCGTTCATTCAGGGCGGGAGAATGGGCAGGGCCCTCCGAGCCACCAGCGACCTTCGAAGGCCCCCCGCGCCAAAGTGCTTGGGACCACACTCCCGCTCGCCAACGCCCTTACATTGGCCTGCCCCTCCACTCGCCACACATCCAGCAGATCGGGCCTTCCAGCCTCCTGGGGGCTAACCCGAACCCTAGGTAGGTCCCCTAGGGGCCCATCCCAAGGGGCCTGGCGCCACAACGCAGGGGATTGGGGGCCCCCGAGCCCCAGCACCGGACTCAACTTGCCACCCCACCGACACCCGGTCCGCTAGGGGTGCCACTGGTCATTCAGGGTGGGAGAACGGACAGGGCCCTCCGAGCCTGCGGCGACCTTCGAAGGCCTCCTCATCCAAAACGCTTGAGCCCACGCTCCCGCTCCTCAGTGCCCTCACCTCGGCCCGCCCCTCCACTCGCAGGAGAGCCGGCAGATGAAGCCTGCCCTCCTCCTGGGGGCTACCCATAACCATAGGTGGGCCCCTGAGGGGCCCCTCTGAAGGGGCCTGGCACCACAATGCCTGGGATTGGGGACCCCCAAGCCCCAGCGCCGGACTCACCGAGTCACCCCGCCGCCACCCGGGCCGCTAGGGGCGCCGCCGGTCATTCAGGGAGGGAGAACGGGCAGGGCCCTCCGATCCCCCGGCGATCTTCGAAGGCAACCTGCGCCAAAATGCTTAGGTCCACGCTCCCGCTCACCAACGCCCTCACCTCGGCCCACCCCTCCGCTCGCCGCACAGCTGGCAGATTGGGCCTAACAGGCTCTTGGGTGATAACCCTCACCCTAGGTCGCCCCCCCGAGGGAATCTCCCAAGGGGCCTGGCTGCCCAACACCGGGGATTGGGACCCCCAAGCCCCAGCGCCAGACTCACACGGCTGCCGCGACACCACCGGGCTGTTAGGGGTGCCACCGGTCATTCAGGGTGGCAGAACGGGCAAGCCCTTCCGAGCCCCCCGCGACCTTCGAAGGACCGCCGCGCCAAAACGCTTGGGTCCACACTCCCGCTCGCCAGCGCCCTCACCTCAGCCCGCCCCTCCACTCGTTGCACAGCCAGTGGATCGGGCCTACCGGCCTCCTGGGTGCTAACCCTAACCCTTGGTCGGCCCCCGATGGGCCCCTCCCAAGGGTCCTGGTGCACAATACAGGGATTGGGGACACCGAGCCCCAGAGCCAAACTCACGCTGCTGCCCCACCGCCATCCGGGCTGCTAGGGGTGCCGCAGGTCATTCAGAGCGGGAGAACGGGTAGGGCCCTCCGAGCCCCCGGTGAACTTCAAAGGCCCCCCGCGCCAAAACGCTTAGGACTAAGCTCCCGCTCTCCAGCGCCCGCCCCTCGGCCCGCCCCTCCGCTCGCCACACAGCTGGTGGATTGTGACTGCAGGCCTCCTGGGAGCTAACCCTAAACCTAGGTCGGACCTGAGGGGCCCCTCCCAAGGGGCTTGGCGCCGCAATGTCGGGGATTGGGGACCCCTGAGCCCCAACGCCCGACTCAACCTACCGCCCCTCCGCCACCCGGGCCGCTTGGGGCGGTGTCGGTCATTCAGGGCAGGAGAATGGGCAGGGCCCTCCGAGCCCCCGGCGACATTCAAAGGCCATCTGCGCCAAAACGCTTGGGCCCACACTCCCGCTCACCAGCACCCTCCCTTCGGCCTGCCCCTCCACTCGCCCTACAGCTGGCGATTCAAGCCCACCACACCCCTGGGGGCTAACAATATCCCTTGGTCGGCCCCCTTGGGGCCAATCCCAAGGCGCGTGGCACCGCAACCCCGGGGATTGGGGACTCGGGCCACTAGGTGCGCCTTCGGGCATTCAGCGCGGTACAATGGGAAGGGCGCTCTGAGCCCCCGGCGACTTTTGAATGCCCCCCCACCAAAACGCTTGGGCCCATGCTCCCGCTCTCCAGTGCCCTCACCTTGGCCCGTCCCTCTGCTCGCCACACAGCTGGCAGATCGTGTCTGCCGGCTTCCTGGGGGTAACACTAACGCTCGGTCGGCCCCTGAGAGCCCTTCCGAAGTGGCCTGGCACCCCAACGCCGAGGATTGAGAACCCCCGAGCCCGACTCACCCTAATGCCCCTCCTCCACCAGGGCCACTAGGGGAGCCACCCGTCATTCAGGGCGGGAGAACGGGCAGGGGCCTCCGAACCCCTGGCGAACTTCGAAGGGCCCCTGCGCCAAAACGCCTGGGCCCACTCTCCAGATCGCCAGCGGCCTTACCTCCAATCGCCCCTCCGCTCGCCGCATAGCTGGCGGATCGGGCCTGTGGGCCTCCTGGGGGCCAACCCTAACCATAGGTCGGCCCCCAAGGGGCCCCTAGCAAGGGGCCTGGAGCCGCAACGCTGGGGATTGGGGAACCCCGAGCCCCAGCGACAGACTCACCTGGCCATCCCGCCGCCACCTGCTCCGCTATGGGCGCTGCCGGTCATTCAGTGCGGGAGAACGGGCAGGACCCTCTGAGCCCCAGTGACCTTTGAAGGCCCCTGGCGCCAAAACGCTTAGGCTCACGCTCCAGCTCGCCAGCACCCTCATCTCGGCCAGCCCCTCCTCTCGCCGCAGAGCTGGCGGATTGGGCCTACTGACCTCCTGGGGACTAACCCTAACCCTAGGTCGGCTCACGAGGGGCCCCTCCCAAGGGGCCTGGCTCCGCCACACCAGGGATTGGGGACACCGGAGCCCCAGCTCTGGGCTCACCCTGCCGCCCCGCCGCCACCCGGGCCGCTAGGGCGCCGCTGGACATTCAGGGCGGGAGAACTTGCTGGGCCCTCCAAACCCCTGGTGAGCTTCGAAGGCCCCCCCGTGCCAAAACGCTTGTGCCCACGCTCCCGCTCGCCAGGCACATTTAGGTCGGCCCAACCCTCCGCTCGCCACACAGCCGGCAGCTCGGGCCTGCCGGCCTCATTTGGGCTAATCCTAACCCTAGGTCGGACCCCGAGGGACCACTCCCAGGTGCCTGGTGCCACCACGCCAGGGATTGGGGCCCCCGAGCACCATAGCTGGACTCACCCTGCCGCCTCACCGCGACCCGGCCCGCTAAGGGCGCTGTCCTCATTCAGGGCGGAAGAAAGGTCAGGGCCCTCCGAGCCCCCGGTGACATTCGAGGGCCTCCAGTGCCAAAACGCTTGGGCCCACGTTCCAGCTCGCCAGCGCGCTCAACTTGGCCCACCCCTCCGCATGCCACACAGCCGGCTGATAGGGCCTGTCGGCCTCCTGGGAGCTAACTCAAACCCTACGTTGGCCCCCGCGGGGCCCCTCCCAAGGGGCCTGGCGCCGCCACACTGGGGCTTGGGGATCCCAGAGCACCAGCACCAGACTCACCCTGCTGCTTTGCCACGACCCGGCCCGCTAGGGGCGCCGTCCTCCTTCAGGGCGGGAGAACGGGTAGGGCCCTCTGAGCCCCCAGCGACCTTCGAAGGCCCCCCGTACCAAAACGCGTGGGCCCATGCTCCCGCTCGCCAGCGCCCTCACCTCGGCCCACCCCTCCGCTCGCCGCACACCGGGCGGATCGGGCTTGCCGGCCTCCTGGGGGCTAATCCTAACCTTAGGTCAGCCCCCAAGGAGCCCATAGCAAGGAGCCTGGCGCCGCCACGCTGGGGATTGGGGACCCTCGAGCCCCAGCGCTGGACTTACCCTGCCACCCCGCTGCCACCTGGGCCGATAGGGCGCCGCCGGTTATTCAGGGCGGGAGAACTGGCAGGGCCCTCCGAGCCCCCGGCGACCTTCAAAGTCCCCCTGCGCCAGAACGCTTCAGCCCATGCTCCCGCTCGCCAGCGCGCTCACCTCAGCCCGCCCCTCCGCTCGCCGCAGAGCCGGCAGATCGGGCCTGCCAGCCTCCTGGGGACTAACCCTATACCTAGGTCGGCCCCTGAGGGACCCCTCCCAAGTTGCCTGGCATGGCCACGCCAGGGCTTGGGGACACCGGAGCCCCACCGCCGGATGCACCCTGCTGCTCCCCACCACCCATGCCGCTTGGGGCGCCGCCGGTCATTCAGGGCGGGAGAACAGGCAGGGCCCTCCGAGACCGAGGTGACCATCGAAGGCCCCCCCTGCCAAAACACTTGGGCCCACGTTCCCGTTCGCCTAGCATTCACATCGGCCCGCACCTCTGCTCACAGCACAGCCGGGGGATCGGGCCTGCCGGCCTCCTGGGGCTAACCCTAAACCTAGGTCGGCCCCAGAGTGGTCCTTCCCAAGGGTCCTGGCACCGCCACGACGGGGATTGGGAACCCACGAGCATGAGCGCCAGACTCACCCAGCCGCCCCCCCCAGCACCCGGGATGCTAGGGGCACTGCCGGTCATTCAGGGCGGGAGAAGGGGCATGGAACTCCGAGCCCCCGGCGACCTTCGAAGGCCCCCCGCGCCAAAACGCTTGGGCCCACTCTCCCGCTCGCCAGCGCCCTCACCTCAGCCCACAACTCCGCTCAGCGCACAGCCAGCAGAACGGGCCTGCCAGCCTCCTTTGAGCTAAACTTAACCCTAGATCGGCCCCTGAGGGACCACTCCCAAGTGCCTGGCACTGCCACGCCGGGGATTGGGGACCCGCGAGCACTTGCCGCGGGCTCACCCTGCTGACCCGTCATGACCCAGCCTGCTAGGGGCAATGTCCTCACGGGGCGGGAGAACGGGCAGGGCCCTCCGAGCCCCCGGCGAATATCCAAAGCCTCCTGCACCAAAACGCTTGGGCCAACGCTACCACTCACCAGTGCCCTTATGTCGGCCCGCCCCTCCACTCTCTGCGCAGCTGGCTGATCAGGCCTGCCATTCTCCTGGGGGCTAACCCTAACCCTAGGTCGGTCCCAGAGGGTACCATCCCAAGGGGCCTGGCGCTGCCACGCCGGGGATTGGGGGCCCGCGAGCCGCAACGCCAGATGCACCTTGCTACCCCGCCGCCACCCGGGCCCCTAGAGGCGCCGCCGGTCATTCCGGGCTGGAGAACATGCAGAGCCTTCCAACCACTCTCAAACGTCGAAGGCCCCTGCGCCAAAACGCCTGGGCCCACACTCCCGCTCGCCAGTGCATTCACGTTGACCCGCCCCTCCACTCACAGTACAGCCTACGGATAGGTCCTGCCGGCCTCCTGGAGCTAACACAAACCCTATGTCGGCGCCCGAGGGGCCCCTCCCAAGGGGCCTGGCTCTGCCATGCTGGGGCTTGGGGACCCCCGAGCACCTGCGGCAGTCTCACCCTGCCGACGCGCCCTGACCCGGCCCGCTCGGGACGCTGTCCTCATTCAGGCGGGAGAACGGGCAGGGCCCTCAGAGCCCCAGGCGACATTCGAAGACCCCCGCACCAAAACGCTTGGGCCCACGGTCCCGCTCACCAGCGCCCTCACCTAGGCCAGTCCCTCCGCACACCGCACAGGCGGCAGATCGGGCCTGCCAGCCTCCTGGGGGCTAACCCAAACCCTACATCAGCCCCCGAGGGGCCCCTCCCAATGGGCCTGGCGCCGCCACGCCGGGGATCGGGGACCCCCGATCCCCAGCTCCGGAGCCACCCTACCACCCCGCCTCCACCCGGGCCATTAGGGGCGCTGCCAGTCATTCAAGGCGGGAGAACGGGCAGGGCCCTCCGAGCCCCTGGCAACCTTCGAAGCCCACCCGCGCCAAAACGCTTGGGCCCATGCTCCCGCTTGCCAACGCCCTCACCTCGGCCCGCCCCTCCACTTGCCACACAGCCAGTGGATCGGGCCTGCCGGCCTCCTGGGGGCTAACCCTAAACCTAAGTCAGCCCCCGAGGGGCCCCTCCCAAGGTGCCTGGCGCCACCAAGCTGGGGTTTGGTGTCCCCCGAGCCCCATTGCCAGACTCACCCTCCCACCCCGCTGCCACCCGGGGCCGCTAGGGGCCCTGCTGGTCATTAAGGGCGGGAGAACGGACAGGGCCCTCCGAGCCAACGGCGAACTTGAAGGCCCCCCGTGCGAAAACACTCGGGCCCACGCTCCCGCTCACCAGAACCCTCACTTCGGCCTGCCACATCACTCGCCGTACAGCGGACAGATCGGGGCTGCTGGCCTCTTGGGGGCTAACTCTAAGCCTATGTCGGCCCCCAAGGGGCCCCTCCCAAGGGGCCTGGCACCGCCATGACGGGGATTGGGGACTTCCGAGCCCCAGCGCCAGACTCACCCTACCGCCCCACTGCGACCCAGCCCGCTAGGGGCAACGTCCTCATTCAGGGCGGGAGAACGGGCAGGGCCTTCGGAGCCCCCGGCGACCTTTGAACACCCCCCGCGCCAAAACACTTGGGCCCACGCTCCCGCTCGCCAGCGACCTCACCTCCGCCCGACCATCCACTGGCTGCACAGCTGGCGGATCGGGCCTGCTGGCCTCCTGGAGGCTAACCCAAACCCTAAGTCAGCCCCTGAGGGGCCCTCCCAAGGGGTCTGGTGCCGAAACGCCAGGGATTGGGGATCCCCGAGCCCCAGCACCGGACTCACCCTGCCACCCCTCTGCAACCCGAGTCGCTAGGTGCGCCATCGGGCTTTCAGCGCGGTAGAATGGGAAGTGCGCTCTGAACCCCCGGTGACTTTCGAATACCCCCATGCCAAAACGCTTGGGCCCACACTCCCACTCTACAGTGCCCTCACCTCGGCCTGCCCCACTGCTCGCTACACAGCTGGCAGATCGGGTCTGCCGGCCTCCTGGGGGATAACACTAACGCTGGTTCGGATCCCGAGGGCCCTTCCCAAGGGGCCTGGCAACACAACACCGAGTATTGGGGACGCCCGTGCCCCAGCGCCGGACTTACCGTGCCGCCCCACCACAACCCGGGCCACTAGGGGCATCGCCGATCATTCAGGTCGGGAGAACGGGCAGGGCCTTCCGAGCCCCCAGCGACTTTTGAAGGCCCCCCGCACCAAAAGGCTGGGCCCACGCCCCCGTACGCCAGCGCCCTCACCTCGGCGCACCGCTCTGCTCGCAGCACAGCCAGCGGATGAGGCCTGCCAGCTTCCTGGGGGCTAACCCTAAACCTAGGTCGGCCCCCGATGGGCCCCTCCCAAGGAGCCTGGAGCTGCAAGGCCTGGGATTGGGGACCCCCGAGTCCCAGCACCGGACTCACCCGGCCACCCCACCACAACCCGGGGCGCCAGGGGCACCGCCGGTTATTCAGGGCGGGAGAACGGGCAGGGCCCTCCGAGCCCCCGGCAACTTTTGAAGACCCCCCACGCCAAAACGCTTGGGCCCACGCTCCCACTCACCAGCGCCCTCACCTCAGCCTGCCCTACCGTTGCCGCACAACTGGCGGATCGGGCCTGCCGGTGCCCTGGGGGATAACCCTAACTCTAGGTCAGCGCCCAAGGGGCCCCTCTCAAGGGGCATGGCACCGCAATGACAGAGATTGGGGACCCCTGAGCCCCAGCTCCAAACACACCCTGCCACCCCACCGTCACCTGGCCCACTAGGGGCGCCGCCGGTCATTCAGGGCGGGAGAACGGGTAGGGCCCTCTGAGCCCCCGGAGACCTTCAAAGTCCCCCCACGCCAAAACAGTTGGGCCCACACTCCCGCTCGCCCTAGACCTTACCTCAGCCTGCCCCTCCTCTTGAAGCAGAGCCGGCAGATAGGGCCTCCCGGGATCCTGGGTTCTCACACTAACCCTAGGTCGGGCCCCAAGGGGCCCCTCCCAAAGGGCCTCGAGCCGCAACGCCCGGGAATGGGGACCCACGAGCCCCAGAGCCTGACTCACGTTGCCGGACCGCCACCACCCGGGCCGCTATGTGCACCGCCGTTCAATCAGGGTGGGAGAACGTGCAGGGCCTTCCACCCCCCGAAGACCTTCGAAGGCCCCCCACACCAAGACGCTTGAGCCCACGCTCCTGTTCGCCACCGCCGTCACCTCAGCTAGCCTCTCCGCTCTCCGCACAGCCGGCAGACCGGGCCTGCCGGCATCCTTTAGGCTAACCCTAACCTAGGTCGGCCCCCGAGGGACCACTCTCAAGTGCCTGGCGCCACCACGCCGGGGATTGGGGAACCCCGAGCCCCAGCTCTGGACTCAACATGCCGCCCCGCTGCCACCCTGGCTTCGAGGGGCGCTGCCGGTCATTCAGGGTGGGGGAACAGGCAGGACCCTCTGATTCCCCGGCGACCATCGAAGGCCCCCTGCACCAAAACGCTTGGGCCCACGCTCCCGCTCGAAAGCGCCCTCACCTCGGACTGCCCCTCCTCTCGCTTCACAGCCAGTGGGTCGGGCCTGCCGGCCTCTTTTCGGATAACCCTAACCCTAGGTCGGACCCCGAGGGACCTCTCCCATAGGGCCGGGTGCCGCCAGGCCGGGGATTGGGGACCCCCGAGCACGAGCGCCTGACTCACCCAGCCGCCCCGCCGCCACCCGGGCTGCTAGGAGCGTGGCCGGTCATTCAGGGCGGGAGAACGGACAGGGCCCTCCAAGCCACCAGCGAACTTCGAAGGCCCCCCGTGCCAAAATGATTGGGATCATGCTCCCGCTCGCCAGCGCCCTCACCTCGGCCCGCCCCTCCGCTCGCCACACAGCCGGCGGATCAGGCCTGCCGGCCTCCTTTGCGCTAACCCTAACCCTAGGTCGGCCCCCAAGGGACCCGTCCCAAGGGGCCAGGCACCGCCACGTCCTGACAGCTGGCCCCCGAGCCCCAGCTCCAGACTCACCCTGCCGCCCTGCCGCCACCCGGGCCGCTAGGGGCGCCAACGGTCATTCAGGGCGGGAGAACTGGCAGGGCCCTCCGAGCCCCCGTCGACCTTCGAAGGCCCCCCGCCCCAAAACGCTTGGGCCCACGCTCCCGCTCGCCAGCGCCCTCACCTTGGCCAGCCCCTCCGCTTGCCTCAGAGCGGGCTGATCGGGCCTGCGGGCTTCCTGGGAGCTAACCCTAACCCAGGGTTGGTCCCTGAGGAGCCCCTCCCAATGGGACTGCTGCTGCCACGGCAGGGATTGGGGACCCCCGAGCCCCAGTGCCGGACTTACCCTGCCACCCCACCGCCACCCGGGCCACTAGGGCACCGCGGGTCATTCAGGGTGGGAGAACGGGCAGGGCCTTCCGAGCCCCCGGCGAACTTCGAAAGCCCCCTGCGCCAAAACGCTTGGGCCATGCTCCCGCGCACCAGTGCGTTCACCTCAGCCCGCCACTCTGCTCCCAGCATGGCCGGCAGATCCAGCCTGCTGGCCTCCTGTGGTCTAACCCTATCCCTAGGTCGGCTCAAGACGGGCCCCTCCGAAGGGGACTGGGGCCGCGAGACCGGGGATTGGGGACCCCCGAGCACCAGCGCCGAACTCACCCTGCCGCCCCGCCGTGACCCGGCCCACTGGGAGCGCTGTCCTCATTCCAGGCGGGAGATGGGCAGGGCCCTCTGAGCCCCTGGGGGACTTCGAAGGCTGGCCATGCCAAAATGCTTGGGCCCACGCTCCCGCTCGCAAGCGCCCTCCCCTGGCCCGCCCCTCCGCTCATGCACAGCCGGCGGATCGGGCCTGCCAGCCTCTTGTGGGCTAACCCTAAACCTAGGTCGGCCCCATAGGGGCCCCTCCCAAGGTGCGTGGCGCCACCTTGCTGGGGATTGGACACCCCCGAACCCCATCGCCAGACACCCTGCCGCCCCGCCGCGACCAGGCCCGCTAGGGGCGCTGTTCTCATTCAGGGCGGGAGAATGGGCAGGGCCCTCAGAACGCACAGAGACCTTTGAAGGCCCGCCGCGCCAAAAGGCTTGGGCTCATACTCCCGCTCGCCAGTGCCCTCACCTCGACCGCCCCTATGCTCGACTCACAGCTGGTGGATCGGACCTGCCGGCCTCCTGGGGGCTAACCCTAACCCTAGGTCGGCTCAAGAGGGTCCCCTCCCAAGGGGCCTGGCGCCGCCATGCCAGGGATTGGGGACCCCTGAGCCTGAGCTCCGGACTCATCCTGCCGACCCGCCACCACCCTGGCCGCTAGGGGCGCCACCGGTCATTCAGGGAAGGAGAACGGGCAGGGCCGTTCCGAGCCCCCGGCGAACTTCGAAGGCCCCCTCGCCAAAACGCTTGGGCCCATGCTCCCGCTCGCCAGTGCCCTGACCTCGGCCCACCACTCCCCTCACTGCACAGCTGGTGTATCAGGCCTGCCGGCCTACTTTGAGCTAACCCTAACCCTGGGTCAGCCCCTGAGGTTCCCCTCCCAAGTGCCTGGAGCCGCCACGCCGGGGATTGGGGACCCCTGAGCCCCAGCTCCAGACTCACCCTGTACCCTGCTGCCACCGTGGCCGCTAGGGGCGCCGCCGGTCATTCAGGGCGGGAGAACTGGCAGTGTCCTCGAAGCCCCCGGTGAACATCCAAGGCCTCCCGCACCAAAACGCTTGGGCCAACGCTACCACTCACCAGCGCCCTCAGGTCAGCCCGCCCCTCCACTCTTTGAACAGCTGGCGGATCGGGCGTGCAATCCTCCTGGGGGCTAACCCTAACCCTAGGTCGGCCCCAGAGGAGCCCATCCCAAGGGGCCTGGAACCGCCACACCCCTGCTTGGGGACTCCCAAGCACCAGCGCTGAACTCACCCTGCCACCCCACAGCCACCCGGGCTGCTAGGGGCATCAACGCTCATTCAGGGCGGGAGAACGGGCAGGGCCCTCTGAGCCCCTGGCGACCTTGGAAGGCCCCCCGTGCAAAAACACTTGGGCCCATGTTCCAGCTCACCAGAGCCCTCACCTTGGCCCGCCACTCCGTAATCCGCACAGCCAGTGGATGGGGCCTGCCGGCCTCCTTTGAGCTAAACCTAACGCTAGGTCAGCAGCCGAGGGACCACTCCCAAGTGCCCGGTGCTGCCACGCCGGGGATTGGGGACCCCCGAGCCCCAGCTCTGGACTCACCCTGCCGGCCCACCACCACACCGACCACTAGGGGAGCCACCGGTCATTCAGGGCGGGAGAACGGGCAGGGCCTTCCGAGCCCCCGGTGACATTCGAAGGCCCCCTGCACCCAAATGCTTGGGCCCACGCTCCTGCTCGCCAGCGGGCTCACCGCAGCCCACCCCTCACTCACTGCACAGCCGGCAGATCGGGCCTGTTGGCCTCCTGGGGGCTAACCCTTCCCTAGGTCAGCTCACGAGAGGCCCCTTCCAAGGGGCCTGGCGCTGCCACGCCGGTGATTGGGGACCCCCGAGCCAAACCGCCGGACACACCCTGCCACCCCGCCGACACCCGGGCCACTAGGGGCGCCGCTGGTCATCTAGGTTGGAGAATGGGCAGGGCCCTCCAAGCCCCTGGTGACATTCGAAGGCACCCTGCGCCAAAATGCTTCGGCCCACGCTTCTGCTCACCAGTGCCCTCACCTCAGCCAGCCCCTCTGCAAGCCGCACAACCAGCAGATCGGGCCTGGCGGCCTCCTGGGGTCTAACCCTAACCCAAGGTTGGCTGTCGAGGGGCCCCTCCCAAGGGGTCTGGCACCACCACGCCGGGGATTGGGGACCCCCGAGCACCAGTGCCGGACTCACCCTGCTGCCCTGCCGAGACCTGGCCTGCTAGGGTCACCGTCCTCATTCAGAGTGGGAGAACTTGCAGGGCCCTCCGAGCCCCCTGTGACCTTCGAAGGCAACCCACGCCAAAACGCTAGGGCCCACGCTCTCGCTCACCATTGCCTTCACCTGGGCCCCACCCTCTGCTCGCCACACAGCGAGCAGATTGGGCCTGCCAGCCTCCTGGGGGCTAACCCTAACCCTAGTTCAGCCCCTGAGGAGCCCCTCCCATGGGGACTGGCGCCATCACGCCGGGGATTGGGGACAATTGAGCCCCAGCACCGGAATTTCACTGCCACCCCGCCGCCACCCGGGCTGCTAGGGGCACCACTGGTCCTTTGGGGCAGAGGAAGGGGCAGGGCCCTCCTAGCCCCTGGCGACCTTCGAAGCCCCCCTGCGCCAAAATGCTTGGGCCCAGGCTTCCGCTCGCCAGCGCGCTCACCTCAGCCCGCCCCTCCGCTCGCCACACAGCTGGTGGATCGGGCCTGCCAGGCTCCTAGGGGCTAACCCTAAACCTAGGTCGGCCCCCGAGGGGCCCTTCCCAAGGGTCCTGGCTCTGCCACGCCGGGGATTGGGGACCCACAGCATGAGCGCCAGACTCACCCAGCCGCCCCGCCACCACCGGAGCTGCTAGGGGCACTGCCAGTCATTCAGTGCGGGAGAAGGGGCATGGATCTCTGAGCCCCCAGCGACTTTCAAAGGCCCCCCACGCCAAAACGCTTGGGCCCACGCTCCCGCTCGCCAGCGCCCTCACCTTGGCCCACCACTCCTCTCTCTGCACAGCCTACGAAATGGGCCTGCAGGCCTCCTTTGGGCTAACCCTAACCCTAGGTAGGCCCCCGAGGGACCACTCCCAAGAGCCTGGCGCCGCCACGCTGGGGATTGGGGACCCACGAGCCCTAGCTCCAGACTCACCCTGCCGCCCTACCGTGACCCGGCCCGCTAGGGGCAACGTCCTCACAGGGGAAGAGAATGGGCAGGGCCCTCTGAGCCCCCGGTGACTTTTGAAGGCCCCCCGCGCCAAAACGCTTGGGCCCACGCTCCCGCTCGCCAGCGCATTCACATCGGCCGGCCCCTCCGCTCGACGCACAGCCAGCGGATCAGGCCGCCGGACTCCTGGGGGTAACCCTAAAGCTAGGCAGGCCCCAGAGGGGCCCCTCCCAAGGGGCCTGGTGCCACCAAGCCTGGAACAAGGACCACAGGCCCCATCGCCAGACTCACCCTGCCTCCCTGCTGCCACTCGGGCCACTAGGGGCGCCGCTTGTCATTCAGGGTGCGAGAACAGACAGGGTCCTCTGAGCCACTGGTGACCTTCGAAGGCTCCCTGTGCCAAAACCTTGGTGCCCACGCTCCCGCTCCCCAGCGCCCTCACCTCGGCCCGCCCCTCCGTTCCCTGCACAGAGGGCGGATCCGGCCTGCCGGCCTTGTGTGGGCTAACCCTAACCGTAGGTTGGCCCTCCATGGTCCCTCCCAAGGATTCTGGTGCCTATACGCTGGGGATCGGGGACCCCAAGCCCCAGAACCAGACTCACGCTGCCGCAACGGCGTCACCCGGGCCGCTAGGGGTGCCGCCGCTCATTCAGGGCGGGAGAACGGACAGGGCCCTGGAGAAACCAGCTACATTTGAAGCCTCCCGCGCCAAAATGCAGGGGCCCACGCTACCACTCGCCTGCGCCTTTACCTTGGCCCGCCCACCTCTCGCTGCCCAGCCAGAGGATTGGGCTTGCCGGCCTCCTGGGTGCTAACTATAACCCTAGGTCGGCCAACGAGGAGCCCCTCCCAAGGGGCCTGGCCCCACAATGCTGGGGATTGGGGATCCCCGAGCCACAGCTCAGGACTCACCCTGCAGCCCCACCGCCAACAGAGCCACTAAGGGCGCCGCTGGTTATTCAGGGCAGGAGCATGGGCAGGGCCCTCCGAGACATGGCAACATTTGAAGGCCTAGGACGCCAAAACGCTGGTGCCCATGCTCCCGCTCGGCAGCCCCCTCAACTCGGCCCACACCGCCACTCCTCGCACAGCCAGCAGATCGGGCCTGCCGGCCTCCTGGGCGCTAACCCTAATGCTAGGACGGCCCCTTAGGGTCCCTTCCTAAGGAGCCTTGCGGCGCAACGCCGGGGATTGGTGACCCCCAAGACCCAGCGCCAGGTGCACCCTGCCGCCCCGCCCCACACGGGCCGCTAGGGGCGCCGCCATTCATTCTGGGTGGGAGAACTGGCAGGGGCCTCCGAACCCCCGCCCACCTTCGATGGCGCCCAGAACCAAAATGCTTGTGCCCAGGCTCATGTTCACCAGCACCCTCACCTCGGCCTAACTCTCTGCTCCACGCACAGGCAGTGTATAGGGCCTGCCAGCCTCCTGGGGGCTAACCCTAACTGTAGTTCGGCCCCCAAGGGGCCCTTCTCAAGTGGCCTGGCGCCCCAACGCCGGGGATGGGGCAACCAAGCCCAAGTGCCGGACTCACACTGCTGCCCTTCAGCCACCTGAGCCACTAGGGGCCCCGCCGGTCATTCAGAGCGGGAGAATGGGCAGGTCCTTCCGAGCCACCGCCGACCTTCGAAGGCCCCCCACGCTAAAACGCTTGGGCTCATGCTCAGGCTTGCCAGCGCCCTCACCTTGGCCCACCCCGCCACGTGCCGCACAGACGCTGATCGGGTCCACCGGCCTCCAGGGGGCTAACCATAACCCTAGATCGACCCCCGAGTGGCCCCTCCCAAGGGGCCTGGCGCCGCAACGCCGGGGATTGGGGACCCCGAGCCTCAGCACCTGACTCACCCTGCCATCCAGCCACCACCCAGGGGCTTGGGGTGCTGCCATTCATTCAGGGCGAGAGAACGGGCAGGGCCCTCCGAGACACGGTGACCTTCGAATCCCCCCCGCGCCAAAATGCCCGGGCTCACGCTCCCAAACACCAGCGCCCTCACCTCGGTCCGCCACTCCACTCTCCACACAGCTGGCGAATAGGACCTGCCGAGTTCCTAGGGAAAAATCCTAACCCTAAGTTGTCATCCGAGGGGCCCCTCCCAAGGGGCCTGGTGCCATATCGCTGGGGATTGCAGATACCCAAGCCCCAGGGCCTGACTCACCCTGCCACCCCTCACCACCTGGGCCGCTAGGGGCGCCGCCGGTCATTCAGGGCAAGAGAAGGGCAGGGCCTTCCGAGTCCCCAGTGACCTTCAAAGGCTCCCCGCGCCAAAACGCTGGTGCCCACGCTCCCGCTCCCCAGCGCCCTCACCTCGGCCCACTCCTCCGTTTGCTGCAGAGCCAGTGGATAGTGCCTGCCGGGCTCCTGGGGGCTAACTGAAACCCTAGGTCGGCCCCGTGGGGCACATCCCAAGGGGTCTGGCTCTGCAATTCTTGGGATTGGTGACTCAGAGCCCCAGAGCCGGACTCACCCTGCCACACTGTCACCACCCAGGCAGCTAGGGGCGCCGCCGGTCATTCAGGTCGAGAGAAGTGGCAGGTCCTTCCCAGACACCGGTGACCTTCAAAAGCTCCCTGCGCCAGAACGCTGGTGCGCACGCTTCCACTCCCCAATGCCCTCACCTCGGCCCGCCCATCCGCTCCCCGCACAGGGGGCGGATCGGGCCTGCACGACTCCTGAGGGCTAACCCTAACCCTAGGTCGGCCCCCGAGGGGCCCCTCCCAAGGGCCTGGTGCCACAACGCCAGGGATTGGGGACCCTGAGCCTCAGCACCTGACTCACCTGCCGCCCAGCCACCACTCGGGGGCTTGGGGTGCTGCCGTTCATTCAGGGCGGGAGAATGGGCAGGGCCCTCCAAGACACGGCGACCTTCGAAGGCCCCCCGCGCCAAAACGCCCAGGCCCACCCTCCCACTCACCAGCGCCCTCACCTAGGTCTGCCACTCTGCTCTCCACACAGCTGGCGAATGGGGCCAGCTGGCCTCCTAGTGGCTAAAACTAACCCTAGGTTGGCCCCCGAACGGCCCCTCACAAGGGGCCTGGTGCCACAACGCCGGGGATTGGGGACCCCCAAGCCCCAGCGCCAGATGCACCCTGCCGCCCCTCCCCACCTGGGCCGCTAGGGGCGCTGCCATTCATTCACGGTGGGAGGATGGACAGGGCCCTCCGAATCCCCGCCAATATTCGAAGGCACCCCGAACCAAAACGCTTGGGCCCAGGTTCATATTCACCAGCACCCTCACCTCAGCCCAACTCTCCGCTCGATGCCCAGGTGGTGTATCGGGCCTGCCGGCCTCCTGGGGGCTAACCCTAACCATAGTTCGGCCCCCGAGGGGCACTTCCCAGGGGCCTGGCATCACAACACTGGGGATGGGGACCCCGAGCCCAAGTGCCGGCCTCACCCTGCTGCCCTTCAGCCACCCAAGCCGCTAGAGACCACTGGTCAATCAGGGCGGGAGAACGGGCAGGGCCCTCCGAGCCCCCGCTGAACTTCGAAGGACCCCGCGCAAAAATATTGGCTCCCATCCTCCTGCTTGCCAGCGCCCTCACCTCGGCCCGCCCCTCTGCTTGCTGCAGAGCCAGTGGATAGTGCCTGCCAGGCTCCTGGGGGCTAACTGAAATCCTAGGGCTGCCCCGTGGGGCACAACCCAAGGGGCCTGGCTCTGCAACACTGGGGATTGGTGACTCAGAGCCCCAGAGCCAGACTCACCCTGCCGCACTGTTGCCACCCAGGCGCTAGGGGCGCCGCCCTCATTCAGGGCGGGAGAATGGACAGGGCCCTGAAGAAACAGGCGACATTTGAAGCCTCCCGCTCCAAAATGCAGGGGCCCACGCTCCCGCTCTCCAGAGCCTTTACCTCGGCCCGTGTACCTCTCGCCGCCCAGCCAGAGGATTGGGCCTGCCGGCCTCCTGGGTGCTAACTCTAACCCTAGGTCGGCACAAGAGGAGCCCCTCCCAAGGGGCCTGGCCCCTCAACACTGGGGATTGGGGATCCCTGAGCTGCAGCGCGGAACTCACCCTGCCGCCCCACTTCCAACGGAGCCGCAAAGCGCGCCGCTGGTTATTCAGGGCAGGAGAATGGGCAGGGCCCTTGGAGACATGGCAACATTCAAAGGCTCAGGGCGCCAAAACACTGGGGACCACGCTCCCGCTCTGCATCACCCTCAACTCGGCCCACACCTCCGCTCTTCGCAGAGCCGGCGACTCGGGCCTGCCGGCCTCCTGGGCGCTAACCATAACCCTAGGACAACCCCTGAAGGTCCCTTCCTAAGGGGCCTGGCGCCGCAACGCCAGGGATTGGGGACCCCCAAGCCCCAGCGCCAGATGCACGCTGCCGCCCCGCCCCACACGGGCCGCTAGGGGCACCGCCATTCATTCAGAGTAGGAGAACTGGAGGGCCCTCCGAACCCCTGCCGACATTCGAAGGCGCACCGAACCAAAACACTTGGGCCCAGGCTCATGTTCACCAGCACCCTCACCTCGACCCAACTCTCCGCTCGAGGCACAGGTGGTGTATCGGGCATGCGGCACTCCTGGAGGCTAACCCTAACCATAGGTCGGCCCCCAAGGGGCCCTTCCCAAGGGGCCTGGCATCGCAACACTGGGAATGGGGACCCCGAGCCCATGTGCCGGACTCACCCTGCTGCCCTTCAGCCACCCGAGCCGCTAGAGGCCCCGCCAGTCAATCAGGGCAGGAGACCTGGCAGGGCTCTCCGAGCCCACGCTGACCTTTGAATGCTCCCCGCGCAAAAACGTTGGCTCCCAGGATCCTGCTCGCCAGCGCCCTCACCTCGGCCCGCCCCTCCGCTTGCTTCAGAGCTGGTGGATAGGGCCTGCCGGGCTCCTGGCAGCTAACCAAAACCCTAGGTCGGCCCTGTGGGGACATCCCAAGTGGCCTGGCTCTGCAATGCTGGGGATTGATGACTCAGAGACCCAGAGCCAGACTCACCTTGCCTCACTGTACCCACCCGGGCTGCTAGGGGCGCCACAGGTCATAGAGGGCGAGAGAAGGGCAGGGCCTTCTGAGCCACCGGTGACCTTCAAAGGCTCCCCATGCCAAAACGCTGGTGCCCACGCTCCTGCTCTCCAGCGCCCTCACCTCGGCCCGCACCTCTGCTCGCGGCACAGTGTGCGGATTGGGCCTGACGGTCTCCTTGGGGCTAACCCTAACCCTAGGTCGGCCCCCCAGGGGCCCCTCTCAAGGGTCCTGGTGCCACCACCCCGGGGATCTGGGACCCCAAGCCCCAGAGCCAGACTCACCCTCCCACAACGCTGCCACCCGGGCCGCTAGGGGCGCCTCCGGTCATTCAGGGAGGGAGAACAGACAGGGCCCTGGAGAAACCGGCGACATTTGAAGCCTCTAGCGCCAAAATGCAGGGGCTCACAATCCCGCTCCCCAGCGCCCTCACCTCGGCCCACCCCTCCGCTCGCCCCACAGCCATCATATCGGCCTGCTGGCCTCCTGGGGGCTAACCCTAACCCTAGGTCGGCCCCCGAAGAGCACTCCCAAAGGACCTGGCGCTGCGACGCTGGAGATTGGGGACCCCCAAGTCCCAGCGATGTACTCAACCTGCCCCTCCGCCGCCACCCAGGCCACTTGGGGCGCCGCCGGTCATTCAGGGTGGGGGAACAGGTAGGGCCCTCCGAGCCCCCGGCGACATTCCTAGGTCCCCCGCGCCAAAACGCTGAGGCCCACGCTCCCGCTCTACAGCGCCCTCACCTCGGCCCGCACCCCTCTAGCCACACAGCTGGCAGATCCGGCCTTCCGGGCTCCTCGGGGCTAACCTTAACCCTAGGTGGGCCTCAGAGTGGCCCCTCCTAAGAGGCTTGGTGCCGCAATGGCAGGGATTGGGGACCCACAAGCCCCAGCGCCGGGCTCACCCTGCCGCCCTGCCGCCATGCGGGCCGCTAGGGGCGCCGCCTGGCATTCAGGGCGGGATAACAGGCAGGGCCCTCCCAGCCTCCGGTGAAATAAGAATGCCCCCCACGCCAAAACGCTGTGTACCACGCTACCGCTCGACTGCACCCTACCATAGTCAATCCCTCCGCTCACTGCACAGCCGGCAGATCGGGACTGCTGGCCTCCTGGGGGTTAACCTAACCCTAGGACAGTCCCCGAGGGGCCCCTCCCAAGGGGCCTGGCGCGGCAACGCTGGGGATTGGGGAAACCCAAGCACCAGTGCCGGACTGACCCTGCCACCCCGCTGCTACCCGGGGAGCTAGGGGCGTCGCCGGTCCTTCATGGTGGGAGAACGAGCAGGGCCCTCTGAGCCCCCTGCGACATTCGAAGGCCCACCGAACCAAAATGTTGGGGCCCACGCTTCTGCTCCCAGCGACCTCACCTTGGCCCACCGCTCCATTCGCCACAGAACCAGTGGATCGAGCCTGCCGGCCTCCTGGGGGCTAAACCTAACCCTAGGTCGGCCCCCAAGGGGCCCCTCCCAAAGGGACTGCCGCCGAACACCAGGGATTGGGGACCCCCGAGTCGCAACGCTGGACTCACCGTTCCTCCCCGCCCACACCCGGGCCACTAGGGTACCACCGATCATTCAGGGAGGGAGAACGGGCAGGGCCCTCCCTGTCCCGGTGACCTTCGAAGACCCCCAGCGCCAAAACGCTGTGGCCCACTCTCCTGCTCGCCAGCGCCCTGATCTTCGACCGTGCCTCCATTCGCCCCAGACTGCGGATCATGCCTGCTGTCCTCCAGGAGTTAACTTTTACCCTAGGTCGGCCCCCAAGGGGCCCCTCCCAAGGGGCCTGGTGCCGCAACGCCTGTCATTGGGGACCCCCGAACCTCAGCGCCATACCCACCCTGCCGCCCCGCCACCACTCGGGCTGCTAGGGGAGCCGCCACTCATTCAGGGCGGGAGAACGGGCAGGGCCCTCCGAGTCCCCAGTGACATTCGAGGGCCCCCGGCGCCAAAACTTTGGGTATCACCTTCCAGCTCGCCAGTGCCCTCACCATGGCCCGCCCCTCCGCTCGCCGCACAGCTGGCGTATGGGGCCTGCCGGCCTCCTGGGGGCTAACCCTAACCCTAGGTTGGCCCCAGAGGGGCCCCTCCCAAGGGGACTGGTGACCAAAGCCGGGGATTGGGGACACCCGAGCCGCAGCGGCGGACTCACCCTGCCGCCCCGTCGACATCGGGCCCGCTTGGGCGTCGCTGGTCCTTCAGGGTGGGAGAACGGGCAGGGCCCTCGAGACTCCGGTGAGTTTTGAAGACCATCCGCGCCACAACGCTGGTGCCCACGCTGGAGCTCGCCGGCGCCATCACCTCGGCCTGACCCTCTGCTACCGCACAGCTAGGGGATCATTTCTACCGGACTCCTGGTTGCTAACAGTAACCCTAGGACGGCACCAGAGGGGCCCCTCCCAAGGGGCCTTGTGCTGCAACGCATGGCATTGGGGACCCACAAACTGAGTGCCAGATTCACACTGCCACCAGCCACCACCCGGGCCGCTAGGGGCGCCGCCTCTCGTTCAGGGCGGGAGAACGGGCAGGGCCCTCTGGGCCTCTAGCGACATTCAAAGGCCCCCTGTGCCAAAACGCTGGATACCATACTCCTGCTGGACAACGCCCTCACCTCGTCCCACTCCTCCGCTCCCCGCACAGCCAGTACATCCGTCCTGCTGCCCTACTGGGTTCAAACCCTAACCCTAAACCCTAACCCCTAATCTTAATCCCTAAAACTTAACCCCTAACCCTAACCCTAAACCCTAACCCTTACCCTAACCGTAACCCTACCCCACAACTAACAATAAACCCTAATCCTTAAACCCTAAACCCTAACATTAACACTAAACCCTAAACCCTAACCCCTAACACTAATCACGAAACCCTAAACACTAAACCCTAACCTTAACCACTAACCCCAAACCCGAAACCCTAACCCGAAACCCTAACCCTACCCCGACCCCTACCATACCCATAACCCTACCCCTAACCCTACCCCTTCAGCTAACCCTACCCCTAACCCATAACCTAACCCTAAACCTAACCCTAACCCGTACCCTAACCCTAACTCTACCCGTACCCTAACCCTAACTCTACCCGTACCCTAACCCTAACCCTAACCTGTACCCTAACCCTAACCGCAACCCTAACACGTACTCTAACCCGTACCCTACTGTACCCTAACCCTAAACTGTACCCTAACCCATAACTTAAACCGTACCCTAAACCTAACCGTAACCCTAACAAGTACCCTAACCCATACCCTAACATTAACCCTAAACCCTAAACCCTGACTCTAACCCATACCCTAACTTGTACCATAACCCGTACCCTAACCCTACCCGTACCCTAACCCTAACCCGTACCCTAACCGTAATCCTAAACCCTAAACCGTAACCCGTACCCTAACCCTAACCAGTACCCTTACCTTAACCTTACCCATACCCTAACTCGTACCCTAACCCATACCCTAACCCGTACCCTATCTCTAACCCGGACCCTAAACCATACCCTAACCCATACCTCACCCTAATCTGTACCCTAACCCGTACCCTAACCCATACCCTAACCTAAACCGTACCCAATCCCTATCCCTAACCCGTTCCCTAACCCGTACCCTAACCCTAACCCGTACCCTAAGCTGTACCCAAATCGATACGCCAACACTTACCCTAAACCGTACCCTAACCTGTACCCTAAACCGTACCCTAATATGTACCCTAACCCATACCCTAACCCTAACCCCTACCCTAAACCTAACCCGTACTCCAACCCTAACCCTAACCCTAAACCCAAACCCTAAACCCTAACCCGTACCCTAAACCCTAATCTGTACCCTAACCCATAACCTCTAACCTGTAACCCCTAAACCCAACCCTAACCTGTACCCTCTCCTTCCCCTAACCCTAACCCCTACCCTCACCCATACCCTAACCGTAACCCATACCCTAACCTTAACCCATACCCTAATCCGTACCCTAACACCGGGGATTGGGTACACCTGAGGCCCACCACGGGACTCAGCCTGCCACCCCTCAGGAAACCATGCCCATTGGGGCGCCACAGAGCATCCCGTGCAGGAGAACTGGTAGGGCCCCCCTGAGCCCCCAGTGATTCTTGGCGGCCCCCTACACCCCAACCATGAGGCCCATGCTCATCCCGCCCAACGCCTTCCCTTTAGCTTGCCACCGAGCTCGTCTCAGAGCCGGCAGATCAGGCCTGCCGGGTTCCTGGGGCCTAGACCTGACCCTAGGTCGGCTGGGTAGGGCCCCTCCCCTGAGGCCCGGTACCGCAGCCCCAGGGAGTGGGGACACCTGAGCCCCACTGCAGCACTCAGTCTGCCACCCCGCAGGAAACCATGCGCCTTGGGAGGCCATAGAGCATTCAGTGCGGGAGAACCAGGAGGGCCCTCCTGAGCCACCAGCGAACTTCAGCGGCCTCCCGCACCCCAACCCTGAGGCCCACGCTCACCCTCCCCACACCCTCACCTCAGCCCATGTAGCTCGCCATACAGCCAGCAGATCGGGCCTGCGGGGCTCCTGGGCCTAACCCTAGCCCTAGGTCGGCCGCGGGTGTGGGGGCCTCCCCAGGAGCCTTACAACGCAGCACCAGGGATTTGGGATACCTGTGCCCAGGCGCAGGACTCAGCTTGTCACCCGACAGGAAACCATGCCCCTTGGGGCTCTACGGAGCCTACAGGGCACGAGAACTTGGGGAGGCCGCCGGAGCCCATCCCTATCCTTTGGCAGGCCCCCGTGCCCCAACCCTGAGGCCCATGCTCACCCTCCCCCATGGCCTCCTCTCAGCCCTCCACAGAGCTCGCCGCACAGCCTGCAGATTGTCCCTGACGGGCTCCAGGACCCTGACCCTGACCGTACGTTGGCCACAGAGGGGCCCCTCCCCAGGGTCCTGGCACCCCACTCCAGCGGATTGGGGACACCCAAGCCCCACCGTAGGACTCAGCCTGCAACCCACAGTAAACTGTACCATTTTGGTGCACAACAGAGCATTCAGGACAAGAGAATTGGGGCACCCCCTGAGAGCCCCTTCTGGTGAACCCCGACCTTTGTGGGCCCTTCTGGATGAAACCCCAAAGCTCACACTCACCCGCCCTTGTGCCCTCATCTCACTCGGCCTGGGAGTTCTCTGAGCACTGGGCTGTTTGGACCTGCGGTCTCTTGAGGCCTAACCTAACCCTGGGTCTTCTGCTGAGGGTCCCTCCCCATTTGCCTGCCTCAGAGGCATCAGGCATTGGGCTCACCTCTGCACGACTAGAGGACTAAGCCTGCCCCACAGCAGGAAACTGTCCATATGGGGCTGCAGCAAGGATTCATAGGAAAATTGGAGGGCACCCCTCAGCCCATCCCGGGCAACCCCCACTTTCAGAGATCTCCCCGGATCCAATTAGGAGCTTCACACTGACCTTTAAACTTGCTCTCCACAGAGATCTTTTGAAATTCTCCACATTTCCAACCGATGGCATCATCCAGCTTCAGTGCCTTACCCAGCTTTAGGTCTTGAGATGGATTAAAATGGGAAGTCATTTCACTGATGACGACGTACTGGTGACCAAAAGATACATGCATAAATGCTTCATATTACTTGGCTTCAGGGAAATGCAAATCTAAACCCCTATAGATGCCATATCACATGAGGCCGAATATCTAAAAATAAGAAGACATGATACTATACATGTTGGAGAGGATGTGGAGAAACGGGAACCCTCTTACACCCCTGTACGAATGCAGTCCGGTACAGCCACTCTTGAAAATGGTACGGAGTTTCCTCAAGAAGTTATAAATAAAGTTACCCTATGTCCCAGCAATTGCACTACTGGGTATTTACCCCAAAGAGACAGAGGTAGTGAAGACGGGACACATGCACCCCAGTGTTCATAGCAGCAATATCCATAATAGACAAACTGTGGAAGGAGTGCAGATGACCATGGATAGATGAATGGATAAAGAAGATGTGGATCATATATATAATGGAATATTACTCAGCCATCAGAAAGGATGAATACTTACCATCACACCAACCTGGGTGGAGCTGGAGGGTATTATGCTGAGTGGAATAAGCCAATGAAAGAAAGACAATGATCATATGCTTTCACTCCTATGTGGAATATCAGAAACAAGGAAGAAGACCATAGGGGAAGGAAGGGAAAATAGAATGGGAAGTCATCAGAGAGGGAGAAAACCCATAATGGACTCTTAACTATCACAAGAAACTGATGATTGTTGGAGGAGAAATTGGGGGGGTGGTAACTGGGTGAGTAGCATTAAGGAGGCCACACGATACAATGAGGACTGGGTGTTACACACGACTGGAAATTTATTGAAGACTACGTCTGAAACTAATGATGTACTGTAAGTTGGCTAACTGAATTTAAATTCAAGAATAAAAGACCTTGAAGAAACAATCCTAAACATTTGTATGGAACCACTAAAGATTCCGAACAGCCAGTGCAATGTGGAAAAGAAAAATAAAGCTGGAGGACTCACAATTTCAGATTTCAGGTTATACTACAAAGCTGCAGTCTTCCTAACAAGACAGTACGGCACAAAAATAGACACAGCGACCAAAGGAACAGGATACAAGTTCAGACAGAAACCCACAATTATGTGGTCCATGAATCTTCCACAAAGCAATCAACGATATCAAAAGGGAAAAGGACACTGTCTACAACAAATGGTGTTGGGAAAACTAGACAGCTACGCACAAAAGAATGAAATTAGACTGCTTTCTTACACAATACAGACAAACACAAAACAGTTTCAAGACCTCAGTATGAGACCTGAATCCATAAAAATCCTACAGGAGGGAAGACAGTAACTTCTTGACATGGACCATACCAACGTTTTTCTAGACTGTGCCCTGAGACAAAGGAAATGAGAGCAAAAATAAACTATTGGGAATACAGCAAAATAAAGAGTTTCCACACGGCAGAAGAACAATGAAAACATAAAAATAATAAGAAAACCCACTCAAAGGGAGAAGATATTTGCAAAGATCATATGCAATAAAGGGATAGTGTCCAAAACATATACAACTGATACTACTCGACCCCCAAAAAACAAATAATCCAGTTAAAAAATAGGCAGAAGACATGGACAGACATTTCTCCAAAGAAGAAATACAAACGGCCAACAATCCCATGAAAAGATGTTCACCATCACGCATCATCAGGAAAATGTAAATCCAAAGGACAATGAGGTAATACTTCAAACCTGTCAGAATGGCTAACATCAAAAGCACAACAAAGAGCAGGTGTTGGGAGGATGTGGATAAAGGGGAATCCTCGCGAACTGTGGGTGGGAATGCAAACTGTGGTGGCCACCGTGGAAAACAGTATGAAGGTTCCTCAAAAAATTAAATATAGAACTACCCTACGATCCAACAATCACACTACTCGTATTTACCCAAAGAATAGGAAAACAGTAACATAAAATGATACATGCACCACTATGTTTCTTCCACCATTATTTACAATATCACAATATGGAAGCAACCCAAGTGTCTGTAGGAAAATTGACAAATGAGATGATAGATGTGTGTATTCACACACACACACACACACACACACACACACACACACACACAATGGAGTATGACTCAGCTTGATAAAGAATGAAACATTGTCATTTGCGGCCACATGGATGGAGCTAGAGAGTATTATCCAAACTAAAATCAGTCAGTCAGAGAAAGACAAATCCCATACGATGTCAATCTAATGGGGAATTTAAAAAACAAACAAAAATAAATAACTAAAAGAGAAAAAGCAGACACACCAAAATACAAACTCTTAACAATAGAGAACAAACGGATGGTTACCAGAGAGGAGGTGGATAGAGGGATGAGTGAAATAGATGAAGGGGATTAAGAGGACACTTTTCTTGATGACCATTGTGTAATATATAGAATTACTGAATCACTCTATTGTACACCTGAAACGAATGTAACACTGTATGTTAGCTCTACTGGAATGAAAATAAATTTTAAAAAAAGATTTTTCTTTCAGGAACCTCTTTGAAAAAGCTTTTCCTGTGCAATGTGTAAAACCCCTACTTGGGAGGATTCACTCTACAATAATTATTCACTTCATGCCTCAAATTCAGATTTCACTGAGTTCTTACCATGGATCCCAGCCCACAGGAGCCATGGTCCTTTTCTGTCCAGGCACAGCACCTATACCTTCAAGTTTGGAAGTAGAGACACATATCACTTCACAGTCCAGAAAGCTATTATTGTTTCTGTTACATTGTGAGAGAGTCACAGACTTTGGGACAGGTTTCAGAGCAGGTTTATTATGGATCCTGGATCTCTACTTCAATGTTCATTGCCTGGATCCATTTGGCTAATAGGTTCCCTGTGGATGGGCTTGCTTCCAAGCACATACATGGAAGATGCAAAGGTGGGTGGGCTTGGTGAGGGACAGGAAGAAGACCAAAAACAGAAAAGGGTCCGACACCTCCCCTGATCCAGGAACTGATACGGGAGAGGCTAGAGGTGGTAGAATCCATGGGAAACTCCAAGGTCACCAGCTGAACACAGGAGGCATAGGTCAAGGGATCTGGAGATGCAGGGGTTGAAGGCTGCTCTGAGCTACCTCTGGGAGGAAGGGAGGGAAGGAATGAGAAGGAGACACTGCCTGTCCCTGGCCTTTGCCAGTTGCCCACTGCTCCGACACGCATCAGTCGACACAGCTGACACAGCCTGGGCTCAGGATGGGCTGGCTCGGGTCCCTCAATCCTCAGTGGGACAGCTGGCCCCAGGGCTCAGAGACATGCTGAGGGAAATGAGAGGGAAAGCTGCCCCACCCAGGCCATCCCCTCCTTGAGCAGACAGCCCTTCAGAACTGCTAAAAAAAAAAAAAAACCCACTAACGGGGTTGAAAGACATGCCATGGATGAACTAAGGCATAGAGATATGTAAAATAACATTCATTTTTAAGTTCAGAGCTGTCATCTCAGGAAGTGGGGAGAGCTTCCGTGAAGAAGACTGAGGGGAGGGCAGGCCATACTGAAACGGGAGACATGGCTCTCCTGATTGGGGACCTGCAGCCCCCTTCCAGGGCAGGGCATCATCCTCGCATCACACGAGATCCATGGAAGTGTTCCATCAGGGCCAGACTTTGTCTCGAGAAGGCTACCCTGGCATCAGACTGCACAGGGCAACAGGGACGAGGTCCAGATGGAGAACGGACAATACCCCGGAGGCCATGGGGCAAGAGCAGAGGCACATGACCTTGAAGATGATGATGAAAAGCAGAAGGTGGCAGCATGGAGCCGTCCCGAAAGTACCATGGGAGCAGTGCCCACAGCTACACTGACTGGTTGCCTTCTGTGCCCGGTGTGGCTGACTTCAGTGGGCTCCAGACTAGTCCTGACCACAAGTCGAGGAAGTGTGCACCACCCCCGGCCTCCTCTTCCCTTGCAGCTGCTAGGAATCACAGTCACAGAACCTGGTCAGCTTTCGTGGAAAACAAGCAGTGGCCCCCCCGCACGCTGCACCTCTGGTGGTGGTCCAGTGAGACCTTCGTGCCTGGCCAGACACTGATGTCTACCTGTCTCCACACAAATCCACAGACAGGAGGGTGTCCCTGAATTCCACAGCACCTGATGAGACAGATCCACAGAACCCAACACCCAGTGGGTCATTCGGGACCTCACCTATGGTCATGGAGCTCACCATACCCTATTTCTGTCACTTCCCACAGAAAGCCTGTTTCTGATCCCCCACAATACCATACATCCTGGTTGCTGACCTGGGGTCATGCCATGAACCCACATGGCAGCTTTCTTTAAGAGAAGGCTATGCCTACACCTCCTAGAAAATATTCCTAATGAAGTACAAGTCCATAAGGACTACGGTGTGAACGGTAGCACATAGCCTGCATGGTAGTAGTCATCAATTCTAACAAGGGTTAACCCCACCCCCCGTCTCACAAAACCTTCCTCCGTCCCCACAGAACTCATGGTCTGCCCTCAGAACACCCTCCAGGAAACAAACCTTTCATCTGAATGCTCTCTTCACCTTCTGCTTCAAATCTTGTCCAACCACAATGATATGAAACTAGAAATCAGTCTCAAGAAAAAAATGGGACAGTCAAAAATAGGTGGAGATTGGGGGGCCTGGGTGGCTCAGTTGTTAAGGATCTGCCTTCAGCTCAGTTCCTGATCCCAGGATCCTGGGATTTAGCCTGGAATCAGGCTCCTTGCTCAGCGGGAAGCCCGCTTCTCCCTCTCCCACCCCCCTGCTTGTGTTCCCTCTCTCACTGCCTCACTCTCTGTCAGATACTTAAATAATCCTAAAAAAATATGTGGAGATTTAACAACATGCTACTGAACAACCAACAGTCAAAGATGAAATCAAAAAAGATTTTAGAAGTACCTTGACACTGATGAAAAAGACAACTTACAAAAACTTATGGGATGCAGCAAAAGTAGCTTTATGGGGGACATTCATAGAAACTCAAGTCTTCATCAATCCATGAGAATGGTCTCCAATAAACAACCTGACTTATGTGGTAAAGAAGTAGAAAATAAAACAACAAACAAAGACCCAAATTAGTAGAAATAAGGAAATAAAAAAAGGAATGCATAAATAAATCCAACAGAGACTAAAAAGACCAAAAAAACAAAAACAATGAAATTGAAAGCTGCCTTTTTTGGAAAGATAATCAAAACTGAAAAACTTAGCTAGACTCACCAAGAAAGACAGAGGACTCGAATACAATCAGGAAAGAAAGATAATGGATTGCTGTATCATATCAAAATCAAAAGAACTCTTCAAACTTGGACACAACAACTTCTTGCAAGCCACGTCTCTAAAGGCAAAGGAAATAAAAGCAAAAAATGAACTATTGGCACTTCATCAAGATAAAAAGCTTCTGCACGGCAAAGCAAACGATCAAGAAAACAAAAAGGCAACCTATGGAATCGAAGAAGATATCTGCAAATGATATTACAGATAAAGGGCTGGTATCCAAGATCTATAAAGAACTCCTCAAACTCAACACCCAAAAAATGGGCAGAAGACACAAAGAGATACATCTCCAGAGAAGACATACAAATGGCCAAGAGACACATGAAAAAATGCTTCACATCACTTGCCATCAGGCAAATACAAATCAAAATGACAATGAGATACCACCTTACACCAGTTATAATGGTTAAAATTAACAAGGCAGGGGGCACCTGGGTGGCACAGTGGTTACGCATCTGCCTTCGGCTCAGGGCGTGATCCTGGCATTATGGGATCGAGCCCCACATCAGGCTCCTCCGTCATGAGCCTGCTTCTTCCTCTCCCACTCCCCCTGCTTCTGTTCCTTCTCTCACTGGCTGTCTCAATCTCTGTGGAATAAATAAATAAAATCTTGAAAAAAAAAATTAACAAGACAGGAAATTACAAAAAGTCAGAGAGGATGTGCAGAAAGGGGAGCCCTCTTACACTACTCGTGAGAATTCAAGCTGGTATAGCCACTTTTGAACAATATGGAGGTTCCTCAAGACATTAAACAGAGAGCTATCCTACGACCCACCAATTGCACCACTGGGTATTTACCCCATAGACACAGAGTAATGAAAAAAGTGGCACCTGTATCCCAATGTTCATAGCAGCAATGTCCATAATAGCCAAACTGTGGAAGGAGCCAAGATGTCCTTCAGCAGATGAATGGACAAAGAAGTTGTGGTTCATCTATACAATGGAATATTACTCAGTCATCAGAAAGGATGAATGCCCCCCATTTGCACCAACGTGGATGGACCAGGAGGGGATTATGCTAAGTGACATTAAGTCAAGCAGAGAAAGACAATTATCATAAGGTTTGACTCCTATGTGGAATGGAAGGAATAGCATGGAGGACATTAGAAGAAGGAAGGGAAAAGTGAGGGGGGGGAATGAGAGGGGGAGATGAACCATGAGAGACTACTGACACTGGGAAACAAACTGAAGGTTGCAGAAAGGGAGGGTAGGGGAATGGGTTATCCCGTTGATGGGTATTAAGGAGGGCACGTGTCATAATGAGCACTAGGTGTTATATGCAAACAATGAATCATGGAACACTTCATCAAAAACAAATGAAGTACTGTAGGGTGACTAACATCATTTTTAAAAAAGAGAAAGATATGAAATCCATACAGGAAAACTGTCACTATTTGCAAATGACATGACATCCAGAAAAATTCCACAAAAAAATTGTTAGTTTAAACAAATTCAAGAAAGCTGTAAGATATAAAGTCAATATAAAGAGACCTGTTGTCTTTATTCTTTTTCAGATTTTATTTATTTATTTGAGAGGAAGAGAAAAAGCACATGCAGGGGGAGTTTGGAAAGAGGGAGAAGCAGACCCTCGCTAAGCGGGGAGCCCAACACGGGGCTCAATCCCAGAACTCTGGGATCATGACCTGAGCTGAAGGCAGACACTTCACCTATGGGGCCACCCAGATGACCCAACTTCTTGCATTTCTGTATACTGATGACACACTTTCACAAAGAGAAATTAAAAAAGCAATGCCATTTACAATTGCATCAAAAAAAATCTAGGAATAAAAGTAACCAAAAATGAGAAAGACATAGTACACTCAACACATGGCAGAAAAGAAATGAAAAACATGTGTGTCGAGGGGGGCAGAATGTATGGGTCAAAGATTTGGAAGGCAACACAAACAAATGGAAGCATACGCCGTGCTCCTTAACTGGAAGAGTTAATTATGTGAACATGTCCATCGTACCCAAATCAATCGACAGATGTGATGAAATCCCTATCTGAATTCCAGTGGCATTATTCGAGCAAATAGAAAACAGTTCTCAAACTTGTATGGAATCACAAAAGACCCCAAATACCCAAAGCAACCTGGAGAAAGAGGTGCAGTCAACACACTCCTGGATTTCAAGCTAGATTATAGAGCTGTTGTCATCAAAACAGGATGGTACTGGCATAAACACAGACACCAGGTCAGTGGAACAGTACAGAAAGCTCAGAAACTTACCCACACATAGATGATCCTAACTTACGACACAGCAGCAGAAGATATGCCATGAGGGAAGGACTGTCTCTTCAGTGAGCAGTAACAGGCAAACTGGACACTACATGCAGAAGAATATAACTCGGTCACTTTCTTACACCACACACAAAATTTTTAATGGATGAATGATTTGGACATAAGACCTGAATCCATAAACCTCCAAGAAGACACAGGTACTAATTCTCTCGACATTGGTTTTGGCAAAGAGTCTTCAGATCGGACACCAACTCCAAAGGCAACAAAAGCAAAAATAAACAAGTGGAACAACATCAAACTGAAATCTTCCCCACGGCAAAAGACACCAGCAAAAACTTAAAAGGCCACTGACCCAATAAGAAAAAATATCTGCGAATCATATGTGTGAGAAGAGGCTAATATCCAAAATACACACGACACTCATACAAATCAAAAGAAACAAAAAAAAAAACTGTATAAATAATGGGAGGTAATATGTGAATAGATACTTTCCAAAGATGGCACACAGGTGCCCACAGACAGAAAAACTTGTTCGACATCACTAAATATCGTCAGGGAAACATCCGTCAAAACCACAATCGGCTATCCCCTCACAACTGTTGGAACAGCAATTGTCCAGAGACAGACACCAGGTGGGGTCAAGGGTGTGCAGACGAGGAGACACTGTGCACTGTTTGTGGGAATGGAAATTGGTGCAGCCACTGTGACAAACGGTATGTAGGTTCCTGAAAAAATAAAAGCAACTACCACATGACCCAGTAATGGCTCTATTGAGTATTGATTCGGAGAACACAAAAATATTGCCTCAACAGCCCACGGAATGGGAGAATATATTTGCAAATGACACTACAGATAAAGGACTGGTATCCAAGATCTACAAAAAACTTCTCAAACTCAGTACACGAGAAACAAATAAACAAATCAAAAAATGGGCAGAAGATGTGAACAGACACTTTTCCAATGAAGACATACAAATGGCTAACAGACACATGAAAAAATGTTCAAAATCATTAGCCATCAAGGAAATTCAAATCAAAACCACACTGAGATACCACCTTACGCCAGTTAGAATGGCAAAAATAGACAAGGCAAGAAACAACAATTGTTGGAGAGGATGTGGAGAAAGGGGATCCCTCCTACATTGTTGGTGGGAATGCAAGTTGGTACAGCCACTCTGGAAAACAGTGTGGAGGTCCCTTAAAAAGTTAAAAATGGAGCTACCCTATGATCCAGCCATTGCACTACTGGGTATTTACCCCAAAGATACAGACGTAGTGAAGAGAAGGGCCATATGCACCCCAATGTTCATAGCAGCAATGTCCACAATAGCTAAATTGTGGAAGGAGCCGAGATGCCCTTCAACAGATGACTGGATTAAGAAGTTGTGGTCCATATATACAATGAAATATTACTCAGCTATCAGAAAGTACGAGTTCTCAACATTTGCTACAACATGGACGGCACTGGAGGAGATAATGCTAAGTGAAATAAGTCAAGCAGAGAAAGACAACTATCATATGATTTCTCTCATCTATGGAACATAAGAACTAGGATGATCAGTAGGGGAAGAAAGGGATAAAGAAAGGGGGCGTAATCAGAAGGGGGAATGAAACACGAGAGACTATGGACTATGAGAAACAAACTGAGGACTTCAGAGGGGAGGAGGGTGGGGGAATGGGATAGACCGGTGATGGGTAGTAAGGAGGGCACGTATTGCATGGTGAACTGGGTGTTATACACAGCTAATGAATCATCGAGCCTTACATCGGAAACCGGGGATGTACTGTACGGTGACTAACATAATATAATAAAAAATCATTAAAAAAAAATACTGCCTCAAAAAGACAGATGCACTCCCACGTTCATTGCAGCATTATTCACAAGAACCAGACATGGAAACACAGACCTTGGGGGCCTTATGCCAAGTAACTCAGACACAGAAAGACCAATACCAGATGCTCTCATGTACATTCCACGTGGAATAAACAAATACTGAACACATAGATACTGAGAGCAGGTTGGTAGGTGCCAGATTCAGGGATGGGGTGGTAGAAACGGGTGAAGGTGGTCAAAGTCTCAATGTTTGAGTGAGAAAATCCGACAGTCATGAAAAGTTCTGTCCAGTACGGAGACTACAAGTAACCCCGCAGCATAGGGTATAGGTTTCCCTGCTCTTCGAAAGCACAGGGCTTCTGAGAAACCTTGCACAGCAGAAATGGTGTCAAGAAGGAATGGCCATTAATTTACACGGAACAATTAGACAGTGTGCTCAGACTCCAAAATTCCTTCTCTTTGGCTTTTCTTAGGCCTCAGGACACAAGTTTCTAACGGAGGCCCAGCATAAATGAAGATAAAGCACAGCAGAGGCTCACAGACACCATTCAAAGTGCTGGTGGCTGGATGAGGAGAGAGGTTCCCAGAGGAAGGAGCTGGTTGGGGTGCATGCAGCCTCTGTCGTGCTTCTTCCCAAAACAGATGCTGAATGCGATTCTCACTGTTCACCTTTTTTCATAAGAAGGAAATCCTCTTCAGGTCTCTTCCTCTTACTGAAGCTGGGTAATAACGTAGTTCTTTCAAGAAAACCAAGTGTCTTACTGTGAACGTTTAAAAAGTGGGGGATACTGGGGCGCCTGGGTGGCACAGCGGTTAAAGCGTCTGCCTTCGGCTCAGGGCGTGATCCCAGCGTTACGGGATCGAGCCCCACGTCGGGCTCCTCCGCTATGAGCCTGCTTCTTCCTCTCCCACTCCCCCTGCTTGTGTTCCCTCTCTCACTGGCTGTCTCTATCCCTGTCAAATAAATAAATAAAATCTTTAAAAAAAAAAAAAAAGTGGGGGATACTTGTACTTGAGCATTGCTGAGGGAGGAGATGTGAAAGGTTCTCCCAGACACAAACCTCAGCAGATCCACCAGGAAAGGCACCTTCCTCAGCATGCGGAACACGGAATACCTCCTACCCCCCGAGAAACCCTCTCCTTCCCCTTGATCAGGACAACCCACAACAGCTGGGAGTTACCCCAATTCCTCCATTCCCCTGCTCCTAATAGCAAACCCATCAGCAAATCCTGTAAGCTCCATCTTCAAAATGGACCCAGAATAGGTCTAACCACTCCATCCAAGGCCACCTGTCTGGTCCACAGTGCCTGAGTTCCTGGAAAAGCTTCGTCATTGACCTGCCTTGCCATCTTCAACCCTTTGTCATCTGTTCTCAACACTGTAGCCAGGATGGCCCAGTGAAACAGGGTCTCATGGGGTTATAGCCCTGGAATGGCTTTCTGTAAACCTATGTCACCTCTCTGAGCTCATGTCCTAACTTGTCTCCTGTGGCCACAGGGCCTTCTTGCTGCTCCTGGACATACCTGGAATTCTCCTGCCCCAGAGCCTTTGAACATGCTTTCCCTTCTGTTCAGAATGCTCTTGATGTGTTCTCACTCACCTTCGGAGAAGTCTGAATTGGAGTGACAGAAACAGAGGATGAGGCTGTGTGTTGGGTGAGGCTGGTGGCCCAGAAGAAGGTTCTCTGCCAGCTCTCCGCCTGTGCCTCACTTGTCCTCAGCCAGGAACTTGCACACAGCCCTCACCTGTCACAACTCTCACCCAGGAGACCCACAGCCACCCCTGGAGCCCACCCTGCCCACACCCTGCTGCAGAATGCATTCAGCTCTCCTCTGGGACCCCTGTCAGCTTTACCCAGACCTGGAACTCCCCCGTCTCCTGCAAAGCTCCTGGATTCCTCCTCTTCTTCCAAAACCACACTGGCACAAGGCTTTCATGAGAAAGCTATAACGTTAATTACTGAAAGGTTCACACCTACTTCCCCCTTCTGTTGCCTATCTCTCCACCTTCTTTCCTACCTGTGCAAACTGTAACATATCAGTGGAACATGAATATGCTCTGAGATCTGAATCTTTCATTGCAGCTTTCTGAGGACTCCTTATGTGATAAGAAACTAGTGTATCCTACAAAAGGGTGTTTTACAACTCTCATCTATAGAATAGTACAGCCCAATTCACTACAATTTTACCTCATTCTTCATGAAGCAGAACACTTTTTCCTTTCTTCTCTTACTTAAATTCCAGTTAGTTCACATGCCATGGAATATTCGCTTCAGGGGTAGGATTTAGTGATTACTCACCTGCATACAGTACCCGGTGCTCATCACAAGTGCCCTCCTTAATACCCCTCACCCATTTAACTCTTCCCCCCATGCCCCTGTCCTGCAGCAACACTCAGTTTGTTCTCCAAGGTTGAGTCTATTTCCTTGTTTGCCTCTCTCATCACCCCTCAACTCTGTTCATCTGTTTTCTTTCTGATATTCCACAAGCGTGAGAGCATAGGATATTTGTCTTTCCTCACTGATTTTCCTTAGCTTAATACACTCTAGATCCATCCTATCCTTGCAAATGGTAAGATTTCATTCTTTTTGAAGCTGGGTCATATTCCATTATATATAAGTATCCCACATCTGCTTTATCCATTCATCAGTGCATGGACTTTGGGATTCTCTCCATAGTTTGGCTACTGTGGATATTGCTGCTATAAACATCATGGTGCATGTTCCCCCTTTGAATCTGCATTTCTGTATCCTTTGGGTAAATACCTAGGAGAGCAATTGCTGGATCATGGGGTTGTTCAATGTTTAACTTTTTGAGGAACCCCGACACTGTTTCCCAGACTGGCTGCACCACTTTGCATTGCCACCAACAGGATGGGAGGGTTCCCCTTTAAGCAGAATATTATCTGCCGGCAACTTCATTAGAGGAAACAAAACCTCTGTGAGATGCACCCTGGGTCAGGCAAGCAGTTGCAGAATTCACCCCAAGGCTCCTGACGCCAAGCCTCTTGAAGCCACCAGCATGCCACTATCCAAAAGAATTCCCAGACACTCTTTCTGACTCCACCACCAAAGAAACTACAGAGAGAATATGGCTTCTCAAAATATCGAGATAATACATTTAGTAAAACTAGAAAGTCAAGCTCAACTTTTAAACAGGAACAGGCCGCTTTGGATAATTTTCAATTGTCCCTCCACCCTAATTTTAACTCTTCTGATGAATAAACTAATCAATGATGAAACATCACCTTTGTCAAATGACATCATCCAAGTCATTATCAGATGAATAAAGCCACCTAACTCTAGATGCTGGCCACTAAACTATATCTTAGGCTCAATTGAATAAACACTGTTAGATGAAGGAACAAATTAGATGTTACAAACAGGCACAGAGAGAATCTCACCTCCCCTTTCTAATAAAAGAGGGTTCCTAGGAAACAAATTGTCAAAATACATTTGTAAGGAATAAACGGACAGAGAAATTGTGATCCCCTGCAAAGTTCTACCAGCAGGGAAACTAAGTAAATCTTGCACCAAACCCAGAATGCTGACAGCTACTTCAATTTTACTTTGTGGCTCAACTAGAGAAAAGAGAAAAGCCCAGGTGGTTTTGGGATAATGAGAGGTTTTACCTCCAGCCCTGACATAGATAGGACATTTTGCCAAACATACCTGTGCTTTCTCTGAACACTGGCGTCCTGTGACAAGCTGCCTTGCTGACTCAGATGCTGACGTTCAAAACCTCGGGTGTCTTGGAGCCAGAGCAGAGAAGTGTTGTCAGCTGTGGAGAAGAAGGCACCTCTGACCTAAAGCCCGCACACCTGCTTCGGTTTCTGGGTGAAGGGGCAACACATATTTGTTGTTTAGCAGTAATTATCTTCTTTCTCAATATACCAATGACCTTGCCTTTTCTGGAAAGCAGACTTACTCTTCTAAATAATCCCTCAATTTGTCTATTCCCAATGCAACTAGAGTGAAACATTTATTTCTCACTGAAATAGAAAACACTGTTATTGTCGACACTGTGTGAATTAACTGTTTAAAAACATTTTAGAGAGAAAGGAAGAGAACTTTATTCAAACCCAAGTCAGGACAACTCTCTGGGAGACACAATCTTCACCAAGAAGGGAGTGCTCCGGGAAAGAAACATTTGGGGCAGGGTTATATATTTTTTCTGTTTTGTTTTACGTACAGAGTTACACACCACAATGAGGATCTTCTTAGATTCCAGAAAGTGACAGACTCTTTCTTATGTTTTCCGTATGTACATGTCAGTATGACTTTAATCTTATGGGAGCCAAAGAGGTTCTTTATTTTTTCTTATCTTTATGTTGGCATTTTTGGTTATTGTTTTCTTCTCGAAGCAGATGTACAACATGTGCTTGGGGCAGAAACAGGGCCCATGATTTGAGGTTTTGCCCAATCATTCTGAGCTGGGTAAAATGTTAAACGATAGCTTCCCTGGGATCCCAGGATCAGGGCCCACAGATGATATAAGATAAAAATTTCTTTTATCATTATAATTACTCCTAAATGGAGGAATTTGAGACAAAAGCACCTTTCACAAGAGTACCAAGAAATCAAAATGATGCCCACAGAAGGCTACCTGCTCCATAGTCAGCACAGGTAACAGAAGTGTTCACAGTCTCTGGACTCCTGCCCTACTCCTGCACAAATCTCTGAAGCACACAGACCACTTAAAATCAGAATTGTAGAACTGCTAGACACCTTAGAGATGTCTGGCACCATTCCCTTGGACTGCAGAATAAAACACAGTAGCTCGTTGTCACAAACTAATTTCAACATGAAGTGCCCCCTGGATGCACTAAGTTCTTTCTCTGCAAATGTTGACTATTGTAAGTCACACTCTTACCCTATAAACACTAGGATGGCTGGGAAGTCATCGTAGGTAAGGGAATATTTTAGCCATGTTTATAAGCATTGGCTCACGTTGTAGAAGAGGCTGAGCTGAGTGTTTTTAAATAGTATTTCAGACCTGTTTTACAGCACCCTCTGAACCTACCAGAGCCTGAATGGACTAAAAAACATAGTTGGTTTCAGTAACTTTAATACCAGGAAATATTATACTGTCTGTATTCCTTAGGATCTTTGAGTATCTTACCCGAGGTCCTCCACTGAGATAATGATGTTAATGATCACCATGGCCAGAGGTGAAAGGCCAGCTGAATTCTTTCAAGTTGTCCACATGACAAGAAAATCCTGATACTTGATAGGTTTCCAGATTGAGAAGACCAGAGATAAGAGGGAAATAGTAGCCTGTATGGAACAACAAGGGATTTGGAGTCAGTTTGGGGATCCCACTTAGGTTTCTGACACTAAAATCCTCTGTGACTCATATCATCTGAGTCCCTGTCTAACCACCTGAAAATGTGCCTAAAAATATCTACACCCTAGTTGAGAAGTTTAAGAGGCAGAAAGCTACAAAGAGCCAGTATGATGTCTCTCAAGAACAGGTGCTCAGGAAGCCATAATTGCTATTGGGTCTATTTCTTTTCCAGAAGAAGAACACATGTTAAATCCGTATTCCTAATAGATGACTCACCAGATGATTTTCAAACCTGAAGGAAGGCCAAGAAGTCGCTCTTCTGTCATAGTTCACTCAGAAATCATGTTGTTGGACTGGTGAGAATGATACAATGGCAACGTCATCACTAAGAGTGGGGAGCTTCTAATTTCCATAGGGCCATGTTGACACCCTTAGCTCAGAGCCACCAGAAAGGGGAGCTGGGGAGGGGGCACCGTCATCACTATGAGTGGGGAGCTTCCCATTTCCATATGGCCATGTTGACCCCCTTAGCTCAGGGCCACCAGAAAGGACAGCTGAGGGGGACCACAGGCCAAGGCTGCCAGGTGTGGCTGGGGCAGGCAGAACTTTGACTTATGGCTCAACTCCTGTCTAGGTTATATAATGCTCTTCACAAATAAAGTGCCACTGTGTGTGGGCCCTCATGTAGAAAAGGTTCAGAATTTCCATTGAGATTCCCTCTCTGACCTTTAGGATATGTAGCAAAGTTCCATTTAATTTTTAAACATTGAAGGACTTCCTGGTTTTCTTTTCGCTATGACTGTGGCTCAATTCCCCTGAGGTCTAAGAAGAGAATCTAGTTAATTTCAGGGTTTAACATTTGTAGACTTGATTCGTGGCCCCACCTATCATCTATTTGGTTAAAGAGTCTATGACCACTTGAAAATAATGTATTCTGTACTTATTATGGAATGTTCCCTATATGTCAATTAGGTCACATTTGTTACCAATGTTTTGTCTGCTTTTTCTGTCAGATTTTGAGAAAGGTATATTAAAATCTTCAAACAATGCTGCTCTATTCAACGTGGCATCGGAGAATCTACCAGTGTTAGAAGGCAAGAGAAACAAAAAGTATAAGAATTGAGGGGATAATTGTGCCTATTCACAGATAATACGATTGTGTACATAGAAAATCCAAAACAGTCTATAAATACCCTATTAGAATTAAAAATGCAATTTATAAATTTGAAATGGATTGTAGCTTCCCATTGGACAGTTTCTGAAAGAAAACGTAGAACCTGTCAATCTTGGGGTAGGACATAGGGTGCACTAACCATTTAAAAGAATTCAGTGGGACTTCATACAAATGTGACATTTCTCCTTATCTTATGACCATAAGAAAATGAAAAAGTGAACCGCAGGCTGGGAAGTAAAGATTTGCAATACATACACTGACAAAGACTTGTCAAGAAAGAATTCCTGCTCATCAACCATAAAAAGTCTATTTATAAACGAATACTTCACAAAAGATTGACGGATCGCCAATAAGAACAGGAAAGGGTGCTCTACAGTATTATTTTCAGGAACAGCAAGGCCTTTCCTAAAATGAAAACATACACACAAACCAGTATTCCCTAGATGGATGACGTCCTTATTTCTGAGGACAGCTTGAAGAACAGACTAGCATCAAAGTAAAGTGATGCAATTCCTGACACTCAGAGGATGGACAATTGACCTCAAACTACAGTACAATTTCTAGGCATCATTCGGTCCTCTGAAGGCAGACAACTACCACACCCCTTCCTACACCACACAGGTTGCTTTCCAACCCCTACCATAAAAGAAGAAGATGAGAAACAGATAGGACTAGTAGGAAATAGCAAAAATCACATGTGGGGATTATCCTGAAACACACTGATCACATAACTAGTGTAAGGAAGTGTGGGGAACTGACAAGGACAGAGACGCAAGAGGTACTTCTTTGGGAAATGCTGTCTGAAATCGTCACACGTTGGTACCTGCTAATGAGGGCTCTGAGCATACCTAGGGTTTGCTCACAAGGGTCTGCAACACCATCGATGAGGACTGAAACTCTTCAAGACCTCAAAGCTTGCCTGATTGACTGTTGGACTAAGAGATTCCCATGTTCTGAAAACAGATACCAACTAATTGAAAGGTTCACCTGGGCTCTCTCAGAGGCCCTACAAGAAGCTGAACCATTCACTGAAAATCAATTACACACACACACACACACACACACACACACACACACCTGTCATTTCACCAATTACTTAAACATTCAAGGTTCTTCCTACCTTTTCTTTTTCACATTGATATTTATACTCACATGAAATGTCATTATTTCTAATGAACACTGATGTCAAAATAGAGATCCATTGACACAATATTCACAAAATGGAACTTCCCTGCTGTCATTTTCAATATAGCGTTTTTTAAAGTTCATACATATTTTAGGTGTTTGGTAACTTATACAGGAGAAGATCAGCACTGAAAACCTCTGAATACTGACAATGAGTTTTAAGCCTAGAGAACAAAAATTGTCCAATTTCATAGATAATAAGGAACCAAAGGGAAAGCATGGAAGCTGTAGTCGAATAATTTTACACATATGCATCCTCTATTATTCTACTACTGAGGGGCATGTTTTATTACCAGTATGCATGCATCAATTGTCTTCCATGTGCACCTGCACAGGTATAATGAATTACTACAGTAGAATGAAATGTCTGGGAACTACTTGGCGGCACCTATGATGAACAATGAAATTTCGATCTTATATTTGGTGAACTTCCACTGTCTGTCCCTTTAGACAATGGACCCTAAACAGAAGGGGGAATGAACCACGAGAGACTAGGACTCTGGGAAACAAACTGAGGGCTTCAGAGGGGAGAGGGGTGGGGGATTGGGATGGGCCAGTGATGGGTATTAAGGAAGGTACATATTGCATGGAGCACTGGGTGTTATATGCAAATAATGAATCACGGAACAGTACATCAAAAACTAAGGAAATACTGTATAGTGACTAACATATCATAATAAACAATTATTATTAGAAAAAAATTAAAGGTAATAAAAAATCCAATACAGCTTTTCTGTTTCAAGAACAATCACAATTGAGAAAAAACTAACTTCCAATCCCTAAAGCAAAACACAGACCAAGTTCCATTTCACTCCCCTTTATTCACATTCTCTGTGGGTTCTAAGCTATTTCCCTACCTCCTTTCCTGCTGAGCAGGGAGCCCGGGCTCGATCCCAGAACCCTGGGATCATAACCTGAGCCAAAGGCACATGCTTAACTGGCTGAGCCAGCCAGGAGCCCCAGCCATGTTTTTCTTAAGCAAAAGGACACTTTCTCACGATGCCTTCACATGACTTCACATGGTACCAGAAATCTGCATTTTCCTCTAGGAGGTTGCAGATGAAGGCAATTGCAAACTCTCCCAGTGGTTTATCAAATACAATGACCTGCCTCGTGACAGTGAAACTCTTATGAGCCCACGACAGGGTGCTGTGACACTCAGCTGTGGCTGGGCTGGCACAGAGAACCAAATCCATTTCCCTGCCTGATGTCTGTGAGGAACAGATGCCCCCACTGTGAATGAGACCCTGCCACTGAGCTGTCCAGAGATGGCCATCCTCACGGAGGATGAGGATAAAGGACAATGCCTGAGGAGACCTCATCTGTCTCTTTTATCTTTTCATATTTTTGACAGTGGACAAATCACTGCCAAGGAGTCCCCAACTACCTTAGTCTCATCTGTGAATGACCAAGACGTTTTACAAAACACTTAAGATTTTGACCTCACAAATGCCCACAACCACTTACCATAGGGATTCAACATTAAGCAAAGATACTTTTCATTGGAAGAGAGGTCCTGCCCACTGTTGTTTCTCACTTATATGCTCATCTTCCTTACCTCATGGTAACACAACCACCTTGATTCCTGCTACTGTCTTCAGGAAGGCTGAGGTGACTTGAAGGGCATTACCCTGACATCGTTCTTTCTTAGTAATAAGACGTGGACGTTTCCCTAGTCCTACACACCCAAAGTTGAATAGGAATCAGGATTGAGGAGGCTGATGAGAGTTGAAGGTGTTTTCCTGTACACGGTGGTTTATTACCAATAAGGATGGGTCAGATTCCTCGAAATTCCAGAACCTTTTCATTAATGCTTCCTACTCGTGAAAGATGATGTACATTGGTCTTTCCCTGTATAGTGTGGTGACTCAGAGAAAAGTGCTTAGCCCTTTCGTCAGACTTCCACGACCACTTTGGGGCTGGCTTCCATATTCACAAAGGATGATGTTAGGGCTAAGAGGGTTCCTGTACACTATTATTTCTTACAGATAAGTGTATGGCATTTTTGTTACATTGCCAGAACCACTTAGCGCCGGGCTTGCCGGCCTCCTGGGGACGAACCCTAACCCTAGGTCGGCCCCCAAGTGGCACCTCCTAAGGGGCCTCGTGCCACAACGCTGGGGTTTGGGGACCCCCGAGCCCAGCACCGGAGTCACCCTGCCGCCCCGCAGCAACCCGGGCTGCTAGGGGCGCCGCCAGTCTTTCAGGGCGAGAGAACGGGCAGGGCCTCCCAAGCCCCGGCAACCTTCGAAGGCCCCCACGCCAAAATGCATGGGTCCATGCTACCGCGCACCAGCACGCTCACCTCAGCCCGCCCCTCCACTGGCCGCAGACCCAGTGGATCGGGACTGCCGGCCTCCCGGGGGCTAACACTAACCCTAGGTGGGCTCACAAGGGGCCCCTCTCAAGGGGCCTGGCGCCACCACGCCGGGGATTGGGGACCCGCGAGCACCAGTGCCTGACTCACCCTGCTGCCCCGCCGCGACCCGGAGGGCTAGGGGCGTCGCCGGTCATTCAGGGCAGGAGATCGGGCAGGGCCCTCAGAGCCCCAGGCGACCTTCGAAGGCCCCCTCACCAAAAAGCTTGGGCCCATGCTCCCGCTCGCCAGCGCCTTCACCTTGGCCAGCCCCTCCACACGCCACACAGCTGGCGGATCAGGCCTGTCGGCCTCCTGGGAGCTAACTCCATACCGTATGTTGGCTCCCGATGGGCCCCTCCCAAGGGGCCTGGTGTTGCCACGCCAGGGATAGGGGATGCCCGATCCCTAGCGCCGGACTCACCCTGCAGCCCCGCCGCCACCCTGGCCTCTATGGGCGCTGCTGGTCATTCAGGGCAGGAGAACGTGCAGTGCCCTCCTAGCCCCTCTGAACTTTGAAAGCCCCGCGCGAAAACTCTTGGTCTCACGCTCCCGCTCGCCAGCGCCCTCACCTCCGCTAGCCCCTCCGCATGTGGCAGAGCCGGTGGATCGGGCCTGTCGGCCTCCTGGGGGCTAATCCTAATGCTAGGTTGGCCCCAGAGGGGCCCCTCCCAAGGGACCTGGCGCCACCACGCCTGGGATTCGGGATCCCCAAGCCTCACCGCTGAACGCATCCTGCCACGCCGCCGACACCCGGGCCGCTAGGAGCTCCGCTGGTCATTCAGGGAGGGGAACGGGCAAGGCCCTCCAAGCCCCCGCCGACATTCAAAGTCTCCTGGCGCCAAAACACTAGGGTCCATGCTCCCGCTCGCCAGTGCCCTGCCTCGGCCAGCCCCTCTGCATTCCATAGAGCTGGCGGATCCGGCCTGCTGGCCTCCTGGGGGCTAACCCAAACCCTACATCAGCCCCCGAGGGGACCCTCCCAATGGGCCTGGTGCCGCCACACCAGAGCTTGGGGACCCCCGAGCCCCAGCTCTGGGCTAACCCTGCCACCCCGCCGCCACCCGGGCCGCTTGGGCGCCGCTGGTCATTCAGGGCGGAAGAACTTGCTGAGCCCTTCGAGCCCCTGGTGACTTTCAAAGTCCCCCCACGCCAAAACGCTTGGGCCCACGCTCCCGCTCACCAGCGCCCTCACCTAGGCCAGCCCCTCCACACGCCGCATAGCCAGCGAACCGGGCCTGCCAGCCTCCTTTGGGCTAACGATAACCCTAGGTCGGCCCCCGAGGGACCCCTCCCAAGGGGACAGGCAGTGCCACGGTGGGTATTGGGGACCCCCGAGCCCCAGCTCCGGACTCACCCTGCCGCCCCTCCACCACCCTGGCCGCTAGGGCGCCGCCGGGCATTCAGGGTGGGAGAACAGGCAGGGTCCTCCGAGCCCTCAGCGACATTCGAAGGCCCCACGTGCCAAAACGCTAGGGCCCACGCTCCCGCTCCCAGCGCCCTCACCTCGGCCCACCCCTCTGCTCCCCGCACAGCCAGCGGACCAGGCCTGCCGGCCTCCTGGGGTCTAACTCTAACCCTAGGACGGCTCACAAGGGGCCCTTCCCAAGGGGCCTGGTGCTGCCACGCCAGAGATTGGGGACCCACAAGTACCAGCGCCGGACTCACCCTGCTGCCTCACCATGACCCTACCCGCTGGGGTTGCTGTCCTATTTCAGGGCGGAAGAACGGGCAGGGCCCTCCGAGCCCCCGGCGACCTTTGAAGACCCGCCACGCGAAAACGCTTGGGTTCAAGCTCCCGCTCGCCAGCGCCCTCACCTCGGCCCGTCCCTCCGCTCGCTGCACAGCCAGCAGATCGGGCCTGCTGACCTCCTTTGGGCTAACCATAACCATAGGTCAGCCCAGAGGGAACCCTCCCAAGGGGCCTGGCGATGCCACGCCGGGGATTGGGGACCCCCGAGCCCCAGCTCTGGACTCATCCTGCCACCCTGTTGTGATCCGGCCCGCTAGGGGCAACGTCCTCATAGGGTGGGAGAACAGGCAGGGCCCTCCTAAACCCCGGTGACTTTCGAACGCCCCCCGCACCAAAACGCTTGGGCCCACGCTCCCACTCGCCAGCGCATTGACATCGGCAAGCCCCTCCGCTCGCTGCACAGCTGGCAGATCCGGCCTGCCGGCCTCCTGGGGGCTAACCTTAAAGCTAGGTAGGCCCCAGAGGGGCCCCTCCCAAGGGGCCTGGCACCGCCATGCCAGGGATTGGGGACATCTGAGCCTCACCGCAAGATGAACCCTGCGGCCCTGCCACCACCCAGGCCGCTAGGGGCGCCGCCGGTCATTCAGGGTGGAGAACGGGCAGGGCCCTCTGAGCCCCCGGCTACATTCGAAGGCCACCAGTGCCAAAACTCTTGGGCCCACGCTCCCACTGGCCAGCTCCCTCATCTAGGCCTGGCCCTCCACTCGCTGCACAGCCGGCGGTTCAGGCCTGCCGGCCTCCTTTAGGCTAAACCTAACCCTAGGTCGACCCTCGATGGACCCCCCCCAAGGGTCCTGGTGCCGCTACGCTAGGGATCAGGGACCCCAAGCCCCAGAGCCAGACTCACCCTGCCGCAATACCACCACCCGGGCTGCTAGGGGCGCCACCGGTCATTCAGGGCAGGAGAACGGACAGGGCCCTGGAGAAACCAGCAACATTTGAAGCCTCCCACGCCAAAATGCAGGGGCCCACGCTCCCGCTCACCAGAGCCTTTACCTCGGCCCACGCACCTCTCACCGCCCAGCCAGAGGATTCGGCCTGTCAGCTTCCTGGGTGCTAACTCTAACCCTAGGTCGGCCCATGAGGAGCCCCTCCCAAGGGGCCTGGCCCCACAATGCTGCGGATTGGGGATCCCCAAGCCACTGTGTGGGACTCACCCTGCCGCCCCACCACCAACGGATCCGGTAGGGGCGCCGCTGCTTATTCAGGGCAGGAGAACGGGCAGGGCCCTTTGAGCCATGGCAACATTCGAAGGCCCAGGGCGCCAAAACGGTGGGGACCACGCTCCCGCTCTGCATCGCCCTCAACTCGGCCTGCAGCTCCTCTCCTCACAGAGCCGGCAACTCGGGCCTGCCGGCCTCCTGGGCGCTAACCCTAACCCTAGGACGGCCCCTGAGGGTCCCTTCCTAAGGGGCCTGGCGCCACAACGCCGGGGATTGGGGACCCCAAGCCCCAGTGCTGGATGCACCCTGCCGCCCCGCCCCACATGTGCCGCTAGGGGCGCCGCCATTCATTCAGGGTGGGAGAATGGGCAGGGCCCTTTGAACCCCCACCGACCTTCGAAGGTGCCCCGAACCAAAACGCTTGGGCCCAGGCTCATGTTCACCAGCACCCTCACCTCGGCCCAACTCTCCGCTCGATGCACAGGCGGTGTATCGGGCCTGCTGGCCTCCTGGGGGCTAACCCTAACTGTAGGTCGGCCCCGGAGGGGCCCTTCCCAAAGTGTCCTGGCACCACACTCCGGGAATGGGGACCCCAACCCATGTGCCAGACTCACCCTGCTGCCCTTCAGGCACCGGAGCCTCTAGGGGCCCCGCCGGTCATTCAGAGCGGGAGAACGGGCAGGTCCCTCCGAGCCCCTGCCGAACTTCGAGGCCCCCCGCAATAAAACGCTTGGGCTCATGCTCAGTCTCGCCAGCGCCCTCACCTCGGCCCAACCCTCCACGAACCGCACAGCCACTGATCGGGTCCACCGGCCTCCTGGGGGCTAACCTTAACCCTAGATCGACCCCCGAGGGGCCCCTCCCAAGGGGTCTGGAGCCACAACGCCAGGGATTGGGGACCCCCGAGCCTTCAGCACTGGACTCACCCTGCCACCCAGCCGCCACCCGGGTGCTTGGGGTGCTGATGTTCATTCAGGGCGGGAGAACAGGCAGGGCCCTCTGAGACACAGCGACCTTCAAAGGCCCCCCGCGCCAAAACACCCGGGCCCACGCTCCTGCTCACCGGTGGCCTCACCTCGGTCCACCACTCCAGTCTCCACACAGCTGGTGAATAGGGCCTGCCGACATCCTAGGGGCTAAACCTAACCCTAGGTCAGCCTCCGAGTGGCCCCTCCCAAGGGGCCTGGCGCTGCAAGGCAGTGGACTGGGACCCCTAGCCCTATGCCCGGATGCACATGCCGCCCCGCCGCCAACTGGGCTGTTAGGGGCGCCGCAGGTCATTCTGGGAGGAGAATGGGCAGGGCCCGCCGAGTCCCCGGAGACATTCGAAGGCCCCCCGTGCCAAAACGCTTGTGCCCACGCTCTTGCTCGCCAGTGCCCTCACCTCGGACCGCCCCTCCGCTCCACACACAGCAGGTGGAGACCGCCTGCCAGCATCCTGGGTGCTAACCCTAACCCTAGTTCGGCCACCCAGGGGCCCCTCCTAAGGGTCCTGGTGCCACTTCGCCGGGGATCGGGAACCTCAAGCCCCAGAGCCACAATTACCCTACCGCAATGCCGCCACCCGGGCCGCTAGGGGCACTGCCGTTAATTCAGGGCAAGTGAAGGGGCAGGGCCTTCCAAGACCCCGGTGGCCTTCAAAGGCTCCCCGTGCCAAAACGCTTCAGCTCATGCTCAGGTTTGCCAGCGCCATCACCTCGGCCCAACCCTCTGCGTGCTGCACAGCCGCTGATCGGGTTCACCGGCCTCCTGGGGGGTGCGGTCGACTAGGGTCAACCCCGAGGCCGCTCGGGGTCGACCCTAGATCAACCCCGAGTGGCCTCTCCCAAGGGGCCTGGCGCCGCAACGCCGGGGATTGGGGAACCCGAGCCTCAGCACTGGACTCACACTGCCACCCAGCCACCACCCGGGGGCTTGGGGTGCTGCTGTTCATTCAGGGCAGAGAACGGGCAGGGTGCTCCGAGACATAGCGACCTTCAAAGGCCCACCGCGCCAAAATGCCTGGGCCCACGCTCCCGCTCGCCAGTGCCCTCACCTCAGACCGCTGCTCCGCACAACGCACAGCCAGCCGATTGGGCCTGCCGGCCTCCTGGGGGCTAACCCTAACCCTAGTTCAGTCCCCGAGGGGCACCTCCCAAGGGGCCTGGGGCCGCAACACTGGGGATTGGGGACCCCCGAGCACCGGCGCCGGACTCAACCTGCCACCCCCGCCGCCTCCTGGGCCGCTAGGGGCGCCGCCAGTAATTCAGGATGGGAGAATGGTCAGGGCCCTCCAAGCCCCGGCGACCTTTGAAGGCCCCCTGCGCCAAAAAGCTTGGGCCCACGCTCCCGCTCGCCAGCGCCCTCACCTCGGCCCGCCGATCAGCTCATTGCACAGCCGGCGAATAGGGCCTGCCAGCCTCCTGGGGGCTAACCCTAAGCCTAGGTCGGCCCCCGAGTGGCCTCTCCCAAGGGGCCTAGCTCCACAAGCCAGGTTATGTGGACCCCCGAGCCGCAGTGCCGGACTCACCCTGCCACCTTGCCACACCCAGGCCGCTAAGGGCGCCGCCGGTTATTCATGGCGAAAGAAGGGGCAGGGCTTTCCGAGCCCCCGGAGACATTCGTAGGCGCCCCGCACCAAAACGCTTGGGCCTATGCTCCCGCTCACCAGCGCCCTCACCTCGGACCGCTGCTCCACAGACCGCACAGCCAGCCGATCGGGCCTGCCGGCCTCCTGGTGGCTAACCCTAAGCCTAGGTCTGCCCCCGAGGGGCCCATACCAAGGGGCCTGGGGCCGCAACGCCGGGTATTGGGGATCCCTGAGCCGCAGTGCGGGACTCCCCCCATCACCCCACCAGCAACGGAGCTGCTAGGGGCGCCGCTGTTTATTCAGCCAGAAGGGGCAGGGCCCTCCGAGCCATGGAAACATTCAAAGGCCCAGGGCGCCAAAACGCTGGTGCCCACGCTCCCACTCCCCAGCGCCCTCACCTTGGCCCGCCCCTCCGCTCACCGCACAGTGGGAGGATCTGGCCTGCTGGTCTCCTGAGGGCTAACCCAAACCCTAGGTCGGCCCCCCAGGGGCCCCTCCCAAGTGGCCTGGGGCTGCAACGCTGGGGATGGGGACCCCGAGTCCAAGTGCCGGACTCACCCTGCTGCCCTTCAGCCACCCGAGCCGCGAGGGGCCCCGCCGGTCATTCAGAGCGGGAGAACAGGCAGGTCCCTCCGAGCCCCCGCCGACCTTCGAAGGCCCCCCCACGCTAAAACGCTTGGGCTCATGCTCAGTCTCGCCAGCGCCCTCACCTCGGCCAAACCCTCCACGTGCCGAACAGGTGCTGATCGGGTCTACCGGCCTCCTGGGGGCTAACCGTAACGCTAGATCGACCCCGAGTCACTTCTCCCAAGGGGCCTGGCACCACAACGCTGGGGATTGGGGATCCCGAGCCTCAGCACCTGACTCACCCTGCTGCCCAGCCGCCACGCGGGGGCTTGGAGTGGTGCTGTTCATTCAGGGCAGGAGAAGGGGCAGGGCCCTCCGAGACATGGCGACCTTCGAAGACCCCTTGCGCCAAAACGCCCAGGCCCACCCCTCCACTCACCAGCGCCCTCACCTTGGTCCGCCACTCCGCTCTCCACACAGCTGGCGAATAAGGCCCGCCGGCCTTCTACGGGCTAAACCTAACCCTAGGTTGGCCCCTGAGGGGCCCCTTCCAAGGGGCCTGGCACCACAAGTCCGGGATTGGGGACCCCCAAGCCCCAGCACTGGATGCAACTTGCCGCCCCGCCCCACCCGGGCCGCTAGGGGAGCCGACGTTCATTCAGGGAGGGAGAAAGGGCAGGGCCCTCTGAACCCTCGCAGACCTACGAAGCCACCCCAAATCAAAACGCTTGGGCCCAGGCTCATGTTCACCAGCACCCTCACCTCGGCCCTACTCTCCGCTCGACGCACAGGCGGTGTTTCCGGCCTGCCAGAATCCTGGGGGCTAACCCGAACTGTAGGTCGGCCCCCGAGAGGCACTTCCCAAGTGCCTTGCGCCGCAACGCCTGGGATGGGGACTCCGAGCCCAAGTGCCTGACTCACCCTGCTGCCCTTCAGCCACCCGAGCCGCGAGGGGCCCCGCCGGTCATTCAGAGCGGGAGAACGGGCAGGTCCCTCCAAGCCACTGCTGACCTTCGAAGGCCCCCCGCGCTAAAAAGCTTGGGCTCATGCTCAGTCTCTCCAGCGCCCTCACCTCGGCTGAACCCTCCACATGCCCCACATCCGCTGATCAGGTCCACCGGCTTCCTGGGGGCTAACTGTAACCCTAGATCGGCCCCCGAGGGCCCCTCCCAAGGGGCCTGGTGCCGCAATGCCAGGGATTGGGGACCCCGAGCCTCAGCACCTGACTCACCCTGCCGCCCAGCCGCCACCCCGGGGGCTTGGGGTGCTGCCGTTCATTCAGGGCGGTAGAACGGGCAGGGTCCTCCTAGACATGGTGACCTTCGAAGGCTCCCCACACCAAAACGCCCAGGCCCATGCTCCCAATCACCAGCGCCATCACCTCGGTCCGCCACTTCACTCTCCACACAGGTTGCGAAAAGGGCCTGCCGGCCTCCTGGGGGCTAAACCTAACCCTAGGTTGGCTCCTGAGGGGCTCGTCCCAAGGGACCTGGCATCGCAACGCTGGGGATGGGGACCCCGAGCCGCAGCGCCAGACTCACCCTGCCTCCCAACCGCCAACAGAGCCACTAGGGGCGCCGCTCTTTATTCAGGGCAGGAAAATGGGCAGGTCCTTCCGAGCCATGGCAACATTCCAAGGCCCAGCGTGCCAAAACGCTGGGGCCCACGCTCCCGCTCGCCATCGCCCACAACTTGGCCCACAACTCCGCTCTTCTCACAGCTGGCGGATCGGGCCTGCCGGCCTCCTGGGCGCTAGCCCTAACCCTAACCCTAGGATGGCCCCTGAGGGTCCCTTCCTAAGAGTCCTGGTGCCGCAATGCTGAGGATTGGGGACCCCCAAGCCCCAGCGCCAGATGCACCCTGCCGCCCCGCCCCCCACGGGCCTCTAGGGGCGCCGCCATTCATTCAGGGTGGGAGAACCAGCAGGGCCCTCCGAGCCCCCGCCGACCTTCGAAGGCCCCCCGCGCTAAAACACTTGGGGTCATGCTCAGGCTCACCAGCACCCTCACCTCGGGGCAACCCTCCACGTGTTGCACAGCCGCTGATCGGGTCCACCGGCCTTCTGGGGGCTAACCGTAACCCTAGATTGACCCCTGAGCGGCCCCTCCCAATAGGCCTGGTGCCGCAACACCAGCGACTGGGGACTCCCGAGCCCCAGCGCCGGACTCACCCTGCCGCCCAGCTGCCACCCGGGGTCTTGGGGTGCTGCCATTATTCAGGGAGGGAGAAAGGGCAGGGTCCTCTGAGACAAGGTGACCTTCAAAGGCCCCCCGCACCAAAACACCGGGGCCCACGCTCCCGCTCCACAGAGACCTCACCTCGACCCACCAATCCTTTCGCCGCAAAGCTGGCGGATTGAGCCTGCTGGTGTCCTGGGGTCTGACCCTAACCCTGGGTCAGCCCCCGAGGGGCCCCTCCCAAGGGGCCTGGTGCCGCAACGCGATGGATTGGGGACCGCCGAGCCCCAGCGCTGGACTCACCTGCCGCCCTGCCGCCACCCGGGCCGCTAGGGGCGCCGCGGGTCATTCAGGTGGGAGAACTGGCAGGGCCTTCCGTTTCCCCTGTGACCTTCGAAGGCCCCCCGCTCAAAAAAGTTGGCTCCCACGCTCCTGCTTGCCAGCGCCCTCACTTCGGCCCAACCCTCTGCGTGCCGCACAGCCGCTGATTGGGTTCACTGGCCTCCTGTTGGCTAACCGTAACCCTAGATCGACACCCGAGGGGCCCCTCCCAAGGGGTCAGGTGCCGCAACGCCGGGGATTGGGGATCCCGAGCCTCAGCACCTGACTCACCCTGCCACCCAGCCGCCACCCGGGGGCTTGGGGTGCTGCCGTTCATTCAGGGCGATAGAACGGGCAGGGCCCTCTGAGACATGGCGACCTTCAAAGGCCCCCCATGCCAAAACACCCGAGCCCACGCTCCTGCTCACCAGCGCCCTCACCTCGGTCCGCCACTCCAGTCTCCACACAGCTGGCGAATAGGGCCTGCCGGCCTCCTATGGGCTAAACCTAACCCTCGGTTTGCCCCCGAGGGGCCCCTCCCAAGGGGCCTGGCGCCGCAACACCGGGGATTGGGGACTCCCAAGCCCCAGCGCTGGACTCACACTGCTGCCCCGCCGCCAGCTGGGCTGCTAGGGTTGCCGCCGTTCATTCAGGGCAGGAGAACGTGCAGGGCCTTCTGAGCCACCTGCAACCATCGAAGACCCCCCGCGCCAATGTGCCTGGTCCCACGGCCCTGCACTCCAGCGCGCTCATCTCGAACCACCCCTCCGCTCGTTGCAGAGCCAGTGGATTGGTCCTGCCAGCCTCCTGGGTGCTAACTCAAACCCTAGGTCGGACCCCAAGGGACCCATCCCAAGGGGCATGGCGCCGCAATGCCAGGGATTGGGGACCCCCGAGAACAAGCGCCGACTCACCCTTCCGCCCCGCTGCCACACATCCGCTACGGGCGCCTCAGTACATTCAGTGCAGGAGAACGGGCAGAGCCCTCCTAGCCCGTCATCCTTCAAAGGCCCACCACGCCAAAACGCTTGGGCCCACACTCCCGCTCGCCTGCGCCCTCACCTGGGCCTTCCCCTCCACTCGCTGCACAGCTGGCGGATCGGGCCTGCCGGCCTCCTGGGGGCTAAGCCTAACCCTAGGTCAGCCCCCGAGGAGCCCCTCCCAAGGGGTCTGGCGCCGCAAAGTGGGGATCGGGGACCCCTGAGCCCCAGCTCCGAACACACCCTGCTGCCCCGCCGCCACCCGGGCTGCTAAGGTCGTCGCCGGTCATTCAGGGCTGGAGAATGGGTAGGGACCTCCGAGCCACCGGAGACCTTTGAAGGCCCCCCACGCCAAAAAGCTTGGGCCCACGCTCCCGTTCGCCAGCGCCCATACCTCGGCCCGCCCCTCCTCTCCACGCACTGCCAGAGGATCGGGCCTCCCGGCGTCATGGGGACTCACCCTAACACTAGGTCGGGCCTAGAGGCGCCCCTCCCAAGGGGCCTAGAGCCGCAATGCCGGGGATTGGGGACCCCCAGCCCCAGCGCCAGACTCACCCTGCCAGACCACCACCCCCCAGGCCGCTAGCGCCACCGGTCACTCAGCGTGGGAGAACTTGCAGGGCCCTCCACCCCCCGGCGACCTTCGAAGACCTCCCGCATCAAAACGCTTGAGCCCACGCTCCCGCTCACCAGCGTCCTCACCTCGGCCTGCCCCTCTGCACACCGCACAGCCAGCGGATTGGGCCTGCCGGCCTCCTGGGGGCTAACACTAACCCTAGGGCGGCCCCCGAGGGGACCCTCCCAAGGGGACTGGGACCGCAACGCCGGGTTGGGGACCCCCAAGCCCCAGCACCGGACTCACCCTGCCGCCCCACTACCACCCGGGCTGCTTGGGGCGCCGCCGGTCATTCAGGGCGGAAGAATGGGCAGGGCCCTCCGAGTCTTCAGCAACCTTCGAAGGCCCCCCACGCCAAAACGCTTGGGCCCACGCTCCCGCTCGAAGCGCCCTCACCTTGGGCCGCCCTTCCACTCGCCGCACAGCGGGCGGATCGGGCCTGCTGGCATCCTGGGTGCTAACCCTAAACCTAGGTCGACCCCCGAGGGGCCCCTCCTAAGTGGCCTTGCACCGCAACGACAGGGATTGAGGACCCATGAAACCCAGCATCGGACTCACCGTGCCTCCCCATCGCCACCCGGGCCGCTATGGGCGCCGTTGGTCTTTCAGGACGGGAGGACGGGCAGGGCCCTCCGAGCCCCTGGCGACCTTGAAGGCCTCTCACACCAATACGCTTGGGCGCATGCTCTCGCTCGCCAGCGACCTCACCTCTGCTCGGCCCTCCACTCACCGCACAGCCAGCAGATTGGGCCTGCAGGCCTCCTGGGGGCTAACACTAACCTGAGGTCGGCCCCAGAGGGGCCTCTACCAAAACGCCTGATGCCGGAACGCCCGTGATTTTGGACCACCAAGCCCCAGCGCCGGACTCACCCTGCCACCCCGCCTCCACCTGGGCCGCTAGAGGAGCCACTGGTCATTCAGGGCGGGAGAACGGGCAGGGCCCTCCGAGGCCCCTGCGACATTCGAAGGCCCCCCGCCCCAAAACGCTTAGGCCCATGCTCCTTCTCGCCAGCGCCCTCACCTCGGCCCGCGCCTCCCCTCACGGCACAGTCGGTGGATCGGGCCTGCTGGCCTCCTGGGGGTTAACCCTAACCATAGGTCGGCCCACGAGGGCCCCTCCCAAGGGGCTTGGCGCCGCAACGTGGGGATTGGGGACCCCCGAGCCCCTGAGCCGGACTCAACGTGCCGCCCCGCCTCCACCCTGGCCAATAGGGGCGCCGCCGGTCATTCAGGGTGGGAGAACAGGCAGGGCCCTCAGAGCACCCGGAGACCTTCGAAGGCTCCCCACTCCAAAACACTTGGGCCCACGCTCCCGCTCGCCAGCAGCCTCAACTCGGCCCGCCCCTCCACTCACCACACAGCTGGCTGATCGGGCCTGACGGCCTCCTAGGAGCTAACCCAAATCATACGTTGGCCCCCGAGGGGCCCCTCCCAAGGGGTCTGGCACCACCACGCAGGGGCTTGGGGACCCCCAAGCACCAGCGCAAGACTCACCCTGCCGCCTCGCCGCGACCCGGCCCGCTAGGAGCGTCGTCCTCATTCAGGGCAGGAGAACGGGCGGGGACCTCCGAGACACCAGTGACCTTCGAAGCCCCCCCGTGCCAAAATGCTTGGGCCCAAGCTCCCGATCCCCAGTGCCCTCACCTCGGCCCACCACTCCGCTCGCCGCACAGCTGGCAGATCGGGCCTGCCAGCCTCCTTTGGGCTAACCCTACCCTAGGTCGGCCCCTGAGGGACCACTCCCAAGTGCCCAGCGCCGCCACGCCAGGGATTGGGGAACCCCCCAGTGCCGGACTCACCTTGCTGCCCAGTCGCCAACCGGGCCGCTACGGGCGCCGCCGGCCATTCAGGGCGGGAGAACGGGCAGCACCCTCCGATCCTCTGGTGACTATGAAGGCCATCCGCGCCAAAACGCTTGGGCCGACACTCACGGTCGCCAGCGCCCTCACCTCAGCAAGCCACTTCAATTGCCGCAGAGCTGGCGGATCGGGCCTGCCGCCCTCCTGGGGGCTAACCCTAACCCAAGCTGGGCACCAGAGGGACCCCTCCCAAGGGGACTGGCGCTGCAACGCCGGGGATTGGGGAACCCAAGCCCCGACTGTGGTCTCACCCTGCCCCCGCGCCACCACCCGGGCTGCTGGGGCGCCCCCGGTCATTCAGGGCAGGAGAATGGGCAGGGCCCTTTGAGCCATGGCAACATTCGAAAGCCCAGGGCGCCAAAACGCTGGGGACCACGCTCCCGCTCTGCATCGCCCTTACCTCGGCCCAACCCTCTGCGTGCCGCACAGCCACTGATAGGGTCCACCGGCCTCCTGGGGGCTAACCGTAAACCTAGATCAACCCCCGAGCAGCCCCTCCCAAGGGGTCTGGAGCCACAACGCTGGGGATTGGGGACCCCCGAGCCTCAACACTGGATTCACCCTGCCACCCAGCCGCCACATGGGGGCTTGGGGTGCTGCCGTTTATTCAGGGCGGGCGAACGGTCAGGGCCCTCAACACACGGCGACCTTCAAAGGCCCCCCGCACCAAAACACCCGGGCCCACGCTCCTGCTCACCAGTGCCCTCACCTCGGTCCGCCACTCCAGTCTCCACACAGCTGGCGAATAGGGCCTGCCGGCATCCTAGGGGCTAAACCTAACCCTAGGTCAGCCTCCGAGGGGCCCCTCCCAAGGGGCCTGGCTCCGCAACGCGGTGGACTGGGGACCCCCGAGCCCTATGCCTGGACTTACATGCCGCCCCGCTGCCACCTGGGCTGCTAGGGGCACCGCCGGTCATTCAGGGAGGAGAATGGGCAGGGCCCGCCGAGTCCTCGGAGACATTCGAAGGCCCCCGGTGCCACAACGCTTGTGCCCACGCTCTTGCTCGCCAGCGCCCTCACCTCGGCCCGCCCCTCCGCTCCACACACAGCGGGCGGATCTCGCCTGCCAGCCTCCTGGGTGCTAACCCTAACCCTAGGTTGGCCACCCAGGGGCCCCTCCCAAGGGTCCTGGTGCCGCTTCGCCAGGAATCGGGAACCTCAAGCCCCAGAGCCACACTCACCCTACCACAATGCCGCCACCTGGGCTGCTAGGAGCACTGCCGGTCATTCAGGGCGAAAGAAGGGGCAGGGCCTTCCGAGGCCCCGGTGGCCTTCAAAGTCTCCCCGTGCCAAAACGCTGGTGCCCATGCTCCCGCTCCCCAACGCCCTCACCTCGGCCCCACCCTCCGCTCCCCAGACAGTGGGCGGATCCCACCTGCTGACCTCCTGGGGGCTAACCCTAACCCTAGGTCAGCCACCCAGGGGCCCCTCCCAAGTGTCCTGGTGCCGCTTCGCCGGGGATCAGGGACCCCAAGCCCCAGAGCGAGACTCACCCTGCCGCAACGCCACCACCCGGCCCGCTAGGGCCGCCGCCAGTCATTCAGGGCTGGAGAATGGACATGGCCCTGGAGAAACCGGTGACATTTGAAGCCTCCTGCGCCAAAATACAGGGGCCCACGCTCCCACTCGCCAGCGCCTTTACCTCGGCCCGCCCACCTCTCGCCGCCCAGAGAGAGGATTGGGCCTGCTGGGTTCCTGGGGGCTAACCGAAACCCTAGGTCGGCCCCGTGGGGCACATCCCAAGGGGCCTGGCTCTGCAACGCTTGGGATTGGTGACTCAGAGCCCCAGAGCAGGACTCACCCTGGTGCACTGTTGCCACCCGGGCCGCTAGGGGCGCTGACGTTCATTCAGGGTGGGAGAACAGGTAGGGCCCTCCGAACCCCCGCCGACCTTTGAAGGTGCCCCGAACCAAAACACTTTGGCCCAGGCTCATGTTCACCAGCACCCTCACCTTGGCCAAACTCTCTGCTCGATGCACAGGTGGTGTATTGGGCCTGCCGGCCTCCTGGGTGCTAACTCTAACCATAGGTTGCCCCCCGAGGGGACTTCCCAAGGGGCCTGGCGTCGAAACGCTGGGCATGGGGACCCCGAGTCCAAGTGCCGGACTCACCCTGCTGCCCTTCAGCCACCTGAGCCGTTAGGGGCCCACCGGTCAATCGGGGCAGGAGAACGGGCAGGGCCCTCTGAGACGCCGCTGACCTTTGAAGGCCCCCCGTGCTAAAACGCTTCGGCTCATGCTCAGGTTTGCCAGTGCCATCACCTCGGCCCTACCCTCCGCATGCTGCACAGCCGCTGATCGGGTCCACCGGCCTCCTGGGGGCCAACCGTAACCCTAGATCGACCCTGAGCAGCCCCTCCCAAGGGGTCTGGCACCGCAACACTGGGGATTGGGGACCCCGAGCCTCAGCACTGGACTCACCCTGATGCCGAGCCACCGCCCGGGGGCTTGGGGTGCTGCTGTTCATTCAGGGCAGGAGAACGGGCAGGGCGCTCCGAGACACGGCGACCTTCAAAGGCCCACCACGCCAAAACGCCCGGGCCCACGCTTCCGCTAGCCAGCGCCCTCACCTCGGACGGCTGCTCCGCACACCGCACAGCCAGTGGATCTGGCCTGCCAGCCTCCTGGGGATAACCCTAACCCGTGGTCGGGCCCCAAGGGGCCCCTCCGAAGAGGCCTGGTGCTGCAACGCTGGGCATTGGGGACCCCTGAACCCCAGCGCCGGACTCACCCTGCTGCCCCTATGCCACCCGGGCCTTGAGTGGCACCACCGGTCATTCAGGGAAGAACAGGCAGGACCCTCCGAACCCACGGCAACTTTCGAAGGCCCAACACGTCAAAACGCTTGGGCCCACGCTCCTACTCGCCAGCGCCCTCACCTCGGCCCTCCGCTCCACACCACACAGCCCGTGGATCTGGCCTGCCGGCCTCCTGCGGTCTAACCCTATCCCTAGGTCAGCTCACGAGGGGCCCCTCCGAATGGGACTGGGGCCACCAGACCGGGGAATGGGGACCCCCGGGCACCAGCGCCGAACTCACCCTGCCACCCCGCCGCGACCCGGCCCACTAGGAGCGCTGTCCTCATTCCAGGCGGGAGACGGGCAGGGCCCTCTGAGCCCCCCAGCGGACTTCGATGGCTGGCCATGCCAAAACGCTTGGGCCCACGTTCCCGCTCGCAAGCGCCCTCCCCTGGCCTGCCCCTCCGCTCACGCACAGCCCGCGGATCAGGCCTGCCAGCCTCTTGTGGGCTAACCCTAAACCTAGGTCGGCCCCCTAGGGGCCACTCCCAAGATGCCTGGGGCCACCTCGCCAGGGATTGGACACCCCCGAACCCATCGCCAGACTCACCCTGCCGCCGTGCCACGACCAGGCCCGCTAGGGGCGCTGTCCTCATTCAGGGCGGGAGAATGGGCAGGGACCTCTGAACCCACGGTGACCTTTGAAGGCCCGCCGCGCCAAAACGCTTGGGCTCACGCTCCCGCTCGCCAGTGCCCTCACCTCGACCCGCCCCTATGCTCGACTCACAGCTGGCGGATCGGACCTGCCGGCCTCCTGGGGGTTAACCCTAACCCTAGGTCCGCTCAAGAGGTTCCCCTCCCAAGGGGCCTGGCGCCGCCATGCCTGGGATTGGGGACCCCTGAGCTCAAGCTCCGGACTCATACTGCCGACCCGCTACCACCCTGGCCGCTAGGGGCGCCACCGGTCATTCAGGGCGGGAGAATGGTCAGGGCCCTTCCGAGCCCCCGGCGACCTTCGAAGGCCCCCTCGACAAAACGCTTGGGCCCACGCTCCCGCTCGCCAGCGCCCTGACCTCGGCCTGCCACTCCCCTCACTGCACAGCTGGTGTATCGGGCCTGCCGGCCTCCTTTGAGCTAACCCTAACCCTAGGTCAGCCCCTGAGGTTCCCCTCCCAAGTGCCTAGAGCCACCACGCTGGGGATTGGGGACCCCTGGGCCCCAGCTCCAGACTCACCCTGCGCCCTGCTGCTACCGTGGCCGCTAGGGGCGCCGCCGGTCATTCAGGGCGGGAGAACTGGCAGGGCCCTCTGAGCCCTGTGCGAACATCCAAGGCCTCCGGCGCCAAAACGCTTGTGCCAATGCTACCACTCACCAGCGCCCTCACGTGGGCCTGCCCCTCCACTCTCTGAACAGCTGGCAGATCGGGCCTGCAATCCTCCTGGGGGCTAACCCTAAACATAGGTCGGCCCCAGAGGGGCCCGTCCCAAGGGGCCTGGTGCTGCCACGCAGGGATTGGGCCCCCTGAGCCGCAACACCAGACGCACCCTGCCGCCCCACCACCACCAGGGCCGCTAGGGGCGCCGCCGGTCATTCCGGGCTGGAGAACGTGCAGAGCCTTCCAAGCCACCCTCGATCTTCGAAGGCCCCCACGCCAAAATGCCTGGGCCCATGCTCCTGCTCTCCAGCACCTTTACCTCAGCCTGCCCCTGGCAGATCGGGCCTGCTGGCCTCCTGGGGGCTAACACAAACCCTATGTCAGCCCCCGAGGGGCCCCTCCCAAGGGGCCTGGAGATGCCACGCCCCTGCTTGGGACCCCCAAGCACCAGCGCCGAACTCACCCTGACGCCCCGCAGCCACCCGGGCTGCTAGGGGCGCCGACGCTCATTCAGGGCGGGAGAACAGGCAGGGCCCTCTGAGCCCCCGGCGACCTTGGAAGGCCCCCCGCGCAAAAACACTTGGGCCCACGCTCCCGCTCGCCAGATCCCGCACCTTGGCCCGCCACTCCATAATCTGCACAGCCGGTGGATGGGGCCTGCCGGCCTCCTTTGACCTAACCCTAACGCTAGGTCGGCACCCGAGGGACCACACCCAAGTGCCCGGCACTGCCACGCCGGGGATTGGGGACCCCTGAGCCCCAGCTCTGGACTCACCCTGCCGGCCCGCCACCACACCGGCCACTAGGGGCGCCACCGGTCATTCAGGGCGGGAGAATGGGTAGGGCCTTCCGAGCCCCCGGTGACATTCCAAGGCCCCCCGCGCCAAAATGCTTCGGCCCACGCTTCTGCTCACCAGTGTCCTCACCTTGGCCAGCCCCTCCGCAAGCCGCACAACCAGCGGATCAGGCCTGGCGGCCTCCTGGGGTCTAACCCTAACCCTAGGTTGGCTGTCGAGGGGCCCCTCCCAAGGGGTCTGGCACCACCATGCTGGGGATTGGGGACCCCCGAGCACCAGCGCCAGACTCACCCTGCTGCCCTGCTGAGACCCGGCCCGCTAGGGTCGCCGTCCTCATTCAGAGTGGGAGAACTTGCAGGGCCCTCCGCACCCCCTGCAACCTTTGAAGGCAACCCGCGCCAAAAACGATAGGGCCCACGCTCCGGCTCACCATTGCCCTCACCTGGGCCCCACCCTCCGCTTGCCACACAGCGAGCGGATCCGGCCTGCCAGCCTCCTGGGGGCTAACCCTAACCCTAGTTCAGCCCCTGAGGAGCCCCTCCCAAGGGGACTGGCGCCATCACGCCGGGGATTGGGGACAATCGAGCCCCAGCGCCGGACTTTCACCCGGGCTGCTAGGGGCGCCACCGGTCATTCAGGGCGGGAGAACGGGCAGGGCCCTTCCGAGCCCCCCGCGACCTTCGAAGGCTCCCTGCGCCAAAACGCTTGGGCCCACCCTCCCGCTCCCAGCGCGCTCACCTCAGCCCGCCCCTCCACTCGCCACACAGCTGGTGGATCGGGCCTGCTGGGCTCCTGGGGGCTAACCCTAAACCTAGGTCGGCCCCCGAGGGTCCCTTCCCAAGGGTCCTGGCTCCGCCACGCTGGGGATTGGGGACCCATGAACATGAGCGCCAGACTCACCCAGCCACCCCGCTGCCACCCGGGCTGCTAGGGGTGCTGCCAGTCATTCAGGGCGGGAGAAGGGGCATGGATCTCTAAGCCCCCAGCGACTTTCGAAGGCCCCCCGCGCCAAAACGCTTGGGCCCACGCTCCCGCTCGCCAGCGCCCTCACCTCGGCCCACCACTCCTCTCGCCGCACAGCCAGAGGAATGGGCCTGCCACCTCCTTTGGGCTAACCCTAACCCTAGGGAGGCCCCAGAGGGACCACTCCCAAGTGCCTGGCGCCGCCACGCTGGGGATTGGGGACCCACGAGCCATAGCTCCAGACTCACCCTGCCGCCCCGCCATGACCCGGCCCCCTAGGGGCAACGTCCTCACAGGGCAAGAGAATGGGCAGGGCCCTCTGAGCCCCTGGTGACTTTCAAAGTCCCCCCGCGCCAAAACTCTTGGGCCCACGCTCCCGCTCGCCAGCGCATTCACGTCGGCCCGCCCCTCCGCTCCACGCACAGCCAGCGGATCAGGCCGCCGGACTCCTGGGGGTAACCCTAAAGCTAGGCAGGCCCCAGAGGGGCCCCTCCCAAGGGGCCTGGCGCCACAAAGCCTGGGACTAGGACCACAGGCCCCATCGCCAGACTCACCCTGCCTCCCTGCTGCCACTCAGGCCACTAGGGGCGCCGCCGGTCATTCAAGGCACAAGAACAGACAGGGTCCTCCGAGCCACTGCTGACCTTCGAAGGCTCCCCGCGCCAAAACCCTGGTGCCCACGCTCCCGCTCCCCAGCGCCCTCACCTCGGCCCGCCCCTCCGCTCCCTGCACAGAGGGCGGATCGGGCCTGCCGGCCTTGTGTGGGCTAACCCTAACCATAGGTCGACCCTCCATGGTCCCTTCCAAGGATTCTGGTGCCTATACGCCGGGGATCAGGGACCCCAAGCCCCAGAACCAGACTCACGCTGCCACAACGCCGCCACCCGGGCCTCTAGGGCGCCGCCGGTCATTCACAGCGAAAGAAGGGCAGGGCCTTCCCAGTGCCCGGTGACCTTCCAAGGCTCCCTGCGCCAAAACGCTGGTGCCCACGCTCCCGCTTGCCAGCGCCCTCACCTCGGCCCACCCCTCCGTTTGCTGCAGAGCCAGTGGATAGTGCCTGCCGTGCTCCTGGGGGCTAACTGAAACCATAGGTCCGCCCCATGGGGCACATCTCAAGGGCTCTGACTCTGCAATGCTTGGGATTGGTGACTCAGAGCCCCAGAGCCGGACTCACCCTGCTACACTGTCACCACCCAGGCAGCTAGGGGCGCCGCCGGTCATTCAGGTCGAGAGAAGTGGCAGGTCCTTCCGAGTCCCCGGTGACCTTCAAAAGCTCCCCGTGCCAAAACGCTGGTGCCCAGGCTTCCACTCCCCAATGCCCTCACCTCGGCCCGCCCCTCTTCTCCCCACACAGCGGGCAGATAGGGTCTGCCGGCCTCCTGGGGGCTAATCCTAACCCTAGGTCGGCCCCCGAGGGGCCCCTCCCAAGGGGCCTGGCACCACAACGCCGGGGATTGGGGACCCCGAGCCTCAGCACCTGACTCACCTGCCGCCCAGCCGCCACTCGGGGCTTGGGGTGCTGCCGTTCATTCAGGGCGGGAGAACGGGCAGGGCCCTCTGAGACACGGCGACCTTCGAAGGCCCCCCCGCGCCAAAACGCCCAGGCCCACCCTCCCACTCACCAGCGCCCTCACCTAGGTCTGCCACTCTGCTCTCCACACAGCTGGCGAATAGGGCCTGCCGGCCTCCTAGGGGCTAAACCTAACCCTAGGTTGGCCCCCGAAGGGCCCCTCCCAAGGGGCCTGATGCTGCAACGCCGGGGATTGGGGACCCCCAAGCCCCAGCGCTGGATGCACCCTGCCGCCCCTCCCTACCTGGGCCGCTAGGGGCGCCGCCGTTCATTCACGGTGGGAGGATGGACAGGGCCCTCCGAATCCCCGCCAACTTTCGAAGGCGCCCTGAACCAAAACGCTTGGGCCCAGGCTCATATTCACCAGCACCCTCACCTCAGCCCAACTCTCCACTTGACGCCCAGGTGGTGTATCGGGCTTGCCGGCCTCCTGGGGGCTAACCCTAACCATAGTTCGGCCCCCGAGGGGCACTTCCCAGGGTCCTGGCATCACAACGCTGGGGATGGGGACCCCGAGCCCAAGTGCCGGACTCACCCTGCTGCCCTTCAGCCACCTGAGCCGCTGGAGACCACTGGTCAATCAGGGCGGGAGAATGGGCAGGGCCCTCCGAGCCCCCGCTGACCTTCGAAGGCCCCCCATGCAAAAACATTGGCTCCCATCTTCCTGCTCGCCAGTGCCCTCACCTCGGCCTGGCCCTCCGCTTGCTGCAGAGCCAGTGGATAGTGCCTGCCAGGCTCCTGGGGGATAACTGAAATCCTAGGTTGGCCCCATGGGGCACAACCCAAGGGGCCTGGCTCTGCAACGCTGGGGATTGGTGACTCAGAGCCCCAGAGCCAGACTCACCCTGCCGCACTGTCACCACCCAGACCGCTAGGGGCGCCGCCGCTCATTCAGGGCGGGAGAATGGACAGGGCCCTGGAGAAACAGGCGACATTTGAAGCCTCCCACGCCAAAATGCAGGGGCCCACGCTCCCGCTCGCCAGAGCCTTTACCTCGGCCCGTGTACCTCTCGCTGCCCAGCCAGAGGATTGGGCCTGCTGGCTTCCTGGGTGCTAACTCTAACCCTAGGTCGGCCTATGAGGAGCCCCTCCCAAGGGGCCTGACCTCTCAACGCTGGGGATTGGGGATCCCTGAGCTGCAGCGCGGGACTCACTCTGCCGCCCCACCACCAACGGAGCTGCAAAGCGCGCTGCTGGTTATTCAGGGCAGGAGAACGGGCAGGGCCCTTGGAGACATGGCAACATTCGAAGGCCCAGGGCAACAAAACGCTGGGGACCACGCTCCCGCTCTGCATCACCCTCAACTCGGCCCGCACCTCTGCTCTTCGCAGAGCCAGCGACTCGGGCCTGCCGGCCTCCTGGGCGCTAACCATACCCTAGGACAGCCCCTGAAGGTCCCTTCCTAAGGGGCCTGGCGCCACAACACCAGGGATTGGGGACCCCCAAACCCCAGGGCCAGATTCACGCTGCTGCCCCGCCCCACACGGGCCGCTAGGGGCGCCGCCATTCATTCAGGGTGGGAGAACTGGAGGGCCCTCGGAACCCCTGCCGACATTCGAAGGCGCACCGAACCAAAACGCTTGGGCCCAGGCTCATGTTCACCAGCACCCTCACCTCGCCCGAACTCTCCGCTCGATGCACAGGTGGTGTATCGGGCCTGTGGTGCTCCTGGAGGCTAACCCTAACCATAGGTCGGCCCCCAAGGGGCCCTTCCCAAGGGGCCTGGCGTTGCAACGCTGGGGATGGGGACCCCAAGCCCATGTGCCGGACTCACCCTGCTGCCCTTCAGCCACCCGAGCCGCTAGAGGCCCCACCGGTCAATCAGGGCAGGAGATCGGGCAGGGCCCTCCGAGCCCACGCTGACCTTTGAAGGCTCCCCGCGCAAAAACGTTGGCTCCCAGGATCCTGCTCGCCAGCGCCCTCTCCTCGGCCAACACCTCCACTTGCTTCAGAGCTGGTGGATAGGGCCTGCCGGGCTCCTGTCAGCTAACCAAAACCCTAGGTCAGCCCTGTGGGGATATCCCAAGCGGCCTGGCTCTGCAATGCTGGGGATTGGTGACTCAGAGCCCTAGAGCCAGACTCACCCTGCCGCACTGTACCCTCCCGGGCCGCTAGGGGCGCCGCTGGTCATAGAGGGCGAGAGAAGGGCAGGGCCTTCTGAGCCACCGGTGACCTTCAAAGGCTCCCCGCGCCAAAATGCTGGTGCCCATGCTCCCGCTCCCCAGCGCCCTCACCTCGGCCCGCACTTCCGCTCGCCGCACATTGTGGGGATTGGGCCTGTTGGCCTCCTGGGGGCTAACCCTAACCCTAGGTTGGCCCCCGAAGGGCACTCCCAAAGGGCCTGGTGCCGCGACGCTGGAGATTGGGGACCCCCAAGCCCCAGCGATGTACTCAACCTGCCCCTCCACCGCCACCCGGGCCACTTTGGGTGCCGCCGGTCATTCAGGGTGGGGGAACGGGCAGGGCCCTCCGAGCCACCGGGGACATTCGTAGGTCCCCTGCGCCAAAACGCTGCGGCCCACGCTCCAACTCTACAGCGCACTCACCTCGGCCCGCCCCCCCTCTAGCGACACAGCTGGCGGATCCGGCCTCCTGGGCTCCTAGGGGCTAACCATACCCTAGGTGGGCCCCAGAGTGGCCCCTCCCAAGAGGCTTGGTGCCACAACGGCAGGGATTGGGGACCCGCAAGCCCCAGCGCCGGGCTCACCCTGCCGCCCCGCCGCCACATGGGCCGCTAGGGTCGCTGCCGAGCATTCAGGGCGGGATAATCGGCAGGGCCTTCCGAGGCTTTGGTGAAATAAGAAGGCCCCCCACGCCTAAACGCTGGGTACCACGCTAACACTCGACTGTGCCCTACCACGGTCAATCCCTCCGCTCACTGCACAGCCGGCGGATAGGGACTGCTGGCCTCCTGGGGGTTAACATAACCCTAGGACAGTTCCCAAGAGGCCCCTCCTAAAGAGCCTGGCGCCTCAACGCTGGGGATTGGGGAAACCCAAGCACCAGTGCCGGACTGAACCTGCCACCCCGCTGCCACCCGGGGAGCTAGGGGAGTCGCTAGTCCTTCATGGCGGGAGAACGAGCAGGGTCCTCCGAGCCCCCTGCGACATTCGAAGGCCCACCGAGCCAAAATGTTGGGGTCCACGCTTCCGCTCACCAGCGACCTCACCTTGGCTCACCCCTCCATTAGCCACAGAGCTGGTGGATCGAGCCTGCCAGCCTCCTGGGGGCTAACCCTAACCCTAGGTCGGCCCCCAAGGGGCCCCTCCCAAAGGGACTGCCGCCGAACGCCAGGGATTGGGGACCCCCGAGTCGCAACGCTGGACTCACCCTTCCGCCCCGCCCACACCCAGGCCTCTAGGGCACCGCCGATCATTCAGGGCGGGAGAACGGGCAGGGCCCTCCAAGTCCCTGGCGACATTCAAGGGCCCCCGGCGCCAAAACATTGGGTACCACCTTCCAGCTCGCCAGTGCCCGCACCATGGCCCACCCCTCTGCTCGCCGCACAGCTGGCGTATGGGGCCTGCCGGCCTCCTGGGGGCTAACCCTAACCCTAGGTTGGCCTCAGAGGGGCCCCTCCCAAGGGGACTGGTGACCAAAGCCGGGGATTGGGGAAACCCGAGCTGCAGAGCCGGACTCACCCTGCCGCCCCGTCGACATCGGGCCCGCTGGGGCGTCACTGGTCCTTCAGGGTGGGAGAATGGGCAGGGCCCTCGAGACTCTGGTGACTTTTGAAGGCCATCTGCGCCAAAACGCTGGGGCCCACGCTGGAGCTCGCCAGCGCCCTCACCTCAGCCCGCCCCTCCACTCTCTGCACAGCTGGCGGATCAGGCCTGCCGGCCTCCTGGGGGCTAACTCTAATCCTAGGTTGGCCCCAGAGGGGCCCCTCTGAAGGGGCCTGCCGCCACAACGCCTGGGATTAGGGACCATCGAGTCGTAATGCCGGACTCACCCTGCTGCCCCGCTGACACCAGTGGTGCTAGGGCGCCACTGGTCATTTTGGGCGGGAGAACGGGCAGGGCCCTCTGAGCCCTGGTGAACTTTGAAGGCCCCCAGCACCAAAACGCTGGGGCCCATGCTCCACTCGCCAGCGCCCTCACCTCGGACCATGAATCCATTCGCCTCAAGATGGTGGGTCGGGCCTGCCGGCCTCCTGAGGGCTAACTCTAACCCTACATCGGCCCCAGAGGGGCCCTTCCCAAGGGGCCTGGCACTGCAACGTCGGGTATAGGAAAGCCCTAGCCTCAGCACCGGACTCATCCTGCCGCCCCGCCATAACCCGGGCCGCTAGGGGTGCCGACGGTCATTCAGGCGAGAGAACTGGCAGGGCCCCCCGAGCCCCCGGTGACCTTTGAAGGCCCCCCCGCTCCAAAACGCTTGGGCCCACGCTCCCACTCGCCAGCGCACTCACCTCGGCCTGGTCTTCTACTCGCTGCTCAGCAGGCGGATCGGGCCTGCCGGGCTCCTGGGGGTTAACCTAACTCTAGGACAGTCCCCGAGGGGCCCCTCCCAAGGGGCCTGTCGCCGCAACACCGGGGATTGATGACCCCCAAGCCCCAGCGTCGGACTCACACTGCCGCCCCGCTGGCACCCAGGTAACTAGGGGCACCGCCGGTCATTCAGGGCGGGAGAATGGGCAGGGCCCTCCGAGTCCCGGTGAACATCTAAGGGCCCACGCACCAAAATGCTTGGGCCCATGCTCCCGCTCACCAGCGCCCTCACCTCGACCCGCCCCTCTGCTCGCCGCACAGCCAGCAGATCGGGCCTGCCAGCCTCCTGGGGGCTAACCGTAAACTTAGGTTGGCCCCCAAGGGGAACCTCCCAAGGGGCCTGGCACAGCAACGCCAGGGATTGGGGACCCCCGAGCCCCAGCGCCATACTCACTGTGCCACCCCGCTACCACCCGGGCCCCTAGGGGTGCCACTGGCCATTCAGGGCGGGAGAATGGGCAGGGCCCTTCGAGCCTCTAATGACGTTCAAAGGCCCCCTGCGCCAAAATGCTGGATACCATACTCCTGCTCGCCAGTGCCCTCACCTCGTCCCACTCTTCCGCTCCCTGCAGTGCCGGCGCATCGGTCCTGCTGGCCTACTGGGGTCCAACCGTAACCATAAACCTTAACCCCTAACCTTAAACACTTAACCCCTAACCCTAACCCTAAACCCTAACCCTTACCCTAACCCTAACCCTACCATAAACGTAACCCTAAACCCTAATCCTTAAACCCTAAATCCTAACATTAACACTAAACCCTAAACCCTAACCCCTAACCCTAATCCCAAAACCCTAAACACTAAACACTAACTTAAACCACTAACCACAAACCCCAAACCCTAACCCTAAACCCTACCCCTACCCCGACCCCTACCATACCCCTAACACTACCCCTAACCCTACCCCTTCAGCAAACCCTACCCCTAACCCGTAACCTAACCCTAAACCGTACCCTAAACTGTACCCTAACCCTTACTCTACCCGTACCCTAACCCTAACCCACACCTCTACCCTAACCCTAACCATAACCCTAACACGTACTCTAACCCATACCCTAACCCGTACCCTAACCCTAACCCTAAACTGTACCCTAACCCGTAACTTAAACTGTACCCTAAACCTAACTGTAACCCTAACAAGTACCCTAAACCATACCCTAACTTTAACCCTAAACCCTAAACCCTGACCCTAACCCATACCCTAACTCGTACCATAACCTGTACCCTAACCCTACCCATATCCTAACGCTAACCCATACCCTAACCATAACCCTAAACCCTAAACCGTAACCCGTACCCTAACCCTAACCAGTACCCTTACCTTAACCTTAACCCATACCCTAACCCGTACCCTAACCCACACCCTAACCTGTCCCTATCTCTAACCTGGACCCTAACCCATACCCTAACCCATACCTAACCCTAACCTGTACCCTGACCCGTACCCTAACCCACACCCTAACCCTAAACCATACCCAATCCCTATCCCTAACCCGTTCCCTAACCCGTACCCAAAACCTAACCCGTACCCTAAACCTAACCCGTACTCCAACACTAACCCTAAACCTAACCCCAAACCCTAAACCCTAACCCGTACCCTAAACCCTAATCTGTACCCTAACCCATAACCTCTAACCTGTAACCCCTAAACCCAACCCTAACCCGTACACTCTCCTTACACTAACCCTAACCCCTACCCTCACCCATAACCTAACCTTAACCCATACCCAACCTTAACCCATACCCTAATCCGTACCCTAAGCCGGGGATTGGGTACACCTGAGCCCCACCACGGGACTCAGCCTGCCACGCCTCAGGAAACCATGCCCCTTGGGGTGCCACAGAGCATCCCGTGCAGAACTGGTAGGGACCCCCTGAGCACCCAGCGATCCTCGGCGGCCTCCTACACCCCAACCATGAGGCCCACGCTCATCCCGCCCCACGCCTTCCCTTCAGCTTGCAACCGAGCTCGTCGCAGAGCCGGCAGATCAGGCCTGCCAGGTTTCTGGGGCCTAGACCTGACCCTAGGTCAGCTGGGTAGGGCCCCTCCCTTGGGGCCCGGTGCCACAGCCCCAAGGACTGGGGACACCTGAGCCCCACTGCAGGAAAAAGCCTGCCAGCCCGCAGGAAACCGTGCCCCTTGGGAGGCTGTAGAGCATCCAGGGCAGGAGAACCAGGAGGGCCCCCAGAGCCCCCGGCGAACTTCAGCGATCCCTAAACCCAACCTTGAAGCCCACGCTCACCCCACCCCGCACCCTCACCTCAGCCCGCGGTGGAGCTCACCACATAGTGGGCAGATCTGGCCTGCGGGGTTCCTGGGCCCCAACCCTAACCCTAGTTCATCTATGGAGGGGCCCCTCCCCAGGAGCCTGGAGCTGCAGCTGCGGGGATTCAGGGCACCTGAGGCCTACAGCAGGAATCAGTCTGCCACACCGCAGGAAACCATGTGCCTTGGGAGGCCATAGAGCATTCAGGGCTGGAGAACCAGGAGGGCCCTCCTGAGCCACCAGCGAACGTCAGCGACCTCCCGCACCCCTACACTGAGGCCCACGCTCACCCTCCCCACACCCTCACCTCAGCCCGTGTAGCTAGCCATACAGCCAACAGATCGGGCCTGCGGGGCTCCTGGGCCTAACCCTAGCCCTAGGTCGGCCGTGAGTGTGGGGGCCTCCCCAGGAGCCTTGCACCGCAGTCCCGGGGAACTGGGATACCTGTGCCCCACTGAAGAACTCAGCTTGCTACCTGAAAGGAAACCGTGCCCCTTGGGGCTCTATGGAGCCTACAGGGCACGAGAACTTGGGGAGTCCCCTGGAGCCCATCCCCATCCTTGGCAGCCCCCTGTGCCCCAACCCTGAGGCCCATGCTCACCCTCCCCCATGGCCTCCTCTCAGCCCTCCACAGAGCTCGCCGCACAGCCTGCAGATTGTCCCTGCTGATCTCCTGGACCCTAACCCTTACCCTAGGTTGGACACAGAGGGGCCCCTCCCCAGGGTCCTGGCACCCAACTCCAGGGGATTGGGGACACCCAAGCCCCACCGTAGGACTCAGCCTGCAGCCCACAGGAAACTGTACCATTTTGGGGAACAATAGAGCATTCAGGGCAAGAGAATTGGGGCACCCCCTGAGAGCCCCTTCTGGTGATCCCCGACCTTTGAGCCCTTCAGGATGAAACCCCAAGGCTCACACTCACCCGCCCTTGTGCCCTCATCTCACTCGGCCTGGGAGTTCTCTGAGCACTGGGCAGTTCAGACCTGCTGTCTCCTGAGGCCTAACCTAACGCTGGGTCTTCTGCTGAGGGTCCCTCCCCGTTTGCCTGCCTCCAAGGCACCAGGCATTGGGCTCACCTCTGCACGACTAGAGGACTCAGCCTGCCCCACAGCAGGAAACTGTCCATTTGGGGCTGCAGCAAGGATTTATAGGAAAATTGGAGGGCACCCCTCAGCCCATCCCAGGCAACCCCCACTTTCAGAGATCTCCCCGGATCCAATTAGTACCTTCACACTGACATTTAAACTTGCTCTCCAGGGGGATCTTTTGAAATTCTCCACACTTCTAACCGATGGCATCATCCAGCTTCAGTGCCTTACCCAGCTTTAGGTCTTGAGATGGATTAAAATGGGAAGTCATTAGACTGATGACGACGTACTGGTGACCAAAAGATACATGCATAATTCCTTCATATCACTTGGCTTCAGGGAAATGCAAATCTAAACCCCTATAGATGCCATATCACACGAGGCCGAATATCTAAAAATAAGAAAACATGAAACTATACATGTTCGAGAGGATGTGGAGAGACGGGAACCCTCTTACACCCCTGTACGAATGCAGTCTGGTACAGCCACTCTTGAAAATGGTATGGAGTTTCCTCAAGAAGTTATAAATAAAGTTACCCTATGTCCCAACAATTGCACTACTGGGTATTGACCCCAAAGAGACAGAGGTAGTGAAGAAGGGACACATGCATCCCAGTGTTCATAGCAGCAATATCCATAATAGAGAAGCTGTGGAAGGAGTGCAGATGACCATGGATAGATGAATTGATAAAGCAGATGTGGATCATATATATAATGGAATATTACTCAGCCATCAGATAGGATGAATACTTACCATCACACCGACCTGGGTGGAGCTGGAGGGTATTATGCTGAGTGGAATAAGTCAATGAAAGAAAGGCAATGATCATATGCTTTCACTCCTATGTGGAATATCAGAAACAAGGAAGAAGACCATAGGGGAAGGAAGGGAAAATAGAATGGGAAGTCATCAGAGAGGGAGAAAACCCATGATGGACTCTTAACTATCGCAAGAAACTGATGATTGTTGGAGGAGAAGTTGGGGGGGGTTAACTGGGTGAGTAGCATTAAGGAGGCCACACGATACAATGAGCACTAGGTGTTACACACGACTGAAAATTTATTGAAGACTACATCTGAAACTAATGATGTACTGTAAGTTGGCTAATTGAATTTAAATTAAAGAATAAAAGACCTCAAATAAACAATCCTATACATTTGTATGGAACCACTAAAGATACTGAACACCAGTGCAATGTGGAAAAGAAAAACAAAGCTGGAGGACTCACCATTTCAGATTTCAGGTTATACTACAAAGCTGCAGTCATCCTAACAAGAGAGTATGGCACAAAAATAGACACAGCGACCAAAGGAACAGGATACAAGTTCAGACAGAAACCCACAATTATGTGGTCCATGAATCTTCCACAAAGCAAGCAATGATATCAAAAGGGAAAAGGTCAGTATCTACAACAAATGGTGTTGGGAAACCTAGACAGCTACGCACAAAAGAATGAAATTAGACTGCTTTCTTACACAATACAGACAAACACAAAACAGTTTCAAGACCTCAATATGAGACCTGAATCCATAAATATGCTACAGGAGGGAAGACAGTAATTTCTTGACATGGACCATACCAACGTTTTTCTAGACTGTCTCCTGAGGCAAAGGAAATGAAAGCAAAAATAAACTATTGGGAATACAGCAAAATAAAGTTTCCACACGGCAGAAGAACAATGAAAATGTAAAAATAATAAGACAACCTACTCAAAGGGAGAAGATAATTGCAAAGATCATATGCAATAAAGGGATAGTGTTCAAAACATATACAACTGATACAACTCGACCCCCAAAAAACAAATAATCCAGTTAAAAAATAGGCAGAAGACATGAACAGACATTTCTCCAAAGAAGAATTACAAATGGCCAACAGTCCCGTGAAAAGATGTTCACCATCACGCATCATCAGGAAAATGTAAATCCAAAGGACAATGAGGTAATACCTCAAACCTGTCAGAATGGCTAACATCAAAAGCACAACAAAGAGCAGGTGTTGGGAGGATGTGGATAAAGGGGAATCCTCGCAAACTGTGGGTGGGAATGCAAACTGTGGTGGCCACCGTGGAAAACAGTATGAAGGTTCCTCAAAAAATTAAATATAGAACTACCCTACGATCCAACAATCACACTACTCGTATTTACCCAAAGAATAGGAAAACAGTAACATAAAATGATACGTGCACCACTATGTTTCTTCCACCATTATTTACAATATCACAATATGGAAGCAACCCAAGTGTCTGTAGAAAAATTGACAAATGAGATGATAGATGTGTGTATTCACACACACACACAATGGAGTATTACTCGGCTTGAAAAAGAATGAAACCTTGCCATTTGCAGCCACATGGATGGAGCTAGAGAGAATTATCCTAAATAAAATCAGTCAGTCAGAGAAAGACAAATCCCATACGATGTCACTCTAATGGGGAATTTAAAAAACAAACAAAAATAAATAACTAAAAGAGAAAAAGGAGACACACCAAAATAAAAATTCTCAACAAGAGAGAACAAACGGATGGTTACCAGAGAGGAGGTGAATAGAGGGATGAGTGAAATAGATGAAGGGGATTAAGACGACACTTTTCTTGATGACCACTGAGTAATATATAGAATTACTGAATCGCTCTAGTGTACACCTGAAACGAATGTAATACTGTATGTTAGCTCTACTGGAATAAAAATAAATTTAAAAAAATATTTTTCTTTCAGGAACCTCTTTGAAAAAGCTTTTCCTGTGCAATGTGCATCAGCCCTACTTGGGAGGATTCAATCTACAATAATTATTCACTTCATGCCACAGATTCAGATTTCACTGAGTTCTTACCGTGGATCCCAGCCCACGGGAGCCATGGTCCTTTTCTGTCCAGGCTCAGCACCTATGCATTCAAGATTGGAAGTAGAGACACATGTCACTTCACAGTCCAGAAAGCTATTATTGTTTCTGTTACAATGTGAGAGAGTCACAGACTTTGGGACCGGTTTCAGAGCAGGTTTATTATGGATCCTGGATCTCTACTTCAATGTTCATTACGTGTATCCATTTGGCTAACACGTTCCCTGTGGATGGGCTTGCTTCCAAGCACATACATGGAAGATGCAAAGGTGGGTGGGCTTGGTACAGGACAGGAAGAAGACCAAAAGTAGAAAAGGTCCAACCCCTCCCCTGATCCAGGAACTGCTATGGGAGAGGGTACGGAGGTAGAATCCATGCGAAACTCCAAGGTCACCAGCTGAACACAGGAGGCATAGGTCAAGGGATCTGTAGATGCAGGGGTTGAAGGCTGCTCTGAGCTACCTCTGGGAGGAAGGGCGGGAAGGAATGAGAAGGAGACACTGCCTCCCCCTGGCACATGCCAGCTGCCTACCACTCCGACACACATCAGTCTATGAGCTGACGCAGCCTGGGCTCAGGATGGGCTGGCTCGGATCCCTCAATCCTCAGTGGGAGAGCTGGCCCCAGGGCTCAGAGACATGCTGAGGGAGATGAGAGGGAAAGCTGCCCCACCCAGGTCATCCCCTCCTTGAGCAGACAGCCCTTCAGAACTGCTGAAAAAAAAAAAACCCACCAACGGGTTTGAAAGACATGCCATGGATGAACTAAGGCATAGAGATATGTAAAATAACATTCATTTTTAAGTTCAGAGCTGTCATCTCAGGAAGTGGGGAGAGCTTCCCTGAAGAAGACTGAGGGGAGGGCAGGCCATACTGAAACGGGAGACATGGCTCTCCTGATTGGGGACCTGCAGCCCCCTTCCAGGGCAGGGCATCATCCTCGCATCACACGAGATCCATGGAAGTGTTCCATCAGGCCAGATGTTTGTCTCGAGAAGGCTACCCTGGCATCGGACTGCACAGGTCACCAGGGACGAGGGCCAGATGGAGGACGGACAATACCCCGGAGGCCGTGGGGCAAGAGCAGAGGCACATGACCTTGAAGATGATGATGAAAAGCAGGAGCTGGCAGCATGGAGCCAGGCCAAAAGTGCCATGGGAGCAGTGCCCACAGCTACACTGACTGGGTGCCTTCTGTGCCAGGTGTGGCTGACTTCAGTGTGCTCCAGACTAGTCCTGACCACAAGTCTAGGAAGTGTGCACCACCCCCGGCCTCCTCTCCCCTTGCAGCTGCTAGGAATCACGGTCACAGACCCAGGTCAGCCTTCTTGGAAACCAAGCAGTGGCTCCCCCACACGCTGCACCACTGGTGGTGGTCCGTGCGACCCTCGTACCTGGCCAGACACTGATGTCTACCTGTCTCCACACAAATCCACAGACAGGAGGGTGTCCCTGAATTCCACAGCACCTGATGAGACCGATCCACAGAACCCATCACCCAGTGGGTCACTCGGGACCTCACCTATGGTCATGGAGCTCACCATACCCTATTTCTGTCACTTCCCACAGAAAGCCTGCTTCTGATCCCCCACAATACCATACATCCTGGTTGCTGACCTGGGGTCATTGCATGAACCCACATGGCACCTTTCTTTAAGTGAAGGCTATGCCTACACCTCCTAGAAAATATTTCTAATGAAGTACAAGTCCATCAGGACTATGGTGTGAACAGTAGCACACAGCCTGCATGGTAGTAGTCAGTAATTCTAACAAGGGTTATCCCCACCCCCTATCTCACAAAAACTTCCTCCATCCCACGGAACTCATGGTCTGCCCTCAGAAAACCCTCCAGGAAACAAACCTTTCATCTGAATGCTCTCTTCACCTTCTGCTACAAATCTTGTCCAACCACAATGATATGAAACTAGAAATCAGTCTCAAGAAAAAAATGGGACAGTCAAAAATAGGGGGACATTTATGGGGCCTGGGTGGCTCAGTTGTTAAGGATCTGCTTTCAGCTCAGGTCTTGATTCCAGGATCCTGGGATCTAGCCCCCAATCAGGCTCCTTTTTCCGTGGGAAGCCCGCTTCTCCCTCTCCCACCCCCCGCTTGTGTTCCCTCTCTCGCTGTCTCACTCTCTGTCAGATACTTAAATAATCTTAAAAAACTATGTGGGGATTTAACAACATGCTACTGAACAACCAACAGTCAAAGTAGAAATCAAAAAAAATTTAGAAGTACCTTGACACTTATGAAAAAGACAACCTACAAAAACTTATGGGATGCAGCAAAAGTAGCTTTAAGGGGGACATTCATAGAAATTCAAGTGTTCATCAATCCACGAGAATGCTCTCCAATAAACAACCTGATTTATGTGGTAAAGAAGTAGAAAAAAAAACAACAAACAAAGGCCCAAATTAGTAGAAATAAGGAAATAACAAAAAGGAATGCATAAATAAATCCAATGGAGACTAAAAAGACAAAAAAAAAAAAAAACACAAAACAATGAAAATGAGAGCGGCTTTTTTTGGAAAGATAAACAAAACTGACTCACCAAGAAAGACAGAGGACTCGAATACAATCAGGAAAGAAAGACAATGGATTCCTGTCTCATATCAAAATCAAAAGAACTCTTCAACCTTGGACACAACAACTTCTTGCAAGCCACGTCTCTAAAGGCCAAGGAAATAAAAGCAAAAATGAACTATTGGCACTTCATCAGGATAAAAAGCTCTGCTTGGCAAAGCAAATGATCAAAAAACAAAAAGGCAACCTATGGAATTGAAGAAGATATCTGCAAATGATATTACAGATAAAGGGCTGGTATCCAAGATCTATAAAGAACTCTTCAAACTCGACACCCCAAAAATGGACAGAAAACACAAAGAGACACTTCTCCAGAGAAGACATACAAATGGCCAACAAACATATGAAAAAATGCTCCACATCACTTGCCATCAGGCAAATACAAATCAAAACGACAATGAGATACCACCTTACACCAGTTAGAATGGTTAAAATTAACAAGGCAGGGGGCACCTGGGTGGCACAGAGGTTAAGCGTCTGCCTTTGGCTCAGGGTGTGATCCTGGCATTATGGGATGGAGCGCCACATCAGGCTCCTCCGCTATGAGCCTGCTTCTCCCTCTCCCACTCCCCCTGCTTGTGTTCCCTCTCTCCCTGGCTGTCTCTATCTCTGTGGAATAAATAAATAAAATCTTGAAAAAAAAATTAACAAGACAGAAATAAAAAAAAGTCAGAGAGGATGTGAAGAAAGGGGAGCCCTCTTACACTACTCGTGAGAATTCAAGCTGGTACAGCCACTTTTGAAAACAATATGGAGTTTCCTCAAGACGTTAAACACAGAGCTATCCTACGACCCACCAACTGCACTACTGGGTATTTACCCCATAGACACAGAGTAATGAAAATAAGGGACACCTGTATCCCAATGTTCATAGCAGCAATGTCCATAAAAGCCAAACTGTGGAAGGAGCCAAGATGTCCTTCAGCAGATGAATAGACAAAGAAGATGTGGTTCATCTACACAATGGAATATTACTCAGTCATCAGAAAGGATGAATACCCACCATTTGCACCAACGTGGATGGACCAGGAGGGGATTATGCTAAGTGAAATTAATTCAAGCAGAGAAAGGCAATTATCATATGGTTTGACTCCTATGTGGAAAGGAAGGAATGGCATGGAGGACATTAGAAGAAGGAAGGGAAAAGTGAAGGGGGGGAATGAGAGGAGGAGGTGAACCATGAGAGACTACTGACACTGGGAAACAAACTGAAGGTTACAGAAAGGGAGGGGTAGGGGAATGGGTTATCCTGGTGATGGGTATTAAGGAGGGCACGTGTTGGGGCGCCTGGGTGAAACAGCAGTTAAGCGTCTGCCTTCGGCTCAGGGCTTGATTCTGGGGTTATTGGATCAAACCCCACAACAGGCTTCTCTGCTGTGAGCCTGCCTCTTCCTCTCCCAACCCCCTGCTTGTGTTCCCTCTCTCGCTGGCTGTCTCTATCTCTGTCGAATAAATAAATAAATTCTTTAAAAAAAAAGGAGGGCACGTGTCATAATGAGCACTAGGTGTTATATGCAAACAATGAATCATGGAACACTACATCAAAAACAAATTAAGTAATGTAGGGTGAATAACAATTTAAAAAAAAGAGAGATATGAAATCCATACAGGAAAACTGTCACTATTTGCAAATGACATGAAATCCCGAAAGATTCCACAAAAAAAAAAAAAAAAAACTGTTAGAATAAACAAATTCAAGAAAGCTGCAGGATATAAAGTCAATATACAGACCTGTTGTCTTTTTTTTTCAGATTTTATTTATTTATTTGAGAGGAAGAGAGAAAGCACGAGCAGGGGGAGTGTCAGAAAGAGGGAAAAGCAGACCCTCGCTAAGCGGGGAGCCCAACACGGGGCTCGATCCCAGAACTCTGGGATCATGACCTGAGCTGAAGGTAGACGCTTCACTTATGGAGCCACCCAGATGACCAAACTTCTTGCATTTCTGTATACTGATGACACACTTTCACAAAGAAAAATTAAAAAGTAACGACATCTACAATTGCATAATGAATCTAGAAATGAAAGTAACCAAGAATGAGAAAGACATAGTACACTCAACACATAGCAGAAAAGAAATGAAAAATATGTGTGTCGAGGGGGGCAGAATGTATGGGTCAAAGATTTGGAAGGCAACACAAACAAATGGAAGCGTACGCCATGCCCCTTAACTGGAAGAGTTAATTATATGAACATGTCCATCGTACCAAATAAATCGACAGATGTGATGAAATTCCAGTGGCATTATTTGAGGAAATAGAAAACAGTCCTCAAACTTGTATGGAATCACAAAACACCCCAAATACCCAAAGCAACCTGGAGAAAGAGGTGCAGTCAACACACTCCTGGATTTCAAGCTAGATTACAAAGCTGTTATCATCAAAACAGGATGGTACTGGCAGAAACACAGAAACCAGGTCAGTGGAGCAGAACAGAAAGCTCAGAAACTTAACCACAAGTAGATGATCCTAACTTACGACACAGCAGCAGAAGATATGCCATTAGGAAGGACTGTGTCTTCAGTGAGCGGTAACAGGCAAACTGGACACTAAATGCAGAAGAATATAACTGGGCCACTTTCTTACACCACACACAAAATTTTTAATGGATGAATGATTTGAAAATAAGACCTGAATCCATAAACCTCCAGGAAGACACAGGTACTAAGTCTCTCGACATTGGTGTTGGCAAAGAGTCTTCAGATCGGACACCAAATGAAAGGGAACAAAAGCAAAAATAAACAAGTGGAACATCAAACTGAAATCTTCCACACGGCAAAGAAACCAGCAAAAACTTAAAAGGCCACTGACCCAATAAGAAAAAAAATATCTGCGAATCATATGTGTGAGAAGAGGCTAATATCCAAAATACACACAACACTCATTCAAATCAAAACAAAAAAAACTGTATAAAAAATGGGGGAATATGTGAATAGATACTTTCCAAAGATGGCACACAGGTGCCAACAGACAGAAAACGTTGTTCAATTTCACTAATCATCGTCAGGGAAACATCAGTCAAACCCACATTCGGCCATCCTCTCACAACTGTTGGAACAGCAATTGTCCCAGAGACAGACACCAAGTGGGGTCAAGGGTGTGCAGACGAGGAGACACTGTACACTGTTGGTGGGAATGGAAATTTGTGCAGCCACTGTGAAAAACGGTATGGAGGTTCCTGAAAAAATAAATACAACTACCCCATGACCCAGTAATGGCTCTACTGAGTATTGATTCGGAGAACACAAAAATACTGCCTCAAAAAGACAGATGCACTGCCACGTTCACTGCAGCATTATTCACAAGAACCAGACATGGAAACACAGACCTTGGGGGCCTTATGCCAAGTAACTCAGACACAGAAAGACCAATACCAGATGCTCTCATGTACATTCCACGTGGAATAAACAAATACTGAATGCATAGATACTGAGAGCAGATTGGCAGGTGCCAGATCCGGCGATGGGGTGGTAGAAATGGGTGAAGGTGGTCAAAGTCTCAATGTTTGAGGGAGAAAATCCGACAGTCATGAAATGTTCTGTCTAGCATGAAGACTAAAACTAACCCCGTAGCATGGGGTATAAGTTTCCCTGCTCTTAGAAAGTACAGGGCTTCTGAGAAACCTTGCACAGCAGAAATGGTGTCAAGAAGGAATGGCCATTAATTTACACAGAACAATTAGACAGTGTGCTCAGACTTCAAAATTCCTTCTCTTTGGCTTTTCTTAGGCTTCAGGACATACGTTTCTAACGGAGGCCCAGCATAAATGAAGATAAAGCACAGCAGAGGCTCACAGACATCATTCAAAGTGCTGGTGGCTGGTTGTTGAGAGAGGTTCCCAACAGAAGGAGCTGGTTGGGGTGCACGCCGCCTCTGTCGGGCTTCTCCCCAAAACAGATGCTGAACGCCATTCTCACTGTTCACCTTTTTTCATAAGAGGGAAATCTTCTTCAGGTCTCTTCCTCTTACTGAAGCTGGGTAATAACGTAGTTCTTTCATGAAAGCCCAGTGTCTTACTGAGAACGTTTAAAAAGTGGGGGATACTTGTACTTGAGCATTGCTGAGGGAGGAGATGTGAAAGGTTCTCCCAGACACAAACCTCAGCAGATCCACCGGGAAAGGCACCTTCCTCAGCATGCGGAACAAGGACTATCTCCTACCCCCAGAAACCCTCTCCTTCCCCTCTATCAGGACAACCCACAACAGCTGGGAGGTACACCAATTCCTCCATTCTACTACTCCTAATAGCTAACCCATCAGCAAATCCTGTGAGCTCCATCTTCAAAATGGACCCAGAATAGGTCTAACCACTCCATCCAAGGCCACCTGTCTGGTCCACAGTGCCTGAGTTCCTGGAAAAGCTTCGTCATTGACCTGCCTTGCCATCTTCAATGCTCTGTCATCTGTTCTCAACACTGTAGCCAGGTTGGCCCAGTGAAACAGGGTCTCATGGGGTTATAGCCCTGAAATGGCTTTCTGTCACCCTCTGCCACCTCTCTGTGCTCATGTCCTAACTTGTCTCCTGTGGCCACAGGGCCTTCTTGCTGCTCCTGGACATACCTGGAATTCTCCTGCCCCAGAGCCTTTGCGCATGCTTTCCCTTCTGTTCAGAATGCTCTTGATGTGTTCTCACTCACCTTCGGAAAACTCTGAATTGGCGTGACAGGAACAGAAGATGAGGCTGTGTGTTGGGTGAGGCTGGTGGCCCAGAAGAAGGTTCTCTGCCAGCTCTCTGCCTGTGCCTCACTTGTCCTCAGCCAGGAACTTGCACACAGCCCTCACCTGTCACAACTCTCACCCAGGATACCCACAGTCACCCCTGGAGCCCACCCTGCCCACAGCCTGCTGCTGAATGCATTCAACTCTCCTCTGGGACCCTGTCAGCTTTACCCAGACCTGGAACGCCACCGTCTCCTGCAAAGCTTCCGGATTCCCCCTCTGGTTCCAAAATCACACTGGCGCAAGGCTTTCATGAGAAAGCTATAACGCTAACTAATGAAAGGTTCACACCTACTATCCCCTTCTGTTGCCTTTCTCTCCACCTTCTTTCCTACCTGTGCAAACTGTAACATATCAGTGGAACATGAACATGCTCTGAGACCCGAATCTTTCATTGCGGCTTTCGCAAGACTCCTTATGTGATATGCAACAAGTGTATCCTACATCAGGGTGTTTTACAACTATCGTCTATAGAATAGTACAGCCAAAATCACTACAATTTTACCTCACTCTTCATGAAGCAGAACACTTTTTCCTTTCTTCTTTTACTTAAATTCCAGTTAGTTCACATGCCATGGAATATTCACTTCAGGGGTAAGATTTAGTGATTCCTCTCCTGCCTACAGAACCTGGTGCTCATCACAAGTGCCCTCCTTAATACCCCTCACCCACTTAACCCTTCCCCCCACACCCCTGTCCTGCAGCAACACTCAGTTTGTTCTCCAAGGTTAAGTCTATTTCCTTGTTTGCCTCTCTCATCACCCCTCCACTCTGTTCATCTGTTTTCTTTCTGAAATTCCACAAGCATGAGAGTATAGGATATTTGTCTTTCCTCACTGATTTTGCTTAGCTTAATACACTCTAGGTCCATCCACATCCTTGCAAATGGTAAGATTTCATTCTTTTTGAAGCTGGGTCATATTCCATTATATATATATATGTATGTATCCCACATCTTCTTTATTCATTCATCAGTGCATGGACTTTGGGATTCTCTCCATAGTTTGGATACTGTGGACATTGCTGCTATAAACATCATGGTGCATGTACCACATTCGAATCTGCATTTTTGTATCCTTTGGGTAAATACCTAGGACAGCAATTGCTGGATCATGTGGTTGTTCAATGTTTAAGTTTGAGGAACCCCCACACTGCTCCCAGACTGGCTGCACCACTTTGCATTCCCACCAACAGGATGGGAGGGTTCCCCTTTAAGCAGAGCATTATCTGCTAGCAATTTCATAAGAGGAAACAAAACCTCTGGGAGATGCACCCAGGGTCAGGCAAGCAGTTGCAGACTTCACCCCAAGGCTCCTGACGCCAAGCCCCTTGAAGCCACCAGCATGCCACTATCCAAAAGAATTCCCAGACTCTCCTTCTGACTTCACCACCAAAGAAACTACAGAGAGAATATGGCACCTCAAAATATCGAGATAATACTTTTAGTAAAACTAGAAAGTCAAGCTCAACTTTTAAACAGGAACAGGCCGCTTTGGATAATTTTCAATTTTCCCTCCACCCTAATTTTAACTCTTCTGATAAATAAACTAATCAATGATGAAACATCACCTTTGTCAAATGACATCATCCAAGTCTGTATCAGATGAAAAAAGCCACCTAACTCTAGATGCTGGCCACTCAAGTATATCGTAGGCCCAATTGAATAAACACTGTTAGATGAAGGAACAAATTAGATGTTACAAACAGGCACAGAGTGAATCTCACCTTCCCTTTCTAATAAAAGAGGGTTCCTAGGAAACAGATGGTCAAAATACATTTGTAAGCAATAAATGGACAGATAAATTGTGATCCCCTGCAAAGATCTACCTGCAGGGAAACTAAGTAATTCTTGCACCAAACCCAGAATGCTGACAGCTACTTCAATTTTACTTTGTGGCTCAACTAGAGAAAACAGAAAAGCCCAGGAGGTTTTGGGATAATGAGAGGTTTTACCTCCAGCCCTGACATAGTTAGGACATTTTGCCAAACATACCTGTGCTTTCTCTGAACACTGGCGTCCTGTGACAAGCTTCCTCGCTGACTCAGATGCTGACGTTCAAAACATCGGGTGTCTTGGAGTCAGAGCAGAGAAGTGCTGTCAGATGGGGAGAAGAAGGCACCTCTGACCTAAAGCCCACACACCTGCTTCGGTTTCTGGGTAAAGGGGCAACACATACTTGTTGTTTAGCAGTAATTATCTTCATTCTCAATAGACCAATGACCTTGCCTTTTCTGGAAAGCAAGACTTACTCTTCTAAAGAAACCCTCAATTCATGTATTCCCAATGCAACTAGAGTGGGGTCTGGTTTACGCTCACCTCCAGGCCCCCACCTGGAGGATTTTCCTGCATGATTCTACCAGCCAATTACCACTAACCTGGGGGCACACGGGGCATAATGCTGAAGTTGCGGGTCGGCTCTGGGGCTTGCTACTGCCACACCAGTGCCTGGGGGACCAGGGCACACCCTGCTGAACTCGGGGTACTGCTCAAGATGCATCACCTGCTCTGTGTCAGAGAACCGGGGGACACATCACTGAAGGTGGAGACTCTGTGAGGTCCTTACCTGCCCTCTTCCCAGGGAACAGGGGAAACCCTGAAATTCTGCAACCCATCCCAGAAAAGCTCAGGTGAATGGGCGCCTTGGAGTTCACGGTTATGGGGAATAAGGCCAGTTGAGGACATGGGGCAGAAGAGACTTTAAAGAGGAAAAGAAAACTCACCTGAGTCCCCACAATGAACCCTCTCCAAGTGCCCTTCCAGAACCCTGCCTCCAACCTGGGGTGCACCCTATCCCCGGACCCCCCCACCACTGGTGCTTGCTGCTCACTCACCAGCCGGGACCTCCGCAGGGCAACTCTCTCTCTCCCAGTGCCCTTCTTCTGCCCCAGGTCTGCACCCCACTGCAACTCTGGAACAGCCCACAGAGACGTAGCTCAACCCCCAAGCAGTGATTGGTCAGGGAGGGTGGTGCCCCAGCCCCTGGGATGCCAGGCAACCCGCCCTCAAGCCCCTGGAACCCTGAAAGTGCAGGGGGTCCAAGAGGTGCCTCTTCTACCCAACATCCAGCACAGACATGGGTGGGGTCTTGGGCCAGGCTCCCCACACACACCTGGCCCCTTCCAGGGACCCCTCTAGCTGCAGACCACCCTCAGAGTCCTGCCCCTTCCCTTTCTGCACCAGGCCTCCCTGCTGGGGTGTGTCTGGTTCTGGGCAAGTTCAGTGGCTCTCAGACCCTCCAAGGCTTGGGCTTTAGGAAATGTAATGATTTCATGCATTTTCAGTATGTACATGTCAGTATGACTTTAATCTTATGGGAGCCAAAGAGGTTCTTTATCTTTTCTTATCTTCATGTTGGCATTTTTGGTTATTGTTTTCTTCTCAAAGCAGGTGTACAACATGTGCTTGGGGCTGAAATAGGGCCCATGCTTTGAGTTTTTGCCCAATCATTTTGAGCCGGGTAAAATGTTAAAGGATAGCTTCCCTGGGATCCCAGGATCAGGGCCCACAGATGATATAAGATAAAAATTACTTTCATCATTATAATTACTAGTAAATGGAGGAATTTGAGACAAAAGCACCTTTCACAAGAGTACCAAGAAATCAAAATGATGCCCACAGAAGACTACCAGCTCCATGGTCAGCACAAGTAACAGAAGTGTTCACAGTCTCTGGACTCCTGCCCTTCTCCTGCCCAAATCTCTGAAGCACACAGACCACTTAAAATCAGAATTGTAGAACTGCTAGACACCTTAGAGATGTCTGGCACCATTCCCTTGGACTGCAGAATAAAACACAGTAGCTCATTGTCACAAACTAATTTCAACATGAAGTGCCCCCTGGATGCACTAAGTTCTTTCTCTGCAAATGTTGACTATTGTAAGTCACAGTCATACCATTTAAACACTAGGATGGCTGGGAAGTCATTGTAGGTAAGGCAATATTTTAGCCACGTTTATAAGCATTGGCTCACTTTGTAGAAGAGGCTGAGCTGAGTGTTTTTAAATACTATTTCAGGTACAAGAGAGGAGTTAAGATGGCGGAGGAGTAGGGGATCCCTTTTTCAGCAGGTCCCCTGAGTCCAGCTGGATAGGTACCAGACCAGACTAAACAACCACGGAATCAGCCTGAGAGGTAGGAAGATATATCTGGATCTCTACAAATGAACATCTCCAGCGCTGAGTATTGAGGTAGGAAGGGGGGAGTCCTGAAACCTAGCACAGATGCTGGAAGATAAAAGGAAGCGGGAGGGAGCCGCCACGTTCGGGCTCCAGGAAGTAGCAGCGACCTGCACAGGGGAGCGGGCAAACTCAAGGAAGGCACCCCCAGAGAGCAGACTGAGACTGGTGAGCCATGAGAGCGCACCACCAGGCATCTCGCGGAACACAGGAATCCCAGTGTCCTCATGGCATCCAGAATGAGATTGGGAGCTCCTGGATCGCATGCGGTCCGCTGGATGCTGGCAGGCCACATGCACAGGGGAGCAGGCAGATTCATGGTCAGAACCCTGGAAACAGCAGACTGAGACCCTGAACCAGGTGCGCCCGCCACCAGTCTTCTCACGGAACTCAGGAATCCCGGTGTGCTCACCGGGCATAGACAGACCCAGAGACCCGGGAGCACGCGGGGCGGCTGGTGGCTGGTGGTTGGTGGGCCACCTGCATGTGTGAGCGGGGGGACTCACGGTTGGTACCCGGGAAAGAGCGGACTGAGACCCTGAAGGAGGTGGCATGCCACCAGGCTTCTCAGGAAACTCTGTAATCCTGGTGTGCTCACGGGATCCAGACTGAGACCTGGAGATCTGGAAGCTCGCGGGGTGGCTGGTGGCTGGTGGCCTTAGAAACACAAAGGACAGAGATGCACCTGCCCTGGAAGTGAGGGCAGGGACACCGGGTGTGGGGCACACATCCAGGGACGCTATGGGGTTGAGCAGCACCAACAGTAATGGAGTTAAAGTGGCCAGAACATCCGTGGACAACAGGCTGCAATCCCTCTGTTCTGTGACAATTCAGTCTCTGCTGCTCTGACTCTCAGAAGAGGCACAGCAGATCACCAGAGAAAGCCGCCAGGGAACAAAAGCCTGGAAATACTGGCTCACAGCTTGCCCACACTCATCACCCCTCGCAGGGGACAGGGCAACTCTACCCCAACCGGGTTGCCTGAGTATGGGTGCAGCAAAATACAAACTCTTAACAATAGAGAACAAAGGGATGGATACCAGAGAGGAGGTGGATAGAGGGATGAGTCAAATAGATGAAGCAGATTAAGAGGGCACTTTTCTTGATGACCACTGAGTAATATATAGAATTACTGAATCACTCTATTGTACACCTGAAACGAATGTAACACTGTATGTTAGCTCTACTGGAATTAAAATAAATTTTTTTAAAAGATTTTTCTTTCCACAACCTCTTGGAAAATGCTTTTCCTGTGCACTGTGAATAAGCCCTCTTGGGAGGATTCACTCTACAATAATTATTCACTCTATGCCTTGAATTCAGATTTCACTGATCTTACTGTGGATCCCAGCCAACGGAAGCCATGGTCCTTTTCAGTCCAGGCTCAGCAGCTATGCATTCAAGATTGGAAGTAGAGACACATGTCACTTCACAGTCCAGAAAGCTATTATTGTTTCTGTTACAGAGTGAGAGAGTCACAGACTTTGGGACAAGTTTCAGAGCAGGTTTATTATGGATCCTGGATCTCTACTTCAATGTTCTTTGCCTGGATCCATTTGGCTAATAGGTTCCCTGTGGTTGGGCTAGCTTCCAAGCACATACATGGAAGATGCAAAGGTGGGTGGGCTTGGTACGGGACAGGAAGAAGACCAAAAGCAGACAAGAGCCCGACCCCTCCCCTGATTCAGGAACTGCTACAGGAGAGGGTACGGGAGGTAGAATCCATGAGAAACTCAAAGGTCACCAGCTGAACACGGGAGGCATAGGTTAAGGGATATGGAGATGTTGGGTTGAAGGCTGCTCTGAGCTACCTCTGGGAGGAAGGGAGGGAAGGAATGAGGAGTCACTGCCTGCCCCTGGCTCATGCCAGCTGCCCACTGCTCTGACACGCATCCGTCTACACAGCTGACACAACCTGGGCTCAGGATGGGCTGGCTCGGGTCCCTCAATCCTCAGTGGGACAGCTGGCCCCAGGGCTCAGAGACATGCTGAGGGAGATGAGAGGGAAAGCTGCCCCACCCAGGTCATCCCCTCCTTGACCAGACAGCACTTCAGAACTGCTAAAAAAAAAAAAAAACCCACTAACAGGGTTGAAAGACATGCCATGGATGAACAAAGGCATAGAGATATGCAAAATAACATTCATTTTTAAGTTCAGAGCTGTCATTTCAGGAAGTGGGGAGAGCTTCCCTGAAGAAGACTGAGGGGAGGGCAGGCCATACTGAAACGGGAGACATGGCTCTCCTGATTGGTGACCTGCAGCCCCCTTCCAGGGCAGGGCATCATCCTCGCATCACACGAGATCTATGGAAGTGTTCCATCAGGGCCAGATGTTTGTCTTGAGAAGGGTACCCTGGCATCGGACTGCACAGGGCAGCAGGGACGAGGGCCAGATGGAGGACGGACAATACCCCGGAGGCCATGGGGCAAGAGCTGAGGCACATGACCTTGAAGATGATGAGGAAAAGCAGGAGGGAGGTGGCAGCATGGAGCCGGCCCGAAAGTGCCATGGAGCAGTGCCCACAGCTACAATGACTGGGTGCCTTCTGGGCCCGGTGTGGCTGACTTCAGTGTGCTCCAGACTAGTCCTGACCACACGTCTAGGAAGTGTGCACCACCCCCGGCCTCCTCTCCCCTTGCAGCTGCTAGGAATCATGGTCACAGACCCTGGTCAGCTTTTGTGGAAAACAAGCAGTGGCTCCCCCGCACGCTGCACCTCTGGTGGTGGTCCAGTGCGACCCTCGTGCCTGGCCAGACACTGATGTCTACCTGTCTCCACACAAATCCACAGACAGGAGGGTGTCCCTGAATTCCACAGCACCTGATGAGACAGATCCACAGAACCCAGCACCCAGTGGGTCACTCGGGACCTCACCTATGGTCTTAGAGCTCACCATACCCTATTTCTGTCACTTCCCACAGAAAGCCTGTTTCTGATCCCCCACAATACCATACATCCTGGTTGCTGACCTGCGGGCATGCCATAAACCCACATGGCACCTTTCTTTAAGTGAAGGCTATGCCTACACCTCCTAGAAAATATTTCTAATGAAGTACAAGTCCATCAGGACTACGTTGTGAACCGTAGCACACAGCCTGCATGGTAGTAGTCAGTAATTCTAACAAGTGTTAACCCCAACCCCCGTCTCACAAAACCTTCCTCCGTCCCACGGAACTCGTGGTCTGCCCTCAGAAAACCCTCCAGGAAACAAACTTTTCATCTGAATCCTCTCTTCAACTTCTGATTCAAATCTTGTCCAACCACAATGATATGAAACTAGAAATCAGTCTCAAGAAAAAAATGGGACAGTGAAAAATAGGTGGAGATTGGGGGGCCTGGGTGGCTCAGTTGTTAAGGATCTGCCTTCAGCTCAGGTCCTGATCCCAGGATCCTGGGATTTAGCCTGGAATCAGCCTCCTTGCTCAGCGGGAAGCCCGCTTCTCCTCTCCCACCGCCCTGCTTGCGTTCCCTCTCTCACTCTCTCACTCTCTGTTAGATACTTAAATAATCTTTAAAAAATATGTGGAGATTTAACAACATGCTACTGAACAACCAACAGTCAAAGACGAAATCAAAAAAAATTTTAGAAGTACCTTGACACTGATGAAAAAGACAACTTGCAAAAACTTATGAGATGCAGCGAAAGTAGCTCAACGGGGGACATTCATAGAAACTCAAGTCTTCATCAATCCATGAGAATGGTCTCCAATAAACAACCTGATTTATGTGGTAAAGAAGTAGAAAATAAAACAACAAACAAAGCCCCAAATTAGTAGAAATAAGGAAATAAAGAAAGGAATGCATAAATAAATCCAACAGAGACTAAAAAGACAAAAAAACAATGAAAATGAGAGCTGCCTTTTTTGGAAAGATAAACAAAACTGACAAACTTAGCTAGACTCACCAAGAAAGACAGAGGACTCGAATACAATCAGGAAAGAAAGATAATGGATTCCTGCATCATATCAAAATCAAAAGAACTCTTCAAACTTGGACACAACAACTTCTTGCAAGCCACGTCTCTAAAGGCAAAGGAAATAAAAGCAAAAATGAACTATTGGCACTTCATCAAGATAAAAAGCTTCTGCACAGCAAAGCAAACGATCAACAAAACAAAAAGGCAACCTATGGAATTGAAGAAGATATCTGCAAATGATATTACAGATAAAGGGCTGGTATCCAAGATCTATAAAGAACTCCTCAAACTCGACACCCAAAAAATGGGCAGAAGACACAAAGAGATACTTCTCCAGAGAAGACATACAAATGGCCAACAGACACATGAAAAAATGTTCCACATCACTTGCCATCAGGCAAATACAAATCAAAACGACAATGAGATACCACCTTACACCAGTTAGAATGGTTAAAATTAACAAGGCAGGGGGCACCTGGGTGGCACAGCGGTTAAGCGTCTGCCTTCGGCTCAGGGCGTGATCATGGCATTATGGGATCGAGCCCCACATCAGGCTCCTCCGCTATGAGAATGCTTCTTCCTCTCCCACTCCCCCTGCTTGTGTTCCCTCTCTCGCTGGCTGTCTCTATCTCTGTGGAATAAATAAATAAAATCTTTAAAAAAAATTAACAAGACAGGAAATTACAAAAAGTCAGAGAGGATGTGCAGAAAGGGGAGCCCTCTTACACTACTCATGAGAATACAAGCTGCTATAGCCACTTTTGAACAATATGGAGTTTCCTCAAGACATTAAACACAGAGCTATCCTATGACCCACCAATTGCACTACTGGGTATTTCCTCCATAGACGCAGAGTAATGAAAAGAAGGGGCACCTGTATCCCAATGTTCATAGCAACAATGTCCATAATAGCCAAACTGTGGAAGGAGCCAAGATGTCCTTCAGCAGATGAATGGACGAAGAAGATGTGGTTCATCTATACAGTGATATATTACTCAGTCATCAGAAAGGATGAATACCCACCATTTGCACCAACGTGGATGGACCAGGAGGGGATTATGCTAAGTGAAATTAAGTCAAGCAGAGAAAGACAATTATCATATGGTTTCACTCCTATGTGGAATGGAAGGAATAGCATGGAGGACATTAGAAGAAGGAAGGGAAAAGTGAAGGGGGGGAATGAGAGTGGGAGATGAACCATGAGAGCCTATTGACACTGGGAAACAAACTGAAGTTTGCAGAAAGGGAGGGTAGGGGAATGGGTTATCCTGGTGATGGGTATTAAGGAGGGCACGTGTCATAATGAGCACTAGGTGTTATATGCAAACAATGAATCATGGAACACTTCATCAAAAACAAATGAAGTACTGTAGGTTGAATAACATCATTTTAAAAAAAGAGAAATATATGAAATCCATACAGAAAAACTGTCACTATTTGCAAATGACATGAAATCCCGAAAAATTCCACAAAAAAACTGTTAGAATAAATAAATTCAAGAAAGCTGCAGGATATAAAGTCAACATACAGAGACCTGTTGTCTTTTTTTTTCAGATTTTATTTATTTATTTGAGAGGAAGAGAAAAAGCACATGCAGGGGAGTGTCAGAAAGAGGGAGAAGCAGACCCTCGCTAAGCGGGGAGCCCAACACGGGGCTCAATCCCAGAACTCTGGGATCATGACCTGAGCTGAAGGCAGACGCTTCACCTATGGGGCCACCCAGATGACCCAACTTCTTGCATTTCTGTATACTGATGACACACTTTCGCAAAGAGAAATTAAAAAAGCAATGCAATTTACAATTGCATAAAAAAAAATCTAGGAATAAAAGTAACCAAAAATGAGAAAGACATAGTACACTCAACACATGGCAGAAAAGAAATGAAAAACATGTGTGTCGAGGGGGGCAGAATGTATGGGTCAAAGATTTGGAAGGCAACACAAACAAATGGAAGCATACGCCATGCTCCTTAACTGGAAGAGTTAATTATGTGAACATGTCCATCGTACCCAAAGCAATCGACTATCTACGAAATCCGTATCTGAATTCCAGTGGCATTGTTCGAGGAAATACAAAACAGTCCTCAAACTTGTATGGAATCACAAAAGACCCCAAATACCCAAAGGAACCTGGACAAAGAAAGGTGCAGTCAACACACTCCTGGATTTCAAGCTAGATTACAAAGCTCTTGTCATCAAAACAGGATGGTACTGGCATAAACACAGACACCAGGTCAGTGGAACAGAACAGAAAGCTCAGACACTTACCCACACGTAGATGATCCTAACTTACGACACAGCAGCAGAAGATATGCCATGAGGGAAGGACTATCTCTTCAGTGAGCGGTAACAGGCAAACTGGACACTAAATGCAGAAGAATATAACTGGGTCACTTTCTTACACCACACACAAAATTTTTAATGGAAAAATGATTTGAACATAAGACCCGAATTCATAAACCTCCAAGAAGACACAGGTACTAAGTCTCTCAACATTGGTTTTGGCAAAGAGTCTTCAGATCGGACACCAAATGCAAAGACAACAAAAGCAAAAATAAACAAGTGGAACAACATCAAACTGAAATCTTCCACACGGCAAAAGACACCAGCAAAAACTTAAAAGGCCACGGACCCAATAAGAAAAAATATCTGCGAATCATATGTGTGAGAAGAGGCTAATATCCAAAATAAACACAACACTCATACAAATCAAAACAAAAAAAACTGTATAAAAAAATGGGGGGAATAGTGAATAGATACTTGCAAAAGATGGCACACAGGTGCCAACAGACAGAAAACGTTGTTCAACATCACTAATCATTGTCAGGGAAACATCAGTCAAACCCACAATTGGCTATCCTCTCACAACTGTTGGAACAGTAATTGTCCTAGAGACAGACACCAAGTGGGGTCAAGGGTGTGCAGACGAGGGGACACTGTGCACTGTTGGTGGGAATGGAATTTGCTGCAGCCACTGTGACAAATGGTATGGAGGTTCCTGAAAAAATAAATACAACTACCACATGACCCAGTAATGGCTCTACAGAGTATTGATTTGCAGAACACAAAAATACAGCCTCAAAAAGACAGATGCACTCCCACATTCACTGCAGCATTATTCAAAAGAACCAGACATGGAAACACAGAACTTGGGGGCTTTATGCCAAGTAACTCAGAGACAGAAAGACCAATACCAGATGCTCTCATGTACATTCCACGTGGAATAAACAAATACTGAATGCATGGATAGTGAGAGCAGATTGGCAGGTGCCAGATTCAGGGATGGGGTGGTAGAAATGGGTGAAGGTGGTCAAAGTCTCAATGTTTGAGTGAGAAAATCCGACAGTCATGAAATGTTCTGTCCAGCATGGAGACTAAAACTAACCCCCCAGAATGAGGTATAGGTTTCCCTGCTCTTTGAAAGTACAGGGCTTCTGAGAAACCTTGCACAGCAGAAATGGTGTCAAGAAGGAATGGCCATTACTTTACATAGAACAATTAGACAGTGTGCTCAGACTCCAAAATTCCTTCTCTTTGGCTTTTCTTAGGCTTCAGGACACAAGTTTCTAATGGAGGCCCAGCATAAAAGAAGATAAAGCACAGCAGAGACTCACAGACACCATTCAAAGTGCTGGTGGCTGGATGCGGAGAGCGGTTCCCAGTGGAAGGAGCTAGTTAGGGTGCACGCCGCCTCTGTCGTGCTTCTCCCCAAAACAGATGCTGAACGCGATTCTCACTGTTCACCTTTTTTCATAAGAGGGAAATCCTCTTCAGGTCTCATCCTCTTACTGAAGCTGGGTAATAACGTAGTTCTTTCATGAAGACCAAGTGTCTCACTGTGAACGTTTAAAAAGTGGAGGATACTTGTACTTGAGCATTGCTGAGGGAGGAGATGTGAAAGGTTCTCCCAGACACAAACCTCAGCAGATACACCAGGAAAGGCACCTTCCTCAGCATGCGGAACATGGACTACCTCCTACCCCCCGAGAAACCCTCTCCTTCCCCTCGATCAGGACAACCCACAACAGCTGGGAGTTACCCCAATTCCTCCATTCTCCTGCTCCTAATAGCTAACCCATCAGCAAATCCTGTGAGCTCCATCTTCAAAATGGACCCAGAATAGGTCTAACCACTCCATCCAAGGCCACCTGTCTGGTCCACAGTGCCTGAGTTCCTGGAAAAGCTTCGTCATTGACCTGCCTTACCATCTTCAACGCTCTGTCATCTGTTCTCAACACTGTAGCCAGGATGGCCCAGTGAAACAGGGTCTCATGGGGTTATAGCCCTGAAATGGCTTTCTATCACCCTCTGTCACCTCTCCGAGTTCATGTCCTAAGCTGTCTCCTGTGGCCACAGGGCCTTCTTGCTGCTCCTGGACATACCTGGAATTCTCCTGCCCCAGAGCCTTTGCACATGCTTTCCCTTCTGTTTCGAATGCTCTTGATGTGTTCTCACTCACCTTCGGAGAAGTCTGAATTGGAGTGACAGGGACAGAAGATGAGGCTGTGTGTGTTGGGTGAGGCTGGTGGCCCAGAAGAAGGTTCTCTGCCAGCTCTCCGCCTGTGCCTCCCTTGTCCTCAGCCAGGAACTTGCACACAGCCCTCACCTGTCACAACTCTCACCCAGGAGACCCACAGCCACCCCTGGAGCCCACCCTGCCCACACCCTGCAGCAGAATGCATTCAGCTCTCCTCTGGGACCCTGTCAGCTTTAGCCAGACCTGGAACTCCCCCGTCTCCTGCAAAACTCCCGGATTCCTCCTCTTCTTCCAAAATCACACAGGCACAAGGCTTTCATGAGAAAGCTATAACACTAACTAATGAAAGGTTCACACCTACTTTCCCCCTCTGTTGCCTTTTTCTCCACCTTCTTTCCTACCTGTGCAAACTGTAACATATCAGTGGAACATGAACATGCTCTGAGATCTGAATCTTTCATTGCAGCTTTCTGAGGACTCCTTAGGTGATAAGAAACTAGTGTATCCTACAACAGGGTGTTTTACAACTCTCATCTATAGAAGACTACAGCCCAATTCACTACAATTTTACCTCATTCTTCATGAAGCAGAACACTTTTTCCTTTCTTCTCTTACTTAAATTCCAGATAGTTCACATGCCATGGAATATTCGCTTCAGGGGTAGGATTTAGTGATTCCTCACCTGCATACAGTACCCGGTGCTCATCACAAGTGCCCTCCTTAATACCCCTCACCCATTTAACTCTTCCCCCCACGCCCCTGTCCTGCAGCAACACTCAGTTTGTTCTCCAAGGTTGAGTCTATTTCCTTGTTTGCCTGTCTCATCACCCCTCCACTCTGTTAATCTGTTTTCTTTCTGAAATTCCACAAGCATGAGAGCATAGGATATTTATCTTTCCTCAATGATTTTGCTTAGCTTAATACACACTATATCCATCCACATCCTTGCAAATGGTAGGATTTCATTCTTTTTGAAGCTGGGTCATATTCCATTATATATATGTATCCCACATCTGCTTTATCCATTCATCAGTGCATGGACTTTGGGATTCTCTCCATAGTTTGGCTACTGTCGACATTGCTGCTATAAACATCATGGTGCATATTCCCCCTTTGAATCTGCATTTTTGTATCCTTTGGGTAAATACCTAGGACAGCAATTGCTGGATCATGCAGTTGTTCAATGTTTAACTTTTTGTGGAACCCCACACTGTTTCCCAGACTGCCTGCACCACTTTGCATTGCCACCAACTGGATGGGAGGGTTCCCCTTTAAGCAGAACATTATCTGCCGGCAATTTCATAAGAGGAAACAAAACCTCTGGGAGATGCCCCCAGGGTCAGGCAAGCAGGTGCAGACTTCACCCCAAGGCTCCTGACGTCAAGCCCCTTGAAGCAACCAGCATGCCACTATCCAAAAGAATTCCCAGACTCTCCTTCTGACTACACCACCAAAGAAACTACAGAGAGAATATGGCACCACAAAATGTCGAGATAATACATTTAGTAAAACTAGAAAGTCAAGCTCAATTTTTTTTTTAAGATTTCATTTATTTGACAGAGAGAGAGAGAACCAGCGAGAGAGGGAACACAAGCAGGGGGAGTGGGAGAGGAAGAAGCAGGCTCACAGCAGAGGAGCCAGATGTGGGTCTCGATCCCAGGACTCCGGGATCACGCCCTGAGCCGAAGGCAGACGCTTAACCACTGTGCCACCCAGGCGCCCCTCAAGCTCAACTTTTAAACAGGAACAGGCCGCTTTGGATAATTTTCAATTTTCCCTCCACCCTAATTTTAACTCTTCTGATAAATAAACTAATCAATGATGAAACATCACCTTTGTCAAATGACATCATCCAAGTCTGTATCAGATGAAAAAAAACCACCTAACTCTAGAGGCTGGCCACTCAACCATATCGTAGTCCCAATTGAATAAACACTGTTAGATGAAGGAACAAATTAGATGTTACAAACAGGCACAGAGTGAATCTCACCTTCCCTTTCTAATAAAAGAGGGTTCCTAGGAAACAAATTGTCAAAATACATTTGTAAGCAATAAATGGACAGAGAAATTGTGATCCCCTGCAAAGTTCTACCAGCAGAGAAACTAAGTAATTCTTGCACCAAACCCAGAATGCTGACAGCTACTTCAATTTTACTTTGTGGCTCAACTAGAGAAAAGAGAAAAGCCCAGGAGGTTTTGGGATAATGAGAGGTTTTACCTCCAGCCCTGACATAGATAGGACATTTTGCCAAACATACCTGTGCTTTCTCTGAACACTGGCGTCCTGTGACAAGCTGCCTCGCTGACTCCGATGCTGACGTTCAAAACCTCGGGTGTCTTGGAGCCAGAGGAGAGAAGTGCTGTCAGCTGTGGAGAAGAAGGCACCTCTGACCTAAAGCCCGCACACCTGCTTCGGTTTCTGGGCGAAGGGGCAACACATATTTGTTGTTTAGCAGTAATTATCTTCATTCTCAATAGACCAATGACCTTGCCTTTTATGGATAGCAGACTTACTCTTCTAAAGAAACCCTCAATTCGTCTATTCCCAATGTAACTAGAGTGGAACACTTATTTCTCACTTAAATAGAAAACACTTTATTGTCGACATTGCGTGAATGAACTTTTAAAAGCATTTTAGAGAGAAAGGAAGAGACCTTTATTCAAAAACAAGTCAGGACAGCTGCCTGGGAGACACAATCTTCACCAAGAAGGGAGTTCTCCGGGGAAGGAACATTTGGGGCAGGTTTATATATTTTTTTCTGTTTTGTTTTACGTATAGAGTTACACACCACAATGAGGATCTTCTTAGATTCCAGAAAGTGACAGACTCTTTCTTATGTTTTCAGTATGTACATGTCAGTATGATTTTAATCTTATGGGAGCCAAAGAGGTTCTTTATTTTTTCTTATCTTTATGTTGGCATTTTTGGTTATTGTTTTCTTCTCGAAGCAGATGTACAACATGTGATTGGGGCAGAAATAGGGCCCAGGCTTTAAGGTTTTGCCCAGTCATTCTGAGCCGGGTAAAATGTTAGAGGATAGCTTCCCTGGGAGCCCAGGATCAGGGCCCACAGATGATATAAGATAAAAATTCCATTTATCATTATAATTACTCCGAAATGGAGGAATCTGAGACAAAAGCACCTTTCACAAGAGTACCAAGAAATCAAAATGATGCCCACAGAAGACTACCTGCTCCATGGTCAGCACAGGTAACAGAAGTGTTCACAGTCTCTGGACACCTGCCCTTCTCCTGCCCAAATCTCTGAAGCACACAGACCACTTAAAATCAGAATTGTAGAACTGCTAGACACCTTAGAGATGTCTGGCACCATTCCCTTGGACTGCAGAATAAAACACAGTAGCTCGTTGTCACAAACTAATTTCAACATGAAGTGTCCCCTGGATGCACTAAGTTCTTTCTCTGCAAATGTTGACTAATGTAAGTCACAGTCATACCATATAAACACTACGATGGCTGGGAAGTCATCGTAGGTAAGGGAATATTTTAGCCATGTTTATAAGCATTGGCTCACTTTGTGGAAGAGGCTGAGCTGAGTGTTTTTAAATACTATTTCAGACCTGTTTTTCAGCACCCTCTGAACACACCAGAGCCTGAATGGACTAAAAATGATAGTTGCCTTCAGTAACTTTAATACCAGAAAAATATTATACTGTCTCTATTCCTAAGGATCTTTGAGTATCTTACCCAGAGGTCCTCCACTGAGATAATGATCTTAATGATCACCATGGGCAGAGGTGAAAAGGCCCGCTGAATTAGTTCCAGTTGTCCACATGACAAGAAAATCCTGATACTTGATAGGTTTCCAGATCGAGAAGACCAGAGATAAGAGGGAAATAGTACCCGGTGTGGAACAACAAGGGATTTGGAGTCAATTTGGGGATCCCGCTTAGGTTTCTGACACTAAAATCCTCTGTGACACATATCATCTGAGTCCCTGTCTAACCACCTGAAAATATGCCTAAAAATATCTACACCCTAGTTTGAAGTTTAAGAGGCAAAATGCTACAAAGAGCCATATGATGTCTCTCAAGAACAGGTGCTCAGGAAGCCATAATTGCTACTGGGTCTATTTCTTTTCCAGAAGAAAGAACACATGTTGAATCCATATTTCGAATAGATGACTCACCAGATGATTTTCAAACCTGAAGGAAGGCTAAGAAGTCGCTCTTGTGTCATATTTCACTCAGAAATCATGTTGTTGGACTGGTGAGGATGATACGATAGCAACGTCATCACTAAGAGTGGGGAGCTTCTAATTTCCATATGGCCATGTTGACCCCCTTAGCTCAGAGCCACCAGAAAGGGCAGCTGGGGAGGGGGCACTGCCATCACTATGAGTGGTGAGCTTCCCATTTCCATATGACCATGTTGACCCCCTTAGCTCAGGGCCACCAGATAGGACAGCTGAGGGGGACCACAGGGCAAGGCTGCCAGGTGTGGCTGGGGCAGGCAGAACTCTGACTTAAGGCTCAACTCCTGTCTAGGTTATTATAATGCTCTTCACAAAGAAAGTGCCATTGTGTGTGAGCCCTCATGTAGAAAAGGTTCAGAATTTCCACTGAGATTCCCTCTCTGATCTTTAGGATATGTAGCAAAGTTCCATTTAATTTTTAAACACTGAAGGACTTCCTGGTTTTCTTTTCACTATGACTGTGGCTCAATTCCCCTGTGGTCTAAGAATAGAATCTAGTTAATTTCAGGGTTTAACAGTTGTAGACTTGATTCGTGGCCCCACCTATCATCTATTTGGGTAAAGAGTCTATGACCACTTGAAAGTAATGTATTCTGCACTTATTATGGAATGTTCCCTATATGTCAATTAGGTCACATTTTTACCAATGTTTTGTCTGCTTTTTCTGTCAGATATTGAGAAAGGTATATTAAAATCTTCAAACAATGCTGCTCTATTCAACGTGGCATCGGAGAATCTACCAGTGTTAGAAGGCAAGAGAAACAAAAAGTATAAGAATTGAGGGGATAATTGTGCCTATTCACAGATAATACGATTGTGTACATAGAAAATCCAAAACAGTCTATAAATACCCTATTAGAATTAAATATGCAATTTATAAATTTGAGATGAATTGTAGCTTCCCATTGGACAGTTTCTGAAAGAAAACGTAGAACCTGTCAATCTTGGGGTAAGACATAGTGTGCACTAACCATTTAAAAGAATTCAGCAGGACTTCATAAAAATGTGACATTTCTCCTTATCTTATGACCATAAGAAAATGAAAAAGTGAACCGCAGGCTGCAAAGTAAAGATTTGCAAAACACACACTGACAAAGACTTGTCAATAAAGAATCCCTGCTCATCAACCATAAAAAGTCTATTTATAAACGAATACTTCACAAAAGATTGACGGATCGCCAATAAGAACAGGAAAGGGTGCTCTACAGTATTATTTTCAGGCACAGCAAGGC